>NC_080385.1:103046602-103365512 GCF_014773155.1 Arachis stenosperma | reverse complement strand
TAAACGTGTGCCTTATTATTGGTTATTGTAAATATTTTTCAAAAAAAAATATTTTTTCAGATTTTTATTTTAAAAATTTTTTATCTTATCTTATCTTTTTCAAAAATCATATCTTTTTCAAAAATATTTTCATATCTTTTTCAAAAATTATATCTTTTTCAAAATATTTTCTTTTTATTAATTTTTGTTTTTATTTTCTCTTACTACCATGAACTTTCACCCCTTTGGCTTTGAATCTGGTAACAATTATGTTGCAGGAAGAGGAGATAATGCACCATGGTTGGAACAATCAAAGATGGGAGGAGCCACAAGGATTTAATCAACCCTCATGGCAACAACCACCTCCAATGGACTATCAACAACCATTCTGTGATGCATATCAAGGCAATGGCTATGGTGAGCACTCTTTTGATTATCAACAACCACCACCATATGCCTATGAACCCCCTCCTCAACATGACTTTAGACCACCATACTCACAAGCCCCTTTCCGCCATTCACCTCCATATAACCCTAACCCTCAACCACCATACCAACCATCTTATGAGCCATATGAACCATATATAGAACCACCCAAATTCCAACCCAATTACTCACAAGAACCACCACCTCAATATTCCCCATCTCCATATAATTATCAAGATGAACCACCTTCTTATTATTAAACCTCTCTCCCAACTAATGAATCCTCATATCCATCCCAACCTCCAATGGATGACAGACTTCGTGTTTTTCTTCAAAATTCTTCAGAAAGGCAAGAAAGGATAAATAAGAGTGTGCAAGATTTTGTGGACACCTTAGGCGAGTTAGTAAATATAATAGCTTCCCTATATCTGAGCACTCAAAGAACTCCCATGGCTACATGTGGAGAATCAACAGAAGAGCAAAGCATGAAGGAGATACTCGAAACTTCAATGGACAATGAGGAACATGGCTTTGTATTGGAACAAGTGGAGGAAGCCATAATAATTGCAGAGGAAGAAGTGGTTGAAGACTTAGGAGATACAGAACCTCCATAGGAAAGTCCAGTCATAGAACCCCCTTCCAAGACGTTTGAAATTGATGCTAAGGAGGGTGTACAACCTCCAAGGTATATCACAGTTGAAGACTTGGAAGAGGTTGATCAAGTGATGGAGATTCAAGAAGAAGAAGCACAACCCCCCATGCCCTTGGAAAGCAATGAAGAGAAGATTGAATTGGAAGAGAGCTACCAAGAGGAAGAGGTTGAAATTGAAAAAGCTTGCAAAGAGGTGGTAGTTATCCGAAAAGAGCACAAGGGAGTGGAGCTTGTAATCTCATTAAAAATACCTCCCCCCTAAGTCGCCATCATCCTTCACAACATTCAAGTGGGTAAAATTCATATCCCTTAGCTTTCTAATTCCACTTGAATATGGGCTACTGGAGACGGATGGTCAACTTAGAGCTCTTTGTGACATTAAGAGTAAGAGGAAGATGGCCAGTGGTAAGAATTGTCCTGCAAGGTTCATCATAGTTGGAAGCTTTAAGTTTAAACGTAAAGGTTGGTATAGAGCTCAATTGAATGGGTCTAGGAAGTTGTTTGGCCACTTACGTGAGAATTCAGACTGCTTGCCACCCGGATGGAACAATATTGCTCAACCAAAAGATGGGTGCAAAGGCAAGGTCTGGGACCCCAGAATCCATTCTACCAATCACCACTCTTGGGGCCTTGTCACTTGCTTTAACTTGCTTGAAGGCTTTCTGCGCCTTGTTTGGGACCCCGGAGGCTACTGGAACTCCAAACATTGGTGGAGATTTCTAGATGAGTTCAAGCACAAGCCGCCATAATAGGAAGCTCCTCAAATGTCCAACTTAAGGACTTTAACTAAAAGTGCTAGGTGGGAGACAATCCACTATGGTATGATCGTTCCTTTTTCAATTTTTATTTTTAGTTTTGTCTGTTTTTGAGTTTTATTTTATTTTATTGAACATGGAATCATGCATAGCATTCACATTAAGCATTGTATTCTGCATACTGCATTCTTCATTTTTCAAAAAAAAAGGAATTTTTCGCACGCGACGCGACAGCGTCGCCGACGCGTTCGCGTCGTATGTGCGTTTGGAAGAAAATAAGGTTGAACAGAGAGTCACGCGAAAGCGTGGCTGGAGGCGCGCTAATGGAACAAATTGATCCACGCGACCACGTCACATGAGAAACATGCCTCCCACGCGACCGCGTCACCCACGCGGCAGCGTGACCTGGTAATCGACGTATAAGGGGTGCATGGCCGAAAGTTGTGCTGGAGTAAGGCTGGACTAGCACTAGACGCACAAGCCTTACCACGCGAACGCGTGCCCCACGCGTCCGCGTCATCCTCCAATCTTGGCCACCCACGCGATCGCGTCAACCACGCAACCGCGTCACCCTAAAAACTGGCAATACTAAGTTTTGAACAGAGAGTTGTGCGACCACGAGGCTGCACTCGCGCCACCAGCACAAATCGAGTCACGCGATCGCGTGCCCCACGCGTCCGCGTCGCCTAACCTTATTTGCGCACCACGCGACCGCGTCACCCACGTGACCGCGTCGCCAGCGTCGCACAACCTACCCAAATTAGTGCCAATTTTCTTATCTTTTCTTCTCTGAATCCTTATTCTTCTTATTTACAATTATTTAATTTATTTGCATACTTTCATTCATTGCATATTTTTATTTTTCTAAAATTATTATTGGTGTTCAAATATTCTTATTCAACTGTTACATCTTTTCTGGTATTTTCTTGATGCTTAGTGACTTGTTTAATTCTGATTGAGTAATATTATTTAAATCAATGCCAATCTTTTATATTTGTATTACTTTTGCATTGACATAAATTTATATTATCTCTTTTCCCTATTGTTGCAAATTTTGCACCATTGATTTGCCATGTACTTCCACTATTTTCTCACTTGCATGTTGTAGCTACCATGTAAATGAGACGCTTATCATTTGGCATTAACCCAATTATATTTTATTTATTTTCTATCTTTATTTTTGGGTTACTTTTTCTTTTCCCTCTTTTTTCAGGATGGCCACCACGAAGGGAGAGGAAAAGCTTCTTAATGGGAAGACAAGCAAGTCCATCGGCACAATCCTTGGAGAAAAGCATCAGTTGCATAGACCCTTCCACTTGTATATCTTAGCATGCACTGAGGACGGTGCAATCTTTAAGTGTGGGGAGGTCGATACCGATCTCCATGAGTTAGTTATTTCCTGACTCAACACCAAATTTTTATTTTATTTGTTTGTTCATTGTTGCATTTGCATGTTTGATTGCATATTTGTTTGATTTTGTGCATTTAGTTACTACTTGGTTGAAGTAATATTTTCTTTTTCAAGAAATTTTTATAGTATTTCACTAATTTAAATTGAAAAAAAAATTTGTATTAAACTTGTTTTGAAGTTGTATTTGGAACATGGTTTTTGAGCCAAAGAACATACAACCTGTGAGATTTTGAGCTTATTTATATGGTTACATTATTTAACTATAAATTTTTATTCTTGTGTGTTTTCTTATCTATCATTGTAATCTTTGCTTTGTTCCATTCTATATGTCCAATATTTAATATATTTACATGCTTGCATATGATTGAGGCCTTGTTTGATTTTAACTCACTATCCCAAATAAAGCCTACCTTTTATGCCATCCTTGTTAGCCCCCTTGAGCCTTTTAATCCCCTCCTATTCTATAAGCCACAACACTAGCCTTAAGCAGAAAAACAAATTTAAAATCCCAAGTTGAATCCTTGGTTAGCTTAAGATAGAAATTGTGTAATTGTTTAAGTGTGGGAAACCTATTGGGAACATGGATGATAAAAACAAAGGGTAGGAAGTTGAAAAGAATGAAATAATTCAAAATAAAAATTTTGGAAAGCATGCTCATGTGAAATCAAAATAATTGGATTACCATGTGCATTAAAAAAAAATAATAATTATTCAGTATTTGAATAAAGGGGATACAAAAGAATTCCCCAAATGCAAAATAAAGCAATGCACATGGGACAAAATTAAAACTAATACATGAGCATGTAACATCAAAAATGGGAAAAATATGGGAGAATAGGTAAAGAAACTTTGCTTTACAAAGTATGTATGTTAAGTGAGATCTTGGACTAATCAAGGATTCACTTCACTAGCTCACTTAGCCTTATATATACCCTTACCTTTACCTTAGCCCTATTACAACCTTGGAAAAGACCTCATGATGTTTGCATTGGTACATTAAATATTTGTTGATTGGTTAGATGAAGAACAAGGTTTAGAAAGCATGATTAGAGAAGAGTAGAGTGATTAACCCTATACACTTGAGAGATTAGAGTGATATACACTATCAGTGAGGGTTCAGTGCTTAATTCTATGTTCCCTGCTTTCATGAGCTACCTTCTTACAAATTTACTTGTCTTTATTTTATATGATTTGAATTAGTGGAATTTGAATTATTTTTGTCTTGGAGAACTTATTTACTTTTAACCAAGTAGGTAGAAACATCTTAGCATGTAGTTGCATTTATAGGTTGCATTTCATACATTCTACCATTCCTCTTCATCTTTATAGTTCTCTTGAGCTTAGCATGAGGACATGCTATTGTTTAAGTGTTGGGAGGTTGATAAACCCATATTTTATGGTTTATCTTATGCTTAATTGAGTGGATTTTATCAACTCTTTACCCACTTATTCATACTATTCGCATGTTTTACATTTGCCTTCCTAATTATGTGCTTTGATTGAAAACATGCTTCTTTGATCTTATATTTGCTTATTATTAATCCTCTCTTATGACCATTAGATACCTTGATATGTGTGTTAAGTATTTTCAGATATTATAGGGCAAGAATGGCTTGGAGGATGGAAAGGAAGCATGCAAAAGTGGAAGGAATACAAGAAGTTGGAGAAACTGCAAAGCTGTCAGCCTGACCCTCTCGCACTAAAACGACCATAACTTGAGCTACAGAGGTCCAAATGACGCGGTTCCAGTTGCGTTGGAAAGCTAACATCCGGGGCTTCGATTTGATATATATTATCCCATAGTGGCTTTGACGCTAGCGACGCGATCGCGTGCTCCATGCGGCCGCGTCGCAGTGACAAAAAACCAGCGTGGCATCTTTCTTCTCCAGCGATTTCTGGGCTGTTTTCAACCCAGTTTTTGGCCCAGAAAACTCATATTAGAGGCTATAAAGTAGAGAGATTGCATCCATTCAGAGTATGCTCTCATAATTCACTTTTCATAGTTTTAGATGTAGTTTTCAAAGAGAGAGGTTCTCTCCTCTCTCTTAGGATTAGGATTAGGATTAGAAATTAGGATTTTTAGAAACTAGGATTTAGGACTTCTCTTGGTTTTTAAGAGTGACTCTCGATTCAGGTTCAATGTTCCTTTTAATTTATTTTTCCAATTAAATTTATGAACTTTTCCATGTTATGATTTGAATATTTTATTTAATATAATTGAGGTATTTCAGAATTGTGTTTGCTTTTTTTTTTATTATCCCCAATCTGAAGATATTGTTACTCTAGTAGATACAATTTTCTTTCCTTTTGGTCTTGGTTAAATAATTGGTGACTCTTGAGTTATCAAACTCATTGTTAGTTGAGAATTAGAATTAATTCATCCACTTAACTTACCTTCATAGTTAGAGGTTAACAAAGTGGGAGAAAAATCCAATTCTCATTACAATTGATAAGTATAACCAGGATAGGACCTCCAGTTCCCATACCTTGCCAAAAGTTTATTTTATAGTTATTTATTTATTTTTATTATTATTTTTTGTGCAACATACTGCCCGCTTACCTCCTAAACCCCAATTTACAACTCATAACCAATAATAAGAACATACCTCCCTGTAATTCCTTGAAAAGACGACCCAAGGTTTAAATATTTCGGTTATCAATTTATTTAGGGGTTTGTCACTTGTGACAACCAAAACGTTTGTACGAAGGGATTTCTGTCGGTTTAGAAACTATATCTACAACGCGACTGTTTTTATGAAATTCTTTACTGGCAAAAATCTTTAACGTCAGAGGGTTAGGGTTCATCCTAACCTCTCTTTACTCTCAGCATGCTTCATTTCATTTTTGGATAAGGAAAGGCCAAATTCTTTAAAATTAGTGTCAAAAATTGTATTTTTAATATTTTCTAATTATATGGGATTTACATAAATAACCTTTTGGAAAAGCTTTGTGGAAAATTTACTTTGAAAGGTTGTAAAGAAACTCCTTTAGTTTACAAATTAGTGAGACGAATAGTTTAAAGAAATGAAAAAGGCCAAGGACGTGCCTAAGGGCTTCCTACCCAACTTACATCGCACACTCCTATTCAACCAATACATAATTTAGAGTAATAAGGCAACACCAAGTCCATTATGCCTTAACCTCCATCACCACATATCAGAAACAATCTTTATCGCCACCATCGCTAGCATGAGAAATCTCTTAGTTTTCGAACACAGACAAAGCAATGCAACGCATACACAATTAAAAAGTGCAGATAGAGAAATTAGATCAAATTACAGATAGATGCAATTACACAATTAGGAAAACCAAAAACAAGATTCACACCCTGATAAACCCATATTTTATGAGATATTTTGTGCTTAGTTTGAGTGATTTATTCAATCCTTCACCCACTTATTCATATTAATTGCATGGTTTTACTTTCCTTTCCTTATTATGTGATGTATGTGAAAAACATGTTTCCTAAGCTTTAAAATTAATTATTTTAATTACCTTTATTTCCATTCGATGCCGTGATTAGTGTGTTGAGTAGTTTCAGATTTTCTAAGGCAGAATGACTTAAAGGATGGAAAAGGAAACATACAAAAATGGAAGGAAAATGTGAAACGGAGCTTCAAAGAAACTGGCACCCACGCGATCGCATGGACGACGCGATCACGTGCCAAAGGCAAAGAAGCAGCGACGCGGCCGCATGACTGACGCGACCGTGCGCCTTAAGCATAACGCATACGACGTGGACGCGTGACTGACGCGACCGTGTGGCAAAGAAAAGCTTCGAATAACACGACCGCGTGACCCACGCGGACGCGTGATAGAGGCCACGAATCAGAATTTATAGAATACGTCCCAACGATTTCTGAAGCCCTTTTTGGCCCAGATCCAAGTACAGACAGCATAGACTAGAGGTTATAAAGTGTGGGAATGCATCCATTCAGGGAGAGCTCGCATTTTTATTTTCAATGATTTAGATTTAGTTTTGAGGGAGGTTCTCTCCTCTCTCTCTTAGGGTTTAGGACTTCTCTTTGTTTTTAAGAGTGACTCTCGATCCAGGTTTTATATTCCTTTGTTTTAAGATTACCTTTCACTATGTTTATTTATTCCAGCTTTGAATTGATTATTTACTTTTATGATTCAAGTTATGAATTATTCCATGTTACAGATTATTATTAATGATATTTGAAGTATTCCAGTTTATGATTGTTCCTTTTAATTATTATTGTTTCCGATTTGAAGATATTTTTATTCCAGTAATTTACTTTCTCTCTTTTGGTCTTGGTTAAGAAATCAGTAACTCAACAGTTATCAAACTCAGCATAATTGATAATCGTTATCTCGCTAATTGAACTAAACTTCGATAATCCCAACCTTTTCTTAGGAAATAAATAGGATTCGAAGGTCAACTAATTAGTCCCTTGACTTTCCTTTACTTTAAAGGTTGACTAAGTGGAAATTAGATACAACTTTCATTATTATTGAGAGAGATCACCAAGTTGGACTTCCAATTTCTCTTACCTTGCCAAAAATTGTTTTTACAGTTATTAATTACTTTTAATCGCCATTTAAATTAATTGTCATTTAAATCACTTTCTTCTCATCTTCTAAACCCCGATTACAACCCTTATAGCCAATAATAAGAACATACCCCTTTGCAGTTCCTTGAGAAGACGACCCGAGATTTGAATAATCGGTTAACAATTTTTAAAGGGGTTTGTTACTTGTGACACCCAAACGTTTGTACGAAGGGATTTCTGTCGGTTTAGAGACTATATCTACAACGCGACTGTTTTTATGAACTTCTTTACTGGCAAAAATCCTAACGTCACACCCAAACAATACACACAAATGCAAATGATGCATGCTTACCCTAATGCCAATGAGCTTATTTGTCGGTTATACAACCAAACCCGACATGTCCAGTAGCAAACCCTGGACGGTCCCTGCGTGCGCGCATCTCCAAGCTCAAAATTCATATTCATATATCAAATATATTGGGGGAACATCCAGAAAGATATAAGTATTTGGCCACATCTTGCGACGGATTGTCAACAGAATCTCAAATCTCAACCTGGAGTAAGTGGAGCCGACCCCCTACATCTACCCAAGGAAATTTGTGAATCAGATGAGCCTTAAATCGCATATCATTCTCAACCAGGAGCAAGTGGGGGCGAACCATTGCATCTATCCCAAGTGACTTAAACCATAACCCGGAGCAAGTGGATCAACGCCACTACATCTAGCTAGGTAGGTATATCTTAATCAGAATTATTCTCATTATCAATTTTATTATCAATATCATTCTCAATTTCACCTTCAATCTCATCTTTATTCATCCTCTGATGAAGGAAAATTGTATCCGCACAAACTAACTTGCAAGTGTACCGGGTCGCATCAAGTAGTAAAACTCACCAGAGTGAGGTCGATTAGTCTAGTCAAGCTAACAAGTGATGAGTTGAGTGAAATTTGATTATCAGAATGTAAATTGCAAGGAACTTAAAATTCAAAATGTAAATTGCTTGAAAAGTAAATGGCAAGAAAGTTAAATGACTGAACCTTAAAGAGCAAGAAGGTAAAAGAGCTGAATCTTAAATTGAAAAAAATGTAAATAACTTGAATCTTAGATTGCAAGAAATTAAAATTACAGAATCTAAATGAGAGAGAAACTTAAATTGCATGAATTGTAAAATGGAATTGGATAGTGGGAATATAGACAGTAGAGAAAAATTGCAGTTAAAGTAAATTCAGAGTGACATAAATTGAAGAAAATCAAAGAGAAAGATTCATCAGGGATTGGAGTTATCATAATCCATCATGAATCAAATGGGTCTCAACTTCTTTCTAAATCATATGAGTAGATATATGGCAGATTGTAATTGATTGGATCCCAATTCCTTGGCAATCCAATCTCTTTGATCACAATCAATCTTGCCAATTTCTTGATCTAATTGTCATGAAAAGAGGTTAAGTTCATGTCTCTCATCCATAAGCCACACTAACTTTCAAGATCTCAATTCCTCCCGAATGGTGTTGATCAAGAGAGTTGTGAAGGATAGAGCTCTAATTATAATGCAAGTGATTCCCTTTTCGAGGCTCACACACGCATTCAATTGAATTAAACCCCCTTCCGGAGTGAATAATTCACAATCAAAACAGAAGTTATCCTATAGCTACCCAAATGAATTGAGAAGAAGAAGAATTTCATTGATTCATTATGATTACAATAGAGCTCCTTCCCCTAATGAAATTTGGGTTTAGTTCATCATTGCTCAATCAAAAAAAAAAACAGAAAAGTGCAAAAAAGTGCAGAACAATAAAAAAAATACAAAAGAAAATGAGTGCAGAGTTTCCCAATTAGGGTCCCTGACTCCCCAGCCTTTCAGAACCCTCTCTAACTCAATTTCTCAGCTATTTATACACTTTCTTCTTTCAGTTCTTCAAGTCCTTGGATTGGGCTTTTGGCGTTGTTGAAGCAAGCTAGAATGGCTCTTAGTGATGTTGAATAGGGACGTTTGCCAACTAACATTCATGATCTGCATGGGTGCTCAATTGTACTAGAGATGGTGTCAACGTTGGTGATCAATGTTTGTAGGAAAACGTTGAGTCAAACGTTGTTTTGAAAAATTAATGAGTGTTGCCGCCAACGTTTGATTCTACATTGGTGCACCAACGTTTGTCCATCCACGCGTGCGCGTCGCCCACGCGTACGCTTCAAAACAGCGTTTTGCACGTGTGCATCGCTTACGCATTTGCAAGACAGGCTAAAAATTGCTTCCACGAGTACGCATCATCGACGTGTACGCATTGCAGCAAGTTTTCCAACTCCAAATTTTGGGCTTCTCATCGAGGATGTTGGAGGCAATGTTTGTGGCAATGTTTGCACACCAACATTCTCTTGGTCACGCGTACGCATCGCCCACGCGTACGCGTCAAACTAGGTTTTTGCCATGTTGCGCGTGTGCGTAGCTCATGCGTACGGGAGAATTTCACTTCCATGCATACATGTCATCGACGTGTACGTGTCGCACTAAAATTTTTCAGCTCCAGAAATGAAAGTTATCACAGACGTTGGAGGTAACGTTGGTTCACCAAGGTTCCCTCCAACGTCGGCACCCAATTTGCAGGAACGTTGCCAGCAACGTTGGTGAGCCAACTTTGGCCACCAACGTTGCACTTTTAACCTTTTCCTTCAATGTTTGAGGAAATGTTGGTGAGCTAACTTTGGCCACCAACATTGCTTCCTCTGCTCCTTTCCATGGCCCTTTTGTTGCTTGTTTGCTTGCCATTCCTCAGCTTCTTTTTCACTTATTATTAATCAAACAATTGCACCAAAGTTTGTTATAATCACAATATGTTTGCATATTTCATAACATCTTGTAAAATTTGCATAAAATCTTATAAAAAAGAACATAAATAACCATGTTTAATTGAATCAAGGGATGCATGAAATTCTAATCCAATTACTAACTTATTGCTCAAGAAAGTGCATGAAACCTAGTGAAAACAAATGAAAAATGCTTGTAAAACTAGGCTAAGATGACTTGTCATCACAACACCAAACTTAAATCTTGCTTGTCCCCAAGCAAGTAGTAAAACATGAGAGGAATGGATGAAAATAGAGAGGAATATATGTCCTTATTTGAAAGCACTCAGTCTAGGTTCATGGGGTTTCATGCAGCATATATTTAAAGCTCTACTTTTATTGGTTTCCAGGTTTGAGTTGTCCCTTTAAGTGCTAACTAAGGTGCTACTATGAAACCGTGTTATTCACTGATCCTTGATGTTTGATTTTTGTTTTTTTCTTTTGCTGAGAAACTTATACTTTATTTGTAGCTAAGTGTTCTGTATTGAGGTAGCTTATTAAGTAAGTTTTCAGTCAACACTCCCGATCCAGTTGGCTCAAGGAGTTGGGTGATGAAGCACCCCTCAGACCTACTAACTCAAGCCTCTCCTCAACACATACACACCACAGACACTTGGCTCACAATTCAATTCTAGAGACATTGATGCCCAACACCTCTTTGGGTCACTAAATGCCTTGTAACTAAGTTGCTCTTGATAGTGAACTTTCGGTTGATAATCCTGGGTTACTTAACCCAAGTTACTAAGTGTTAAAACACTCCTTAGAACCTAATTATCCAAGCAGATCCTAGTACAAAAGCACCACATGCATGTGTCTTAAGGGTTGAGCTATTGGTGTCTAGTTTATTCTTTGTTTCTTTCCTTCTTTCTTGTTCTTTCTTTATTTCAAGGAGATTTATTCACTAAGGTTTCACATACAGTAGACAAGTTCATGCTAAAAAAGGACATTCTACCCTTCATCTTTATTAGTGAACTTGCTAAACAATCCAACATATACCACCACTGAACCTTATTCTATTTCCTATCAAATTGGACTATTACTCTTTCTATTTCACAATCAATTTCTTTTATTCATGCAAAGGGGACAAAGTATACATTTAAGCAGGATGAAAATGAAGCAAGCACTTAGACTAGCACACTTAATTGACAATTAAAAGACAGTAAACAAATAGAATGTAAACAACTTAAACTAATTAGCAGGGGTACATTTAGACTTCCAATTTAGAGCACTTCAAAGCAGAAACTGATAGTCAACAATAGAACCTCTTGGTGTCTTCTTGCTTACTCTTTCATCATCCCCTTTTGCTTTTGTATTCTTCTTAGTGATGATGCGTAGTCTTTCTAAGAAATTGAATGCCTTTCTGCAATAATAGTGGAAGTTGCTTGTTCCCGAAGTACTTAAAAGATGGTTAGCTTACATGAATGTTTGTAGGCTTTTGAACTTACTTTGGTGTGTGAACACTAAACTTAGTTCCTTGCCAATGTCTATTATGCAGGAAACTAATCACATACATAAAACCTTGTACTTTTATTAAAGAAAAGCTAGCTATAAACTAAAAGTTTACGTAATTGTCAAGAAATTTCCTTGATTGTTTTGGAGTTTATGACTCGTGATGCTCTGCGGAGGGTTGTAGTGTGTTTCCATAAAATCTATGGTGGAACACCAAACTTAAAATCACACACTCACCCTTTTTTATACTCATTTTGGTGTGCAACACTAAACTTAACTCCTTGCAATACAGGGAATTCTTAACTTTTTATTGAAACAACTAAGAAAGGAAAGTTACCTCTGGTTGGGTTGCCTCCCAACAAGCGCTTCTTTATCGTTATTAGCTTGACGTCCTCCATTCTTGTTTATCTTAGTTCATGAACACTCTCCTCCTTGTTCCAAGGCCCTCCCAGGTAATGCTTTGCTCTGTGACCATTTATTGTAAATGTGTCCTTTGTAGCTTCATTCAGAAGTTCAAGGCCTCTATGTGGGAAAAACTTAGTCACTAAATAAGGGCCAGTCCATTTGGACTTGAGCTTGCCAGGAAAAATCTTATGCTTGGAGTTATACAATAGCACTTGTTGACCTGGTTCAAATTCCCTTCTTGAAATTTTCTTGACATGCCATCTTTTAGCTCTCTCCTTGTATATCTTAACATTCTCATAAGCTTCCAATTTGAATTCATCCAACTCATTGAGTTACAATAGCCTTTTCTCTCCTGCTGCTTGAGAATTAAGATTGAGAAACTTAGTGGCCCAGAAAGCTTTGTGTTTGAGCTCTACAGGGAGGTGATAGGATTTGCCATAGATTAGTTGAAATGGTGACTTCCCAATTGGGGTTTTGAATGCGGTTCTGTATGCCCATAGGGCATCATCTAATTTTCTTTCCCAGTCTTTTCTTATGACCCCAACTGTCTTTTCTAGGATTCTCTTTAGCAACCTATTTGCCAATTCAACCTGGCTATTAGTTTGAGGTGGTATGGTGTGGCCACTTTGTGAGTTACCCCATATTTGGGGAGCAGCTTTTCCATTTGTCTATTGCAAAAGTGGCTGCCACCATCACTAATAAGGTCTTTAGGCATCCCATATCTGGTAAAGATGTGTTTCTTGAGAAATTGAAGAACAATTGGTGCATCACATGTAGTTGTTGCTATGACCTCTACCCATTTAGAGACATATTCCACTGCTACCAATATGTATTTGAAGGAATATGCTGGGGGAAAAGGTCTCATGAAGTCTATGCCCCAAATATCAAACAATTCCACTTCCAAAATAAAGTTCTGAGGCATTTCATTCCTCCTTATTAAGCCTCATACTCTTTGGCATTTATTACATTGGTGCACAAATTCTCTGGCATCTTTGAATATGGATGGCCAATAAAAGCCACTTTAACGCACTTTAGTAGCTGTTCTTTCTCGCCCAAAGTGTCCACCATAAGCTGAATTATGACAATGCCACAGTATGTCTCTCATTTCATTTTTAGAAACACACCTTTTAATCATTCCATCTGGACATCTCTTGAATAAGAAGAGCTCGTCCCACAAGAATTTCTTGGCTTCATTGAGCAACTTCTTCACTTGTTGCCTGGTGAACTCTTGGGGAATCCTTCTTCCCACCTTGTAGTTTGCAATATCAGCAAACGAAGGTTCTTGTTGAACTTAAAGAAGATGTTCATCTGGGAACTTCTCATTCACTGGTTGTGGTGCATCTTGGTTGATCTCTTGTGGTAATCTTGACAGATGGTCTGCAACTTGGTTCTCACTTCCTTTCTTATCCCTCACTTCAATGTCAAATTCTTGTAGTAACAACACCCACCTGATAAGCCTTGGCTTGGCATCCTATTAAGACATGATATACTTGAGAGCAGCATGGTCAGTATATACTACAACTTTTGAACCAATCAAGTATTCTCTAAATTTGTCAAATGCATATATAATTTCCAAGAGTTCTTTTTCTGTGGTGGTGTAATATTTTTATGCTTCATTTAATACTTTGCTTGCATAGTATATAACATGGTGCAGCTTATCCTTCTTTTGTCCCTATACAGCATCAATTGCAACATCACTTGCATCACACATGAGTTCAAAAGGAAGTCCCCATTCTGGGGGTGTGATGATTGGTGCTGTAGTGAGTTTAGTTTTCAAGATTTTAAAAGCATGCTTGCAATTATCATCAAAGACAAAAGGATTGTCAACCACTAGCAAATTGCCTAGTGGTTTAGCTATTTTTTAAAAATCTTTGATGAATCTTTTGTAAAACTCAACATGTCCAAGAAAACTTCTCACTACTTTCATATTGACAGTTACAGGAAGTTTTTCTATGATCTCTATCTTAGCTTTATCAGCTTCTATACTCTTTCTTGAAACCTTATGCCCAAGAACAATACCTTTTGGTACCATGAAATGACATTTTTTCCAATTCAAAACTAAGTTTGTTTCTTGGCAACTTTTCAAGACAAGGGTTAGATGATGCAGACAAGTGTCAAATGAGTTACCAAAGACAGAAAAGTCATCCATAAAGACCTCTAAGAATTTTTCTACCATGTCAGAGAATATGGAGAGCATACACCTTTGAAAGGTTGCTAGAGCATTGCATAGCCCAAAGGGCATCCTCCTATAGGCAAAGACTCTGAATGGGCAGGTGAAAGAGGTTTTTTCTTGGTCCTTGGGATCCACCACTATCTGATTGTAACCAGAGTATCCATCCAAAAAACAGTAGTAAGCATGTCCAGCTTATCTTTCTAGCATCTGGTCAATGAAGGAGAGAGGGAAGTGGTCATTCCTTTTGGCAGCATTCAACTTTCTATAATCAATACACATTCTCCACCCTGTCATTGTCCTTTTAGGGATGATTTCATTTTTCTCATTAAAGATGATCGTCATACCACCTTTCTTTGGCACCACTTGAACTGGACTCACCCAAGAGCTGTCAGAAATTGGATATATGATTTCAGCATTCCATAACTTCATCACCTCCTTCTGAAATACTTCCTTCATGGTTGGGTTAATCCTCCTTTGGGGTTGTACCACTGGTCTTGAGTCTTCTTCTAGCAAGATCTTGTACATGCAGATAGCAGGGCTTATACCCTTGATGTCATCAATTGTCCACCCTAAAGCTGTCTTGTGAGTTTTCAACACCTCAATCAGTTGGGCTTTATCTTGTGTGCTCAAGGATGAATTAATAATTACTGGAAGGCTATCCTTTCTCTCAAGGAAAGCATATTTGAGATGAGGAGGGAGAGGTTTTAGCTCTTGCCTCATGGTCTTCATATTGGTCTGCTTTTGAATTTTTCATTGATTGTGTTGATTTTGAATCTTCTTCATGGTCTTCATATTGGTCTGCTTCAAGTGCTTCTTCAACCAGATTATCTACCGTGTCAATCCTCATGCAATTTTCTTTCTCAGTAGGATATTGCATTGCCTTGAAAACATTAATAACCATTTGCTCCTCATGCACCTTGAGAATCATTTCTCCCTTCTCAACATCAATGATTGCCCTGGCAGTGGCCAAAAAAGGTCTTCCAAGGATGATTGAGTTATTCCCTTTCTCATCTATATCCAGGATCACAAAATCAGTTGGAAAAATGAAGTTTTCAACTTTCACTAGTAGGTTCTCCACTACTCTATTTGGTATCTTGAGAGATCTGTTAGCAAGTTACAGTGACATTCTTGTAGGCTTAACCTCCTCTATAATCAATTTCTTCATCATAGCAAGAGGCATTAGATTAATACTTGCTCCTAGGTCATAGAGTGCTTTGTCAATGGCCATGTTTCCAATAGTGCATTGATGACCGGATTTCAATACCCATAAATTTTTAATTATGAATCCGCTCTTTTGGCAAGCGCACCAAAATTATCGTCAAGTAATAACCCACAGTGGAGTGGGATCGTATCCACAGAGATTGGTTGATTTGATCAACTTTAATTAATTGGGGAATCAATCAAGCTAAACAGAACATATTGTAATTGCAGAATTGTAAATGGCAGAATTAAAAGTGACTCAAAAATAAAGAAAGGCAATAAAGTGCAAAAGTGGAAATGGCAAGAATGTAAAGGGCAGAAGTTTAAATGACATAAATGTAAATGGGAATGGAGAATTTGCATAATGTAAAGTGTAACGACCCAATTTTCAGTACACCTAGGACATACCGGAAACTAAGCGCTACCAATTTATCATCCTAATTATTATCTATTATTTATTATATGAGCCTGATTTGTTGTTAAAGGTGTAGTTAGTTTGCGAGGTACTTTTTTTTGAAAACATTTGGATTAATAAACAGAATCATTTATAATCAATTCATAAATAATAACAGATAAAACAGTTATAAACAACCACACATAAATACATCACAAGTAGTTGACAACATTCGGTGGTTCGGCCTTTATTAGAGTATAGACTTTTAGTTATAACACCACTAGATATAGCTAGATATATATATATACAAGAAGTCCCTATGCTGGCACCCAGGCTAGCCTAGACTCTATACTTACCTAGTTTCTCTAAACTACTAAAGCGAGGGAAAGTACGTTCTAGGTCTTCAAAACTCAAGTCAGGTGGATCGTCATCCAAAGGTGAAACATCTTCTACTACTCCTATGTATGATCATACATCGTCTTTGAGCATATCACTGGTACTTTATTGAGTGGCCGCATAACAGCAACATCGTACGGAGGACTTAAGTTAAAGTTCATAAATAAACGGGGCATAGATGTCGGCTGGTCCCAGAGTATATACATATAAATAGATAACAGAGTTCACTCTAGACCAGAAGACTACCCAAGGCAAAACCCTTTTGTAGAACGATCATTAGTGGACTACGGAAGGATGCTCTTGCTTCCATCTGGAGGGGGAAGGGAGAGAGAAGGGGTAAGAACTGGTGAGTTCTTAGTAGGGCCGGGGTTATTAGTTACGTTCATTAATTTCGTGTTGTTTGACAGACGAATAATAGAATATAGAGAAATAGTTAACAGAAGATAGATAAATAGAGGAAGTAGAGAAAATAGAAAATAGAACACAAACAGAAGAATACAAGAAAATAGAATACAGACATAGAGAATAGAATACAAGCAAAGAAAGCATATATTCATACAACAATCATAACAAAGGAAATGCACAACCAAGTATGATGCATGTCTAGCCCTAATGCAGGTAATGAGCTCATTTGTCGGTTTTTACCCGCTCCCGACGTAACCCGAAGCAGCTAGAACGGGTATGGTTTTCCAGTCAGCTTAGGTACAGTTCTCACTAACCGACGTATGCGTCATATCCTCTGTAAGCAGACTCTGCCTTACAGGTGGCGGCATTCCTACTGTGTATGAAATCATGTCTTCTGTAAGCAATCCTTGCATTACAGGTGAGGCATTCTAGCCGTGTATGAATTAATATCATCTACAAGTGATCTCAGGTTATCAGTTGCAGGTATAGCTCTCAATAGCTGTGTAGCACTGGAAAACGTTTTGTGGTCGTACCACTATTTATCTGGCTGCCTCAATGTAGCAGATGAGCATACAAATAATTCTGAAGTTGCCTTAATGCAACAAATGAATAAACAAACATCTCTTGGGGTTGCCTCAACCAACAAATGTACATAAAACAAATATCTCTTTGTTGTATTACTCATCTCTTTTATCTCTTTGCTCTGTTCTGGTTTCTCTTTTCTCTGTATGTCTTTACTCTACTCTGGTTACCCTATTCTCTGTATCTCTTTATTTTTCTCTGATTACTTTTTTCTCTGTATCTATATTACTCTTTTTTTCTTTATCTCTTTACTTTATTCTGCTTACTCTGTTCTCTATGTTACTTTATTCTGCTCTGATTTCTCTGTTTAACGTATGTATTTAAAGCTTATGTAAATTTCAGTATGAATAGTTAGCCTATCCCAAGTATAGGTTCATTAAGTCTATACTGAAACAGTTTAACTTTTCATATAATACCTAACCCTAGTCGTAACTTAAGGACTAACTATGTTGCCCTAGTTCGTTCACTAGTCTCTATTTGTTTTTCTATCATTAAAACTTTACAGACTTTTCCTTCAATTTTTATCTTTCCTTCAACTTTTTATCTTGCTTTTATCTTTGCCTCACTAATATGTTTCTACCACTCCCTAAGTGTTTTATGAAGGTAATTATGAGATTCTATGTTTAAATTTGTCTTTCTAAAGCTTTTACAGAAAACTGCATTTTTTGCATTATTTTATTATTTTTATTAAAATATTATTTTTTATTAAATATTATTATTTAATATTTTATTATTATTTATTATTTTATCATTAACTTTTCAAAAATTACCCCACTTTAACTTTTAACCTTTAAAATTCACTTTTTACCACCCGTAACTTTTAATATTTCTACTTTAACCACCCTAACTTTCAGAAATTACCAAATAACCCCTCAAACACCAAAATAATTACAACCTTGCCCTTTTTCAGATCTAAAAGGTGTTCTTCAATGTTCTTCACCATACTCAAAGTGTTCTTTGTGTTCTTCATAAATTCTTCAGATTCTTTCTCTGTTTTAGCCGTTTTTCAATCTTTTCAGCAACCGATTTTTACCATAATTCAAAATAAATTCCCAGCCACTAAAACCCCATCTTTTTCACATGATTTTAACACAAATTGAACCCCAATTTAAGGCCTAGGGTTTCGTTTTTCAGCAGCCATGAAGAACACAAATTCAAAGTTGAATATCATCAAATTTAATCAAATTTTCACCAAAATTTCAACAAGAATCACTCATATAAACAATCAATTTCAAGCATAACCAAACCATATCATAATCACACAACTCAAACACAATCAATCAAGATTAATTTTACCAAACCCTACCTGGTTTTGCTGCTCCTAATTCGGTTATGTCCTTAGGGGGTCCTTAAGCACTTTTTCCTCCTAAATCACATCAAGAACAACTTTAAATCCAAAAACCCTCAACTGACCAAATCTCTCTCAGAACGTTAGGAAGGGAAATCTCACCTTAGAATAGCTGAAAATTAATATTTCTTGGCCCTCAAGTCAAGTTAAGCATGATTCCTAAGGAAGAACATCAAGAAAACACATGTTTTGCATTGTTTTCCTTGAAAACCGAATTGAAGAGGGAGGGAGACACTCATCTCACCTTATTTCCAGCCTTGATATGTTATATGGTTATGTAGAGGAAGAAGAGAGGTGGTGGACAAAATTGTGATCCATTCTTTTCACTTCAACAATCCCAGGTAATGGCTCCAAAAACTTGGTGTCAATGCCATGGTTCACAACTTCGCACAACTAACCAGCAAGTGCACTGGGTCGTCCAAGTAATACCTTACGTGAGTAAGGGTCGATCCCACGGAGATTGTTGGTATGAAGCAAGCTATGGTCACCTTGTAAATTCCAGTCAGGTTAAATAACTAAATTAAGAGATTATAGGATTAAATTAAATAAACTGAAAATAAAGATAAAGTTACTCATGTAATCCAATGGTGGGAATTTCAGATAGGTGTATGGAGATGCTGTGTTCCTTCTGAATCTCTGCTTTCCTGCTACTTTCATCCAATTCTTCTTTATTCTTTCCATGGCAAGCTGTTTGTAGGGCATCACCGTTGTCAATGGCTACATCCCATCCTCTCAGTGAAAAAGGTCCAAATGCTCTGTCACGGCACGGCTAATCATCTGTCGGTTCTCAATCAGGTTGGAATAGAATCCCTTGATTCTTTTGCGTTTGTCATCACGCCCAGCCTTCATGAGTTTGAAGCTCGTCACAGTCATTCAATCCCAGAATCCTACTCGGAATACCATAGACAAGGTTTAGACTTTCCGGATTCTCATGAATGCCGCCATCAATTCTAGCTTATACCACGAAGATTCTGTTGGGAAATCTAAGAGATATGCGTCCGGCCTAAGGTAGAACGGAAGTGGTTATCAGTCACGCGCGTTCATAGGTGAGAATGATGATGAGTGTCACGGATCATCACATTCATCAAGGTGAAGTGCAACGTATATCTTGGATTAAGAATAAAATTGATTTGGATAGAAAATAATAGTAATTGCATTGAAACTTGAGGTACAGCAGAGCTCCACACCCTTAATCTATGGTGTGTAGAAACTCCACCGTTGAAAATACATAAGTGAGAGAGGTTCAGGCATGGCCGAATGGCCAGCCCCCAAAACGTGGTCACTGGATCAAAATACAATCCAGGGATCAAAACCAAGATGATAATATGATAGTAAAGAGTTCTATTTATAATAAACTAGCTACTAGGGTTTACAGAAGTAAGTAATTGATGCATAAATCCACTTCCGGGGCCCACTTAGTGTATGTTTGGGATGAGCTTGATCTATCCACGAGCTGAGGCTTTTCTTGGAGTTGAACTCCAAGTTATAACGTGTTTTGGGCGTTCAACTCCGGATCATGACGTGTTTCTGGCGTTTAACTCCAGACAGTAGCATGTACTTGGCGTTCAACGCCAAGTTACGTCGTCAATTTCCGAATAAAGTATGGACTATTATATATTGCTGGAAAGCTCTGGATGTCTACTTTCCAACGCCATTAAGAGCGCGCCATTGAGAGTTCTCTAGCTCCAGAAAATCCATTTTGAGTGCAGGGAGGTCAGATTCCAACAGCATCAGCAGTCCTTTTTGTCAGCCTTTTTCAGAGTTTTGCTCAAGTCCCTCAATTTCAGCCAGAATTTACCTGAAATCATAGAAAAACACCCAAACTCCTAGTAAAGTCCAGAAATGTGAATTTAACATAAAAACTAATGAAAACATCCCTAAAAGTAACTAGATCATACTAAAAACTACCTAAAAACAATGCCAAAAAGCGTATAAATTATCCGCTCATCAAGAGGATCATTTTGGTGAAATCGGAATTTTGATTTGAGTTATAGTTCAGAAGAAATCAAGCTTTGAAGATTAAGTATTCATGAAGGTTTCTCTATTCTTGGTGTTCATCATGATCTTCAAAGTGTTCTTGATGTTCATCTTGACATTCATAGCATTCTTGCATGCATTCATTGTTTTGATCTAAAAATTTCATGCATTGAGTAATTTTGTTGTTTTTCTCTCTCATAATTAAAAATTCAAAAATAAAAAAAAATATCTTTTCCTTATTTCCCTCCAAATTTTCAAAATTTTGGGTTGACTTGGTCAAAAATTTCTAAAATTAGTTGTTTCTTACAAGTCAAAGTCAAAATTTCAATTTTGAAAATCTTATCTTTTCAAAATCTTCTTCAAAAATCATATCTTTTTCATTTTTTTATCATTTTCGAAAATTTCAAAAATATTTTTAAAATTATTTTTCAAAAATATTTTTCTTATCTTTTATATCTAATTTTTGAAAATTAGCTAACAATTAATGTGATTGGTTCAAAAAATTTGAAGTTTGTTACTTTCTTGTTAAGAAAGGTTCAATCTTTAAATTCTAGAATCTTATCTTGTAGTTTCTTGTTAGTTAAGTCATTTTTAAAAAAAATAAATCTTTTTCAAAATATCTTTTTCTTAAAAATCTTATCTTTTTATCTTATCTTTTTCAAAATTTTATCTTTTTCAAAAATTTGATTTCAAAAAAATATCTTATCTATCTTCTTATCTTCTTATCTTTTTAAAATTAAAATTTCAAATCTTTTTCAATCAACTAACTAACTTTTTGTTTGTTTCTTATCTTTTTCAAAACCACCTAACTACTTTTCCCTCTTCAATTTTCGAAAATATCTCTCTTTTTCAAAAATTCTTTTTAATTAATTAATTATTTTAAATTTTAATTTCAATTATATTTTATCTTTAATTTTCGAAAATTACTAACCTCTTTTTCAAAATTATTTTCGAAATTTCCCTTCTCTTTTCTTCTTCTATTTAATTATTTAATTACTAACACTTCTCTTCACCTCTCTCCATCTAAATATCCAAATCCTTCTTCACTCTTCTACCCCCTTCTTCTTCTTCTACTAACATAAAGGAATCTCTATACTGTGACATAGAGGATTCCTCTTTCTTTTCTTGTTTTCTTATCTTTCATATGAGCAGGAACAGGGATAAAGGCACTCTTGTTGAAATTGATCCAGAACCTGAAAGGACTTTGAAGAGAAAATTAAGAGAAGCTAAATTACAACAATCCAGAAACAACCTTTCAGAAATTTTTGATCAAGAGAAGGAGATGGCAGCCGAAAATAATAATAATGCAAGGAGAATGCTTGGTGACTTCACAAAGCCAACGTCCAAGTTTGATGGAAGAAGCATCTCCATTCCTGCCATTGGAGCCAACAACTTTGAGCTGAAACCTCAGCTAGTTGCCTTAATGCAACAAAACTGCAAGTTTTTTGGACTTCCATCTGAAGATCCTTATCAGTTTTTAACTGAGTTCTTGCAGATCTGTGAGACTGTAAAGACGAATGGAGTTGATCCTGAAGTCTACAGACTCATGCTTTTCCCTTTTGCTGTAAGAGACAGAGCTAGAATATGGCTGGATTCACAACCCAAGGATAGCTTGGACTCATGGGATAAGCTGGTTACTGCCTTCTTGGACAAATTCTTTCCTCCTCAAAAGCTGAGCAAGCTGAGAGTGGATGTTCAAACCTTCAAACAAAAAGATGGTGAATCCTTCTATGAAGCTTGGGAAAGATACAAGCAGCTGACCAAAAGATGTCCATCTGACATGTTTTCAGAATGGACCATATTAGATATATTCTATTATGGTCTATCTGAATTTTCGAAAATGTCATTGGACCATTCTGCAGGTGGATCTATTCACCTGAAGAAAACGCCTGAAGAGGCTCAAGAACTCATTGACATGGTTGCAAACAACCAATTCATGTACACTTCTGAGAGGAATTTCGTAAATAATGGGATACCTCAGAAGAAAGAAGTTATTAAAATTGATACTCTGAATGCCATATTGGCTCAGAACAAAGTGTTGACTCAACAGGTCAACATGATCTCTCAAAATCTGAATGGATGGCAACATGCATCCAACAGTACTAGAGAGGCAGCTTCTGAAGAAGCTTATGATCCTGAAAACCCTGCCATGGCAGAGGTTAATTACATGGGTGAACCTTATGAAAACACCTATAACGCATCATGGAGAAATCATCCAAATTTCTCATGGAAGGATCAACAAAAGCCTCAACAAGGCTTTAACAATGGTGGACATAATAGGCTGGGCAATAGCAAGCCATATCCATCATCTTCTCAGCAACAGACAGAGAATTCTGAACAAAACACTTCTAATTTAGCCAATATAGTCTCTGATCTGTCAAAGGCCACTTTCAATTTCATGAGTGAAACAAGATCCTCCATCAGAAATCTGGAGGCACAAGTGGGCCAGCTGAGTAAGAAAGTCATTGAAACTCCTCCCAGTATTCTCCCAAGCAATACAGAAGAGAATCCAAAAGGAGAGTGCAAAGCCATTGACATAGTCAATATGGCCGAATGCACAAAGGAGGAAGAGGACGAAAATCCTAGTGAGGAAGACCTCCTGGGACGTCCCTCAAGCAAGAAGGAGTTTCCTATTAAGGATCCAAAGGAATCTGAGGCTCATATAGAGACCATAGAGATTCCATTAAATCTCCTTCTGCCATTCATGAGCTCTAAAGAGGATGAAGATGTGACTGGAGAGCAAGTTGCTCAATATTTAGGAGCTATCATGAAGCTGAATGCCAAGATATTTGGTAATGAGACTTGGGAAAGTGAACCTCCCTTACTCATTAATGAACTGGATACTTGGATTCAGAAAATTCTACCTCAAAAGAAACAAGATCCTGGCAAGTTCTTAATACCTTGTACCATAGGCACCATGATCTTTGAAAAAGCTTTGTGTGATCTGGGGTCAGGGATAAATCTTATGCCACTCTCTGTAATGGAGAAGCTGGGGATCATTGAGGTACAACCTGCCTTGTTCTCATTACAACTGGCAGACAAGTCATTGAGACAAGCTTATGGAATAGTAGAGGACGTGTTAGTAAAGGTAGAAGGCCTTTACATCCCTGCTGATTTCATAATCTTAGACACTAGGAAGGAAGAGGATGATTGCATCATCCTTGGAAGACCTTTCCTAGCCACAGCAGGAGCTGTGATAGATGTCAACAGAGGTGAATTAGTCCTTCAATTGAATGGGGACTACCTTGTGTTTAAGGCACATGGCCATCCCTCTGTGACAGAAGAGAGTAAGCATGAAGAGCTTCTCTCAGTTCAGAGTCAAGAAGAGCCCACACAGTCAAACTCTAAGTTTGGTGTTGTGAGGCCACAACCAAACTCTAAGTTTGGTGTTAAGACCCCATATCCAAACTCTAAGTTTGGTGTTGGCAACTATACAACATTGACCTGATCACCTTGTGGCTCCATGAGAGCCACTGTCAAGCTATTGACATTAAAGAAGCGCTTGTTGGGAGGCAACCCAATTTTATTTATCTAATTTTATTTTATTTTATTTTGTTGTTATTTTTTGTTTTATTAGGTACATGATCATGAGGAGTCACAAAAAAATCATAAAAATTAAAAATAGAATCAAAAACAGCAAAAGAAAAAAATTCACACCCTGGAGGACGCACAGGCTGGCGTTCAACGCCAGTAAGATGCATCTGGCTGGCGTTCAACGCCAGAACAGAGCATCATTCTGGTGCTGAACGCCAAAAACAAGCAACATTCTGGCGTTAAACGCCAGGAATGTGCCTAAAGAGGAAAAACTGGCGCTGAACGCCAGTAACAAGCATGGAACTGGCATTCAACGCCAGAAACATGCTTTACATGGGCGTTGAACGTCCAGAATGTGAACCAATGGGCGTTTAAACGCCAGAATAGTGTGCAAAGGCATTTTACATGCCTATTTGGTGCAGGGATGGAATTCCTTGACACCTCAGGATCTGTGGACCTCACAGGATCCCCATCTACCTCGCCCTCTCTCTCCATTCATGATCATCCCTTCTGTTTTTCATTCACCACCTACATCTATCCTCTCTTCCCCACACACCCCACCTACCTTTACAATTCAACTTCTCTTTCCCACCCAATCCCACCCATAAAGCCGAATCCATCTCCCCTCACTCTCCTCCATTTTCTTCTTCTTCTTCTTCTTCTTCTCTTCTTTCTTCTCTTGCTCGAGGGCGAGCAATATTTTAAGTTTGGTGTGGTAAAAGCATAGCTTTTTTGCTTTTCCATTACCATTAATGGCACCTAAGGCCAGAGAAACCTCAAAGGGAAGACAAAAGCTTCCACCTCTGAGTCATGGGAGATGGAAAGACTCATATAAAGCCGTCATAGCTCAGTGGTAGAACATGTGGCTGCAAATCAAGAGATCCTTGAGATACCTCAGGGGATAAGTTGTCCTCCACACAAATATTGGAAGCAACTAAGGGTAGAAACACCAAAATTACTAGGAATCATTCAACAGAAGCAAGGAAGAGACATAGAGGAGCTCAAAGAGCACCATTGGACCTTCAAGAAGGCGCCACCCTCACTAAGGTGGACTCATTCCTTGTTCTTAAATTTTTCTTCTGCTTTTCATTTTTTTTATGTTATATGTCTATCTAATATTTGTGTCTTTATTACATGATCATTAGTAGTAACTATGTCTTAAAACTATGAATAAATTCCATTAATCCTTCACCTCTCTTAAAAGAAAAATGTTTTAATTCAAAAGAACAAGAAGTACATGAATTTCGAATTTATCCTTGAATTTAATTTAATTATATTGATGTGGTGACAATACTTTTTGTTTTCTGAATGAATGATTGAACAGTGCATAATTTTGATCTTGTTGTTCATGAATGTTAAAATTGTTGGCTCTTGAAAGAATGATGAACAAAGAGAAATGTTATTGATGATCTGAAAAATCATGAAATTGATTCTTGAAGCAAGAAAAAGCAGTGAAAAAGAAAAGCTTGCGAAAAAAAATTTTGAAAAAAAAAATTGGCGAAAAAAAAATATAGAAAGAAAAAGAAAAAGCAAGCAGAAAAAGCCAATAGCCCTTAAAACCAAAAGGCAAGGGTAAAAAGGATCCAAGGCTTTGAGCATCAATGGATAGGAGGGCCCAAGGAAATAAAATCCAGGCCTAAGCGGCTAAATCAAGTTGTCCCTAACCATGTGCTTGTGTCATGAAGGTCCAAGTGAAAAGTTTGAGACTGAGTGGTTAAAGTCGTGATCCAAAGCAAAAAAGAGTGTGCTTAAGAGCTCTGGACACCACTAACTGGGGACTCTAGCAAAGCTGAGTCACAATCTGAAAAGGTTCACCCAATTATGTGTCTGTGGCATTTATGTATCCGGTGGTTATACTGGAAAACAAAGTGCTTAGGGCCACGACCAAGACTCATAAGTAGCTGTGTTCAAGAATCAACATGCTTAACTAGGAAAGTCAATAACACTATCCGAAATTCTAAGTTCCTAGAGAAGCCAATCATTCTGAACTTCAAAGGAAAAAGTGAGATGCCAAAACTGTTCAGAAGCAAAAAGCTACAAGTCCCGCTCATCTAATTATAATTAATATTCATTGATATTCTGGAATTTATAGTATATTCTCTTCTTTTTATCCTATTTGATTTTTAGTTGCTTGGGGACAAGCAACAATTTAAGTTTGGTGTTGTGATGAGCGGATAATTTATACGCTTTTTGGCATTGTTTTTAGGTAGTTTTTAGTAAGTTCAAGCTACTTTTAGGGATGTTTTCATTAGTTTTTATGTTAAATTCACATTTCTGGACTTTACTATGAGTTTGTGTATTTTTTTGTGATTTCAGGTAATTTCTGGCTGAAATTGAGGGACTTGAGCAAAACTCTAAAAAAGGCTGACAAAAGGACTGCTGTGTTGGAATCTGACCTCCCTGCACTCAAAATGGATTTTCTGGAGCTACAGAACTTCAAATGGCGCGCTCTTAACAGCGTTGGAAAGTAGACATCCAGAGCTTTCCAGCAATATATAATAGTCCATACTTTATTCGGAATTTGACGACGTAACTTGGTGTTGAACGCCAAGTACATGCTGCTGTCTGGAGTTAAACGCCAGAAAAACGTCATGATCCGGAGTTGAACGCCCAAAACACGTCATAACTTGGAGTTCAACTCCAATAAAAGCCTCAGCTCGTGGATAGATCAAGCTCAGCCCAAATATACACCTAGTGGGCCCCGGAAGTGGATTTATGCATCAATTACTTACTCATGTAAACCCTAGGATTGTATTTTGAATAGAACTTTTTACTATCATAATTGCATCCTGGATTGTATTTTGAATCTTGTGATCACGTTTTGGGGGCTGGCCATTCGGCAATGGCTGAACCTTTTACTTATGTATTTTCAACGGTAGAGTTTCTGCACACCATAGATTAAGGGTGTGGAGCTCTACTGTACCTCAAGTTTCAATACAATTACTATTACTTTCTATTCAATTCTCTTTTATTCTTATTCCAAGATATACGTTGCACAACACTTTGATGAATGTGATGATCCGTGACACTCATCATCATTCTCACCTATGAACGCGTGTGACTGACAACCACTTCCGTTCTACCTTAGGCCGGGCGCATATCTCTTAGATTCCCCAACAGAATCTTCGTGGTATAAGCTAGATAGATGGCGGCATTCATGAGGATCCGGAAAGTCTAAACCTTGTCTGTGGTATTCTGAGTAGGATTCTGGGATTGAATGACTGTGACGAGCTTCAAACTCGCGATTGCTGGGCGTGATGACAAGCGCAAAAGGATCAATGGATCCTATTCCAACATGATCGAGAACCAACAGCTGATTAGCCGTGCTGTGATAGAGCATAAGAACGTTTTCACTGAGAGGATGGGATGTAGCAACTAACAACGGTGATGCCCTACATACAGCTTGCCATGGAAAGGAGTAAGAAGGATTGGATGAATGTAATAGGAAAGTAGAGATTCAAGAGGAGCACAGCATCTCCATACACTTATCTGAAATTCCCACTATTAATTTACATAAGCATCTCTATCCTATTTTATTTTCTGTTTATTCTTATTAATCATATTTGATTTTCTAAATTCCATAATTTAATCCTCCTGACTGGGATTTACAAGATGACCATAGCTTGCTTCATACCAACAATCTCTGTGGGATCGACCCTTACTCACGTAAGGTATTACTTGGACGACCCAGTACACTTGCTGGTTAGTTGAACGGAGTTATATCCACACATAAGTGCCATAATAATGATTCCATACAAATACAAAGAACATGGATCACAATTTCGTCCACCAATTACCACTGGATACATAAATGCCACAGACACATAACTGGGTAAACCTTTTCAGATTGTGACTCAGCTTTGCTAGAGTCCCCAGTTAGTGGTGTCCAGAGCTCTTAAGCACACTCTTTTTCTTTGGATCTTTTTTTTTTAAATATATTTCTTTTTTTTTTGCCAATTAATTTTTTTTTTTCACAAGCTTTTGCTTTTTCACTGCTTTTTCTTGCTTCAAGAATCAAATTCATGATTTTTCAGATTGTCAATAACATTTCTCCTTGTTCATCATTCTTTCAAGAGCCAACAATTTTAACATTCATAAACAACAAGATCAAAAGACATATGCACTGTTCAAGCATTCATTTAGAAAGCAAGAAGTATTGTCACCACATCAATATAATTAAACTAAATGCAAGGATAAATTCGAAATTCATGTACTTCTTATTCTTTTGAATTAAAACATTTTTCTTTTAAGAGAGGTGAAGGATTCATGGAATTATTCATAATCTTTAAGGCATAGTTACTACATACTAATGATCATGAAATAGAGACAAAAAATATAGATAAACATGAAGGATAAAAACCGAAAAAGCAGAGAAAATAAGAACAAGGAATGAGTCCACCTGAGTGAGGGTGGCGCCTTCTTTGAAGATCCAATGGTGCTTTTTGAGCTTCTTTATGTCTCTTCCTTGCTTCTGTTGCATGATCCCTAGTGATTTTGGTGTTCCTATCCTTAGTTGCTTCCAATAATTATGTGGAGGAACATTTATCCCCTGAGGTATCTCAGGGATCTCTTGATTTGCAGTCAAATATTCTACCACTGAGCTATAAACCCTTTAGATGAGTCTTTCCATCTCCCATGACTCGGAGGTGGAAGCTTTTTGTCTTTCCTTTTTCTCTTTTTTTTTTCTTTTTTTTTTGAGGTTTCTCTGAATTGTTGATTTTTAGTTTCTCTTAACTTCCTCTTCAGAGTCCTTTCAGGTTCATGATCTGCTTCAATAAGAATGTTCTTGTCCTTGCTCCTGCTCATATAGGGAAGAAGAGAACAAGAAAAGAAAGAGGAATCCTCTATGTCACAGTAAAGAGGTTCCTTATTGTTAGTAGAAGAAGAAAGGAATAAAAGTGGAGAATCCAATCACAATGATGAGGATAGAGGCAGTGATTGGAGATGAAGAGAGGTGAAGAGAAGTGTTAATAAATAAATAAAATAAATAGAAAGAGATGAGGGGGAGAGAAATTCGAAAATAATTTTGAAAAATGGGTTAGTAATTTTCGAAAATTAAAACTAAAATTTGAAACAATTAATTAATTAAAAAGAATTTTTGAAAAAGAGGGAGGTATTTTCGAAAATTAGAGAGGAAAAATTAGTTAGGTGATTTTGAAAAAGATAAGAAACAAACAAAAAGTTAATTAGTTAGTTGAAAAAAAGATATTAAAATCAATTTTGAAAAGATAAGAAGATAAGAAGTTAGAAAAGATATTTTAAAATTTTTTTTTGAAAAAGATAAAATTTTGAAAAAAATATGATATAAAAGATATGATTTGAAAAGATATGGTTTTGAAAAGATAAGATTGAAATTAGTTTTGAAAAATATTTGAATTTTAAAATCACAATTAATGACTTGACTCACAAGAAATCACAAGATATGATTCTAGAACTTAAAATTTGAATCTTTCTTAACAAGAAAGTAACAAACTTGAAATTTTTGAATCAAAACATTAATTTTTGATGCAATTTTCGAAAATATGATGTAAAGATAAGAAAAAGATTTTGAAAATATTTTGAAAACGATTTTTGAAATTTTCGAAAATGATGAAAAAATGGAAAAGATATGATTTTTGAAAAAGATTTTAAAAAGATAAGATTTAAAAAGATAAGATATTTTTTTATTTTTGAATTTTTTTTTTGATGAGAGAGAAAAACACTAAAAATACTCAATGCATGAAAGTTTTGGATCAAAACACATGATGCATGCAAGAACACTATGAATGTCAAGATGAACACCAAGAACACGTTGAAGATCATGATGAACATCAAGAACATATTTTTGAAAAATTTTCAAGAAAAGAAAACATGCAAGACACCAAACTTAGAAATTTTTCATGTTTAGACTCTATGAATGCAAGAATGCATATGAAAAACACCATACAACACAAAACAAGAAAATATGAAGATCAAACAAGAAAGTTCATCAAGAACAACTTGAAGATCATGATGAACACTATGAATGCATGAATTTTTCGAAAATTTTATGCAAGAAAAAGATGAACATGCAATTGACACCAAACTTATGACTTGACACAAGACTCAAACAAGAAACACAAAATATTTTTGATTTTTATGATTTTCTAATTTTTTTTATATTTTATTTGATTTTTTTCGTAAAATATATAGGAAAAATAAAATAAGAAATTCAAAATTTTTAATATGAATTCCAGGAATCTTCGCAATGTTAGTTTAAAGCTTCAGTCCAGGAATTAGACATGGCTTACTAGCCAGCCAAGCTTTTGTAAAAGCTCCGGTCCAAAACACTAGACATGGCCAATGGCCAGCCAAGCTTTAGAATACATAGTTCAAGAATGTGAAGAGGAAGCCTCAGTCCAAAAGAATTTAGACATGGCTTTACAGCCAGCCAGGCTTCAACATGTTTCATGAAGCTCCAGAATGCATAGTAAAAAAAATTTTTTTTTGAATAATTTTCGAAAATAGGGAGAAGATTTTGAAAAGATTTTCGAATTTTTTTTTAAATAAAATAAAAATTACCTAATCTGAGCAACAAGATGAACCGTCAGTTATCCATACTCGAACAATCCCCGGCAACGGCGCCAAAAACTTGGTGGACGAAATTGTGATTCATTCTTTTCACTTCAACAATCCCAGGTAATGGCTCCAAAAACTTGGTGTCAATGCCATGGTTCACAACTTCGCACAACTAACCAGCAAGTGCACTGGGTCGTCCAAGTAATACCTTACGTGAGTAAGGGTCGATCCCACGGAGATTGTTGGTATGAAGCAAGCTATGATCACCTTGTAAATCCCAGTCAGGTTAAATAACTAAATTAAGAGATTATAGGATTAAATTAAATAAACTGAAAATAAAGATAAAGTTACTCATGTAATCCAATGGTGGGAATTTCAGATAGGCGTATGGAGATGCTGTGTTCCTTTTGAATCTCTACTTTCCTGCTGCTTTCATCCAATTCTTCTTTATTCTTTCCATGGCAAGCTGTTTGTAGGGCATCACCGTTGTCAATGGCTACATCCCATCCTCTCAGTGAAAAAGGTCCAAATGCTCTGTCACGGCACGGCTAATCATCTGTCGGTTCTCAATCAGGTTGGAATAGAATCCCTTGATTCTTTTGCGTTTGTCATCACGCCCAGCCTTCAGGAGTTTGAAGCTCGTCACAGTCATTCAATCCCAGAATCCTACTCGGAATACCATAGACAAGGTTTAGACTTTCCGGATTCTCATGAATGCCGCCATCAATTCTAGCTTATACCACGAAGATTCTGTTGGGGAATCTAAGAGATATGCGTCCGGCCTAAGGTAGAACGGAAGTGGTTGTCAGTCACGCGCGTTCATAGGTGAGAATGATGATGAGTGTCACGGATCATCACATTCATCAAGGTGAAGTGCAACGTATATCTTGGATTAAGAATAAAATTGATTTGGATAGAAAATAATAGTAATTGCATTGAAACTTGAGGTACAGTAGAGCTCCACACCCTTAATCTATGGTGTGTAGAAACTCCACCGTTGAAAATACATAAGTGAGAGAGGTTCAGGCATGGCCAAATGGCCAGCCCCCAAAACGTGGTCACTGGATCAAAATACAATCCAGGGATCAAAACCAAGATGATAATATGATAGTAAAGAGTTCTATTTATATTAAACTAGTTACTAGGGTTTACAGAAGTAAGTAATTGATGCATAAATCCACTTCCTTGGCCCACTTAGTGTATGTTTGGGCTGAGCTTGATCTATCCACGAGCTGAGGCTTTTCTTGGAGTTGAACTCCAAGTTATAACGTGTTTTGGGCGTTCAACTCCGGATCATGACGTGTTTCTGACGTTTAACTCCAGACAGCAGCATGTACTTGGCGTTCAACGCCAAGTTACGTCGTCAATTTCCGAATAAAGTATGGACTATTATATATTGCTGGAAAGCTCTGGATGTCTACTTTCCAACGCCGTTGAGAGCGCGCCATTTGAAGTTCTGTAGCTCCTGAAAATCAATTTTAAGTGCAGGGAGGTTAGATTCCAACAGCATCAGCAGTCCTTTTTGTCAGCCTTTTTCAGAGTTTTGCTCAAGTCCCTCAATTTCAGCCAGAATTTACCTGAAATCATAGAAAAACACACAAACTCCTAGTAAAGTCCAGAAATGTGAATTTAACATAAAAACTAATGAAAATATCCCTAAAAGTAACTAGATCATACTAAAAACTACCTAAAAACAATGCCAAAAAGCGTATAAATTATCCGCTCATCAAGAGGATCATTTTGGTGAAATCGGAATTTTGATTTGAGTTATAGTTCAGAAGAAATCAAGCTTTGAAGATTAAGTATTCATGAAGGTTTCTCTCTTTTCTCTGTTCTCATTTTCGGCCAAAGGGAGTAAATGACAAGCCTTGGAGTGCTTTGGGAGTGTAAGGAGAGTTATGATTGGTTGGCTTGGAGGTGGGTTAAAATAATATTAAAATATCTCTGGTGTACAACTACTAAAACTAGATGTATCGAAACACTTGTAAAAACATCTCTAAAAATTATTTTCTGAGCCACTAGCATAAATGACACTAGTAAAATATTTATTATAAGAATAGAACATGTATAATGAGGCCTTAGCATTGCTAAAGTCATCAGAGAGTGCTGGTGCTAAGCTGCACTAGTAAACTGTGAACCCTGTTAAACTAATTTTTTGTTTTTAACTAAAACTAACCAGGTAACCTTATAATATCATTCAAGAAGATTCTAGTACTCATATAATGATAATATTACCCTATTATCTCTCTTCTCTCATGAATCGAGTCCGGTTCGTCAAACTGAGACTATTTACGAAAAACCAAATCAAAACTCCTAACCGATACGGTTCAAAAACTAGGTTCTTCATGACTGCGTTATCGAGCTTGCCTCAAAAAGGTTCTAGCTTAAAGATCACATAATGACAATGAGGATTGATATACTTGATGATATATCAAAGGTTCTCCCCTTACTGATCCTCCGGAGTTCTCCGTACTTTCAGAAAAGATCTCGCATATTCGAAAACCTAGGTTGTTACATAAAGAAAGCTATAAAGAAAGTGATAGATGAGAATAGGGGGAATTCATTGAGATCAGGAGATGTTATCTCTTTGGATTAAATCCAGCTCATATCCTCTTCAATCATGCAACTCATTGACCTCTTGGCAATCATGATTGATTAAGCCCCAATCCCTTGGTGACTCAATCTCTCAGATCTTGATCAATAGCCAATTCCTTGGTCTAATTGCTCATGAAGAGAGATATGCTTGGTCCCTGATTATACCACACATCATCATAGGTCCAAGTAGAGGGAGGATTGTATGTCACCATATCCAAACACCAAAACCCATATCTACTCAAGTGTGAGAAGGGATTTCTAGCATGGTTTCATGTTTCCTTTTCCAAGGTTCCCATGAAACCCATTTTGCATTCAACCTCTTTTCCAAGATGATTGAACACTAAGCATGAAAAACAAAATTCCTTCTAGCAAATCAAGAGAAGAAGAAGAGAAGAAGAAAAGTCACTATCATTAATCTATCAAGTACAACAGAGCTCCCTCTCTCAATGAGAGGGAATTTAGCTACTCATAGCTTGGAGAAAAGTACTTCAAGATGGAGTGAAAAGTAAAACTAAAAACTCTTCTAACTGCTTAACCCCCTTCTCAGTACTTCTTGGGTTATTTATACTACTCCTAGCTCTCAAAATAAAAGAAATACAAAAGTGGAAAAAGGAAAATTACAATTTGGAGGGAAAAGAAACTTAAAAAATGTGATCTCCTAGCTGGCATGTGGCTGGCGCTTCAGTGGCGTGCCACGTCCTCCTCTCATTCTGGCTTGGCGTGCGACGCCTAACTCTTCAAGTGGCACGCCCTACTTCATTAGCTTCCCTGGCATGCCACGCCTTCGAGCCAAAGTGGCACGCCTAGGGTCCCTTAATTACCCATGTAGCCTGGCGTGCCACGCCTTCGAGCCAAAGTGACACGCCCAGGTGTTTTCCCTCTTTTTCTTGCTTCTGGAATTTTGAACTGGCGTGCCATGGCCTTGCTGTGTGCTCGATCCATCTTTCTGGAAAGTTGAACTAGTATGGCACGCCCAGGATCTGGCATGCCACGCCCATTTGTGTGCTTGACTCCTTCGCTGGCGTGCCACGCCCAACATTCAAGTGGCACGCCCAGGGTGGAGGACGGATACTGGCGTGCCACGCCTTTTTCGCCAAGTGGCACGCCGTTTTGGTTGGCTTATTAACTTCCTTTCTGGAAAATATAACCAGCGTGCCACGCCCAGAGGATGGCGTACCACGTCCATCATCTTGCCTTGGTTCCAGTAGCTGGCGTGCCACGCCCAGCATTCAAGTGGCATGCCATAGTGAGATTCTTGAGCTTGCGTGCCACGCCTTCGACACCAAGTGGCACGTCCAGCCCTTTCTTTGGCTTCCTTGTGTATTGGTGTGCCATGCCTGGTTGCTCAATTGGCATGGCTAAGTGAGGATGAGAGCTTGGCATGCCACGCCTTCGAGCTCAAGTGGCACGCCCAGGCATTTTTAGTCTTCAACTTCTCCTCTGGAATCTTGTACTAGCGTGTCACGCCATGTTGCTCAAGTGGCACACCCACTCATTTGGTGGTTTCTCAAGCTTGGCGTGCCACGCCTGACTCCTCAAGTGGCATGCCCAAGTGACTTTTGAAGCTGGCGTGCCACGCCTTCGTCACTAAGTGGCATGCCCTATATTAAGTGATGGGCTAGGCGTGCCACGCTCAACCTGGCGTGCCACGCCCTTTTGATGGCCTTCAATGTTGCTCTCTGGAAAATTGAATTGGCGTGCCATGTCCATCTTCTGGCGTTCCACGCCCATGTAAATGCTAGAGAATCCTTCTGGACTTCAGCACTGGCGTGCCACGTCGAGCTCCTGGCGTGCCACGCTAGTGTACTTTTTGTGGCGTTTGCTCCAAGTGGCACCCCCGTTTCACACGCCCAGCTTGTTTTGTTGTTTTATTCCCATTTTTGCTGTCTTTTTCACCTGAAATTTAGCACAACCTCATTTCAAAGCAATGTACTATACTATCCATCAAATATTGCATGAATTGCAATGATCAAATGAGATTATGCTCTATTGTGGTCCTTTTTATGCAAGAAAAAAGGGTAGATGATGCAAGTCATCACAACACCAAACTTAAGCTTTGATTGTCCCAAGGAAATCAATGTGAGTGGTTTCTATAAGAATTAAGACTTGACCTCGAGTGGATACAACACATTACTAAGGATAGGACTAAGTGTTTAACACATGCATGCATATTTTGGTTTAAATGCTATAAAGAGCTTCTAAATCCTTGAGAGTTCTTTCAAACTTAGGTTTGAGGTGTCCTTTTTATTGATTGTCACCTTGAAGTAGTAAGAGTCATTTCATTTTCTTCTTTGGTTGTTCTTCTCTTTTGTTTATTGACCACGACTCTAAGTGTTTTGTCTTAAGACAGCCCTTTAGTGAAGCTTTCAATTAGCACTCCCAAACCAGTTGGCTTTAGGGTACTAGGTGTTGAAACACCCCTAAGAATTTACTTTCCCAGGCCTCTTCTTGACACATCTTCACCACAAGCATCTACTAGGATTTTCAACTCTTCTGAGCTTTTTAATGTTTCTCTTCACCCTAGTAGTTGATGCTTAGAGCCTTGGGTCTGTATTGATTACTACTTCTTGGTTCTATAGATCTTCAAAGAGCACCCCTTATCCTCTATTTGTCATACCTTCTAAGACTAGTTGCCTTTCATGACTCCTTTTCTTTTTATTTCATTCAAAGTTCTACACTTAGTTCCTTGTCTTTGATGCCAGGGCATCTTGGCCAGTTTCACTGACCTTTTCTTTATTGTTTTTAGGGTAGTTTCATGCATTTCCTTAGGAAATAAGCTAGTTTTGGGTAGATATTCACTTACACCTTGATTCAAGCATACATTGTGCATTTTACATGATTTCATGAGGATTTTGCATGAATTTAGTGACAAATTGTATGTTGCATTACCCATGACTTGGACTAGAACTTTGATGCACTCTATTGCTTGATTTCAGGACCAAAGGAAGCAAGGAAGAACCACTTAGCAGTCACGTTAATCTAATTAACGTGGCCACTAACGTGAAATGGGAGGTAGCTTGCAAAGTTAATGAGAAAAGTGATTGCCAATAACGCTCTCGAAGCCATCATTGCCCACGTTAAGAGTCACGTTAACTAAGTTAACGTGAGCTCTAACGTGAAGAAAGGACTTTGAGCCAACGTTAGTGACACTTAACATTATCACTAACGTTGGCCAATGATCATAAATGGCCACGTTAGAGTCCACGTTAACTTGGTTAACGTGGCCTCTAACGTTAACAAGGGGAATGAAGCCAACGTTAGTGACATTCAACATTGTCACTAACGTTGGCCTAAGGTGCAATGTACCACGTTAACTTCCACGTTAACTTGGTTAACGTGGGAGCTAACGTGAGAGGCAAGAATGGTCGACAACGTTAGTGACACCCAACATTGTCACTAACGTTGGAAGCAACCACAAAACCCCAAGGAGCCACGTTAACTTCTACGTTAACTTAGTTAACGTGGAAGCTAACGGCAATGAGTGAAAGATGAGCCAACGTTAGTGACACTCAACATTGTCACTAACGTTGGAAATGGTTTGCAAAGCCACGTTAGAAGCCACGTTAACCTAGTTAACGTGGACTCTAATGTGAGATAGGGGCATATTGGAACGTTAGTGACAATGTTGAGTGTCACTAACGTTCTCGAAGATTGGCACGCCTACGTTAAAAGAGCCACGTTAACTAAGTTAACGTGGACTCTAACGTGGGGAAGGGGGAGGCTCTCAACGTTATTGGGAAAGTTGAGTCCCAATAACGTGTGCGAAGGACAAAGAGGCAACGTTTGTGCCATTAACGTTGAGGTTAACGTAGCCTTTACTTGGGTAAGAAAAGTTAGTCAAAAAATTGAATGACACTAACGTTTTCAAACCCATTTTCTCACTGAATGTTAACACCTCTAACGTCCTGAGCTAAAGTCTCTACCCACTTCACACTTTCTCTCTGCAAGTAAAACCAAGCCCAAGAGAAGAAGAGAACTGCTCCAAACTGAAGATCCAAAGGCCCAAGACTTGAAGAATCAACTAGAAGACACTACAAGAAAACCAGGATTTTGCTACGCTTTTAAAGCGTAGCGAAAAGTGGGAAAAAGCGTAGCGATAGCTTTTTTGCCACGCTTTTTGAGCAACCGGCACGCTTTTGAAAGGGTCACAACTGCTAGCGTGCCGGTTGCTCTATCGCCACGCTTTTAGTGACCTATGGCCACGCTTATTTTGTCGCCACGCTTTTATCTATTGCCACGCTTTTAAACGTGGCCGTATGCGAGAGGATATGGCTACGCTTTTAAAGCGTGCCAGTAGCTAGATATGGCTACGCTTTTAAAGCGTGACAATAGCGAGAGATATGGCTACGCTTTTAAAGGGTGCCAATAACTAGAGATACGACTATGCTTTTAAAGTGTAACAAAGTCGTGAGATATGGCTACGCTTTTAAAATGTGCCAGTAGCTAGAGATATGGCTACGCTTTTAAAGCGTGCCAATAGCTAGAAGTATAGCTACGCTTTTAAGCGTGGCAAAAAGTGGCTGTTGTATGGAATAGCTACCTTTTTAAAGCGTAGCTATAAGTTTGTTCAAGTTCAATTGTTTTTTTTTAATCTTCATAATAAAATCTAACAAAATTCATAAATAATGTAAAATTTAAACAATATAAAACCTTCATAACAATTTTAATTACTATTAACAATATAAAACCTTCATAAACTTGTACACCAAATATAGTGGTTGATCACATGACAATCTCTAACAAAAAATCAAAGTGATAACAACTACCCATAAATCTGTAATACATGCATTACAATTCCAACAACTATTACATTATCTACATCCTCTAAAAACTACAAAATACACATTAAAAACTACAAAATACCCTTCCTTCTTGTGATGTCTTACTGGTCATCTGAGATATCATAGACCAACCCTTTCCATCTGTCCGTATTTGTCTGCTTGTCCTCATCGATCGCCACAATCTTGAAGTCTTCCGGAGGAAACCTTGCTACTGCTGTGGATTCTTGATGTAACCTTCTTCAAGTTACTTCCGAAGAAAGCTGACGAATTAGGAACTGATGAAGCCACAACTCCAAAACCATTCAAACTCACCTGCAATGTAAAATTACATTATTCTCTTGTTATTTAAGAGTTACTACTCTATTCAAAATTATAATCCAGTTTTTTTAACTATACAAAAAATCATGAACTGCATCTAAATATATTGATAACTCACAAATTAATGATATGTATGTATCCATAGTTCGCATGATCATTATTTTTCTAATTTGGTATCTATAACTGATTACTAATTCACACTGCATCCAATCCAATTACTATCCTAATCTTATACATAGTTTAAAACTAGAAGTGATAAATTGAGCGAATAGAATTAATTGAAAGTAACAAAATAAGGTAAAAGTATCATTCTGGAGTTCCTTTTACAGCTCCTATGGTTGAAACTGAAGCAGCCATGGCTGTGTTATTGTCCTTGTAGCAGCAGAGAGTAATTGCACTTACTACAGAGGAAATAATGAACACTATAATGAATACTCATGAGTTGGGAAAGCAGTCCCCACCATGCCCAAACCATTTTTCCCTATGATTTAGCAACTAGAATTTGTGACGATTGGTCAACCTTAAGTTCAAACTATAGTAATCTAATTATATACTGCACGGGTAAGCCAAATCCATTTTTTCCCCAATATTCAACCAAATGGCTAAGTGGACAGAAAAGAAAGTAAAAGAATAAGGTGGAAACAGAGTTCATGAACTCACAGATCTGTCAAATTCCAACATGAAGCATCTTTTTACATCTTCTTTGGTAGGTTTGCAACCACAGCGATCACGTTTGAAAGTGAGATATGAGAATTTAGCATGTGTAATGCAAAACAGCAACCTCCTCCAACTTGATCTCACTAGCATAATTCAGGAGAATATCATGGAACTCATAAGTGAAAAAGCATCAAGGGGAGACATAAATATAAAGAATCAACAGAACATACTTTGGGGATTTCATGTAGTTATCCCATCTGTGTGCACCATTTACGACTATCTTTTCTAACTAAATTAAGTGATTCATTTCCATCTACTAAGCCTTTAAAGTAAAACCAAATAGAAAAATAGATCTTCATGATTCTACAAGTCAAAATTCCTTTTGTTATTCACTGATTCTACAAACTCAAGTACTCCAAAGGGTTCTTTGTTAAGTAATAAGTAGAACAGAAACTTCTGGCAAAGGACTATGTACAGCTTCAGTAACTTACCTCACTAAAAGGTTCTTTAATATGATCTCGCTCAACACTGCTCTCCTGAAAACCATAGACACAAGCATTATTACACCACTGAAGTTCTTACCAGTTCCATCAAGGAAGCATGAACCAGCAAATTCTACTCACATAGTTGGGAAATATGACCATGTCTACATTTCCTGGAACCTCAAGAAGCAACTGCCTCAAAGAATACTATCGAGCATCCGCTGGGTGTATTAATTCATCCGTATCAAGGTGAAGAATCCACTCCATACCAGCATCCTGATGTTTAAACGTGGAAAATATTGTGTTAATTATCTAAAGTAGGCACCAAATGATAACAACATTTATTGAACAATGTGTGCTACAAAACCATTTTTCCATGACAATAGCCATCTCCATATTGAGGGATTGCTTCACAAAAAGTTCGTAATTGCATGGTTTATAAAAGAAACCTGCTAGCCATGTCTCATTCTAACTTCGGCTGATGCAACCAATAATGTAAAGAATAATAATAACAAAACTATCTCAGGAGCTGAAGATTTAGGGTCTCTCATAAATTGAAAATCTCAAGAACAATCTATAATTTGTAAACTAAAAGAAATAAACTCAATAGATAAGAGTTGTTAAGAAATTGGTAAAAACCTCTTTGCTTGTTGCTCTTCCAGCTCCTTTGTTCTATATACAACCTTGACACCCTGATGAAATAAGATAACCAAATAAAAATAATATATTATTAAGGATTAGAAAATTAGAAAAGAAAAATAGATCCAAAGCGGCCACATCTTGACTTACTTGTCACAGCCTCCGGAGAAAACCGGTGTTCCATCATCCTTCCAAGTGGAGCACAAAACCGTAAACAATAAAAGAGAACACTAATTATAATGCTATCTCAATCCAAAAGAAATTTCCAGTAATACCACTAATAATAATTATTTCTTTTCTTTTTTTTTAATAATAATTATTTTTTTTAATAATTATTGAAGCCTTGGGTGTGCTGTTGATAACAGTTCCATTCCTTGCAATCTCCCAACATCGAACCTACAATATTGACAAAAGAAATTCACCAAAAAAAAAAACATTTGTCTATCAAACAATTAAACACAACATAAGAGCCTTTTCTTCACATAAATTTAAAGAGCTGGTTTAGTTTCAGAAGTATTTTCTGTCACCATTTCTTCTTTCTAATACTAATTACAAAAAACATGATATCACTTTCAGTTTGAGAAGTTAATCGTAAAAGCAAGAAACACCAAAAAGATAACATAGTGACAATTTTTCTTTTGTCAACTAACATTAAAAAATAGAAATAACACAAAACATTAACAATAAAATATGCCCTAATATCCAATTCAAACTCAAACCTGGTTATCCCATGAAGTAGCAACAACAAAATTGGCCTTTGGACTAAAACAAAGGCTGGAAATTGAATCACCAGGCAGCTGGGTTACCTAAAAAAAAATTGCAACCACAAATTAACAATAACCAAAATGATAATAATAAAGAAAGTGGACATTTTGAAGAAAAACAAAGACAGAATCTACCGAAAGAAAGAGAAAGAAGATTTTAATAAATCAATTCAGAGTTTAATAACATCAGTTCTGTTCTATTCGATAATTCCATAGCACCCAAAAATAATATTAACCAGAAAAAATAAATCAATTCAACTAACACATTCAACACAACACAACCACAACCAACTCATATGCACTGATTTGATTACAGAGACTTGCTACTTAAATTAAACTTCAACTCTCTTTTGTTATCTGGTTTGATTACATACTTTAATAAATAAGGCTTACCAACTCTCAAAACTAGCAATGAAGCATCGATGGAAGGGGCCCCGGCCTGCACGAAAAAGGGAGCGACGCGGAAGGGATTAGGGGTTTGCAGCGACGGAAGGGAGCAGCGGTAAAGGGAGCATCTACGGCGGGTTTGCGACGGCAAGTGAGCAGAGGGAGTCACCGCCTGAGAGAATCACCACAGAAGGAGGGTTAGGGATGCCGGAAGAGGGATTTTCAGCGGAGGCATTGCGAGCGCAGCGACATTCTTCACGGAGTGTCGTCCTTGCGGAGTTAGGGTGAGGGTGAGGCACGATGAAGAGAGGGTTAGAGTGAGGCACGATGAAGAGAGGGCTTAGGGTTATCTTCTGAACGAAATGGGGCTTAATATTTGAAGGAGGAGTTTGGGCTTAGGGTCTTTGAATGAAGAAGGAGCAAGCTCGTTGAAAGATTTAATTTGAAGTTAGAACTTTAAGACATTTTAATTTGAAGGGTACATACGAGCTATTTGAAAACTTTTTTTGGGGGAATCTTTTGGCCACGCTTTTGAAACGTGCCAAAAGACTTTTTGGAAACGGCTACGCTTTTAAAACGCCACAATAGTAAACACCTGTTGCCACGCTTTAAAAGCGCGCCGGTTTCTCTCTATGGCTACGCTTTTTAAGCGTGGCAAAAAAAACGTAGCCAAATCTCGCATCAATTGCCACCCTCATAAAAGCGTGGCCATTGATCTTTTTTGCCACGCTTTTGAAGCGTACCAAAAAAAAATGTGGCCAAATCTCTATTCAATCGCCACCCTCATAAAAGCGTGGCCATAGCCCACTTTTGGCCACGCTTTTAAAGCGTAGCAAAAAAAAAGTGTGGCCATAGGTCTTTTTTCTTGTAGTGAGAATAGAAGAGTAGTATATATAGGAGTAGCTTTGAATTATTTAAGAGAGTGCAAAAAGAGTTCTGAAAGGGGAGAGCATTACTCTATTTTTACTTTCTCTGTTCTTCTAGTTCCGAATGTATTCTCCATCTTTGTTTTCAGTTTTTAGAGCTATGAACAACTAAACCCATTTCATTGGGTAGGGAGCTCTGTTGTAATTTGATGGATCAATACTAGTTTTCTTCATTCTTCTTCTATCTTTTCTCTTGATTTTACTTGAAAGCTTTCGATCTTCATCCCATTGGGTAGTTATCTTGGAAAAGAAACTATTCAAACTTGGATCCGTTCTGAACCTTGAAAGAGGAATGAAGAGATCAAGCTAGAAATGCTTTCTCATGCTGGACCAAATTGGATTTGGATGGATATGTGACTATAATCCTCTCAAAACTTGATTTGGAAAATGCATGTGGTATAATCAGTGACCACACTTCATCTCTTCTCATGAGCAATTGACCAAGGAATTGGCTATTGATCAAGATTTGAGAGATTGAATTGCAAGAAATTGTAATTCAATCAATTAAGATTGCCAAGGAGATCAATGAATGCATTGATTGAGGAAGAGATGAAAATGAACTTGATCCGAAGAATTGCAACATCTCCTGTACCCAATGAACTCCCCAATTCTGATCTCACCCATTCTCTTTAATTTATGCGTTTATTTTCATGAGCAAACACCCCCTTCCCATTTACAATTCTGCAATTTAATTTCAGTCATTTACTTCCAGTTCTTTAATTCTAGCATTTACTTTTCCGTCATTTACATTCCCGCCATTTTATTTTCTGCAACTCTCAACCCAAATTCTGAATTAGCTCAACTAGAACATTCTTCTAATTAAAGTTGCTTGATCAATCAATCCCTGTGAGATTCGACCTCACTCTATTGTGAGTTTTTACTTGACGACAAATTCGGTACACTTGCTGAAGGAAATTTGTTGAGAGACAATTTCCACCTGCATCAAGTTTATGGCGCCGTTGCCGGGGATTGATTGTGCATCAACAATTATTAGATTGGAAGCTCACTAGATTGAGCATTTTTGTTTTGTTGAATTAACTTTCTGTTTGAGTAATTTACTTTTTGTCTTAGTTAACTTCTTCCCTTCCCCCTCTACTTTTTCGTTTCTTTGTTATTTACAATTCAGTTTGCTAACCCACTAACTGTTTGATATATTGCTACACTCACAACTAACAGTAATCCTGACAGCAATATTCTCTGTACATAGTTTGTTTTTCCTTGCTTGTACTTGTTGGTTGTATGACAGGGAGAAGAAGCGGGGCTTCAACTTCTTTCGATTCTGAACCAGAGAGGACCCTCCTTAGATTAAGGAGGGAAGCAAGAGGGAAACGTGCAATCGGTGCTGAAGAGGAGGAGGAACACTTTGAACTAAACATGGAAGGCAACATAGAAAACCAACATGAAGAAGAGGCTAATAACCATGGGGGAGGAGGTAGAGCAAATCATGTTGGGGAGGATAGAAGAGTGTTAAGCTCTTATATCAATCCCAACCCAGGCAACTGTGGGAGCAGCATTCAGAAGCCCACCATACATGCCAACAATTTCGAGCTCAAACCTCAGCTCATCACTCTTGTGCAGAATAATTGCTCATTTGGAGGAAGTGCTCAAGAAGATCCGAATCAACACTTGACCACCTTCTTGAGGATTTGTGACACAGTGAAGTCCAATGGAGTCCACCAGGATGTCTACAGGCTGCTCTTGTTCCCTTTCTCACTCAGGGAGCATTCAAATGGCTCGAATCCTTCCCAAAAGAAAGCCTAACAAATTGGGAGGAGGTAGTGAACAAGTTTTTGGCAAGGTTTTACCCCCGCAAAGGATCAATAGGCTGAGAACTGAAATACAGACGTTCAGACAACAAGATGGGGAGACACTTTATAAAGCTTGGGAAATGTTCAAAGACCTAACAAGAAGGTGTCCACCAAATATGTTTAATGAATGGGTGTAGTTGCATATCTTCTATGAAGGCTTGTCATATGAATCAAAGAAGGCAATAGATCATTCCTCTGGGGGATCCTTGAACAAGAAGAAGACCATTGAAGAAGCCATAGATGTCATTGAAACTGTAGCTGAGAATGACTACTTCTATGCTTCCGAAAGAGGGAACACTAAGGGAGTAATGGAGCTAAACAATGTGGATGCTCTGCTGGCTCAGAACAAGCTCATTACCAAGCAGTTAGCTGACCTTACCAAGAAGATGGAGAGGAACCAAGTGGAAGCAATCACCACCTCATCAACAACCCAAGAAGAAGTTGAAGAAGAGGACCTTGAGCAAGCCAACTATATTGAGAATTCACCTAGACAGAACCTGATCCATACTCCAAGACATATAACTCTGGATGGAGGAACCACCCAAACTTTGGGTGGGGGAATCAGCAAGAGCAAAGCCAAGACCAGAGACGTTACAACTCCAACAACAATGCAGCTCATCAACAATTCACACAGAGGACATATCAACACCCCCACAACAACACCTCTCATCCTTCCATCTCTAATCCCAATTTACCATCAATTGATGACAGACTCTCTAAGCTTGAAACCTTACTTGAAGGAGTATGCAAGAACATCAGAAACAGTAAGGTATTTCGAGAGGAAGTGCAGTCAAACATGCAGAATCAAAATGCTGCCATCAAGAAACTAGAGACACAAATTGGTTATCTATTCAAGCAGCTTTCTAACCACAACTTCTGCAATAATAACAATTCAAGCAAAGAGGAGGAGTGTCAAGCTATAACACTTAGAAGTGGGAAGGAACTTAAGGAACTGATGAGCGGATAATTTGTACGCTTTTTGGCATTGTTTTTAGTATGTTTTTAGTATGATCTAGTTAGTTTTTAGTATATTTTTATTAGTTTTTAGTTAAAATTCACTTTTCTGGACTTTACTATGAGTTTGTGTGTTTTTCATTGATTTCAGGTATTTTCTGGCTGAAATTGAGGGACCTGAGCAAAAATCTGATTCAGAGACTGAAAAGGACTGCAGATGCTGTTGGATTCTGACCTCCCTGCACTCGAAGTGTATTTTCTGGAGCTACAGAAGCCCAATTGGCGCGCTCTCAACGGCGTTGGAAAGTAGACATCCTGGGCTTTCTAGCAATATATGATAGTCCATACTTTGCCCAAGATTTGATGGCCCAAACCGGCATTCAAAGTCACCTTCAGAATTCCCAGCGTTAAACGCCGGAACTGGCACCAAAATGGGAGTTAAACGCCCAAACTGGCATAAAATCTGGCGTTTAACTCCAAGAAGAGTCTCTACACGAAAAATGCTTCATTGCTCAGCCCAAGCACACACCAAGTGGGCCCGGAAGTGGATTTTTATGTCATTTACTCATCTTCGTAAACCTTAGGCTACTAGTTTTCTATAAGTAGGACCTTTTACTATTGTATTTTATCATCTTGAGATCTTTGAATCTTTTGATCACTGGAGGCTGGCCTCTCGGCCATGCCTAGACCTTGTTCTTATGTATTTTCAACGGTGGAGTTTCTACACACCATAGATTAAGGTGTGGAGCTCTGCTGTACCTCGAGTATTAATGCAATTACTATTGTTCTTCTATTCAATTCAGCTTGTTCTTGTTCCAAGATATCACTTGTTCTTCAACTTGATGAATGTGATGATCCGTGACACTCATCATCATTCTCACCTATGAACGTGTGACTGACAACCGCCTCCGTTCTACCTTAGATTGGGTGAATATCTCTTGGATTCCTGATACACGATGCATGGTTGATCGCCTGACAACCGAGCACTCGCCTGACAACCGAGCCAGCCATTCCGTGAGATCAGAGTTTTCGTGGTATAGGCAAGAACTGATGGCGGCATTCAAGAGAATCCAGAAGGTCTAACCTTGTCTGTGGTATTCTGAGTAGGATTCAATGATTGAATGACTGTGACGTGCTTCAAACTCCTGAAGGCGGGGCGTTAGTGACAGATGCAAAAGAATCACTGGATTCTATTCCAGCCTGATCGAGAACCGACAGATGGATAGCCGTGCCGTGACAGGGTGCGTTGAACATTTCCACTGAGAGGATGGGAGGTAGCCACTGACAACGGTGAAACCCTTGCATAAGCTTGCCATGGAAAGGAGTAAGAAGGATTGGATGAAGACAGTAGGAAAGCAGAGAGACGGAAGGGACCAAGCATCTTCATACGCTAATCTGAAATTCCTACCAATGAATTACATAAGTATCTCTATCTTTATCTTTATGTTTTATTCATATATCACCCATACCCATTTGAGTCTGCCTGACTAAGATTTACAAGGTGACCATAGCTTGCTTCATACCAACAATCTTCGTGGGATCGACCCTTACTCGCGTAAGGTTTATTACTTGGACGACCCAGTGCACTTGCTGGTTAGTGGTGCGAAGTTGTAGTGATCACAGTTTCCGCCCACTAAGTTTTTGGCGCCGTTGCCGGGGATTGTTTTGAGTATGGACAACTGACGGTTCATCTTGTTGCTTAGATTAGGTATTTTTCTTCAGAGTTCTTAAGAATGAATTCTAGTGTTTCATGATGATCTGTTGAAATCTGGCTGGCTGTGAAGCCATGTCTAATCTTATTGGACCGAGGTTTCAACTGATCATCACAAGAGCTTGTTGATTTCTATCAATCTTGCTATTGGAGCAATGATCTGCTAAGGCTTGGCTGGCCATTGGCCATGTCTAGTGTTTTGGACCGAAGCTTTCTTTGAAAGCTTGGCTGGCTGTGAAGCCATGTCTAATTCCTGGACCGGAGTCTTAGACTAGCATTGCAATGATTCCTGGAATCCAAATTGAGAATTCTGAAACCTTTATTTTCTATTTCCATATAATTTTCGAAAAATCCAAAAAAAAAATTTCAAAATCATAAAAACCAAAAATATTTTATGTTTCTTGTTTGAGTCTAGTGTCTAATTTTAAGTTTGGTGTCTTGCATGCATTGTTTATTTGATCTTGGTTCTATTTTCAAGTCAATAGTACAGGGAACTGAAGATTCAGAACATGCAGCAGAGGAATTACACAGAAAAAGCTGGGCATTCAAAACACCCAGTGAAGAAGGACAGACTGGCGTTTAAACGCCAGCCAGGGTGCCTGGTTGGGCATTTAACGCCCAAAAAGGTAGTGCATTGGGCGTTAAACACCAGAATGTGCACCATTCTGGGCGTTTAACGCCAGGATGGCACAAGGGGGAGGATTTTGTTTTCAAAATCAATTTTTTTCAAGTTTTCAAAGTTTTTCAAAATCAAATCTTTTTCAAATCATATCTTTTCAATCAAATCTTTTTCAAAATCAATTTCTTTCCTTACTTGCTAACAATTAATGATTTGATTGAACAATTCAAGTATGTTGCCTTTTCTGTTGAGAAAGGTTTAATGTTTGAATCATATCTTTTCTTGTTAGGCAAGTCATTAATTTTTAAAATCAAATCTTTTTTTTTAATTTTGTTTTCAAATCTTATCTTTTCAATCATATCCTTTTAAAACCATAACTTTTTAATCATATTTTTTTCATCACATCTTTTTCAAAACAGTTTTTAATCACATCTTCTTGATTTCTAATTTCAAATCTTTTTCAAAAATTACTTGATCTCTTTCTCACTCTTGATTTTCGAAAATCAAATTAAAGTTTTTCAAAATGTTTTTAAAATCCTTTTAATTAATTTTCGAAAAATCTCTTCCCCTCTTCTCACATCCTTCTATTTATGGAATACCACTCCTTCTCAATGCACAATTCGAACTCTATCTGATTAAGTTCGAATTCTTCTACCTCTTCCTTCTAATTTTCTTCTTCTCTGACACCTCAAGGAATCTCTATACTGAGACATAAAGGATTCCACATTTTCTTGTTCTTTTCTCTTTCATATGAGCAGGAACAAAGACAAAAGCATTCTTGTTGAAGCTGACCCTGAACCCGAAAGGACCTTGAAGCAAAAGCTAAGAGAAGCTAAGGCACAACTCTCTGTAGAGGACCTAACAGAAATCTTCAAAGAAGAAGACATGGCAGCCGAAAACAACAACAATGCAAACAACGCAAGGAAGGTGCTGGGTGATGAGCGGATATTTTATACGCTTTTTGGGGGTAATTTCATGTAGATTTTAGTATGTTTTAATTAGTTTTTAATAGAATTTTATTAGTTTTTAAGCAAGAATCATATTTCTGGACTTTACTATGAGTGTGTGTATTTTTCTATGATTTCAGGTATTTTCTGGCTGAAATTGAGGGAGCTGAGCAAAAATCTGACTTAGGCTGAAAAAGGACTGCTGATGCTGTTGGATCCTGACCTCCCTGCACTCGAAATGGATTTTCTGGAGCTACAGGAGTCTAATTGGCGCGCTCTCAACGGCGTTGGAAAGTAGACATCCAGGGCTTTCCAGCAATATATAATAGTCCATACTTTGCGCGAAGATAGACGACGTAACTTGGCGTTGAACGCCAAGTACATGCTGATGTCTGGAGTTCAACGCCAGAAAAACGTCATGATCCGGAGTTGAATGCCCAAAACACGTCATAACTTGGAGTTTAACTCCAAGAAAAGCCTCTACTCGTGGATAGCTTTAGTCTCAGCCCCAGCACACACCAAGTGGGCCCCAGAAGTGGATTTCTGCACCAATTATCTTAGTTTACTCATATTCTGCAAACCTAGGTTACTAGTTTACTATTTAAACAACTTTTAGAGAATTATTTTGTACCTCATGACATTTTCAGATCTGAATTACATACTCTTTGATAGCATGAGTCTCTAAACTCCATTGTTGGGGGTGAGGAGCTCTGCAGCGTCTCGATGAATTAATACAATTCCTTTATTTTCCATTCAAACACGCTTGTTCTTATCTAAGATGTTCATTCGCGCTTAATTATGGAGAAGGTGATGATCCGTGACACTCATCACCTTCCCCAAACCATGAATGTGTGCCGGACAACCACCTCCGTTCTACATCAGACTGAATGAGTATCTCTTAGATTCATTACACAGAATCTTCGTGGTATAAGCCGGATTGATGGCGGCATTCATGAGAATCCGGAAAGTCTAAACCTTGTCTGTGGTATTCCGAGTAGGGTTCTGGGATTGAATGACTGTGACGAGCTTCAAACTCCTGAAGGCTGGGCGTTAGTGACAGACGCAAAAGAATCAATGGATTTTATTCCAACCTGATTGAGAACCGACAGATGATTAGCCGTGCTGTGACAGAGCATAGGAACATTTTCACTGAAAGGATGGGAGGTAGCCATTGACAACGGTGACACCCTACATAGAGCTTGCCATGGAAGGGACTTTTCGTGTGTTGAAGGATTTTAAGGAAGAGTTGATGTTCAAAGGACAAAGCATCTCCAAAACTCCAACATATTTCTCATTACTGCACAACAAGTAACGCTGTTATTCTCTTTTATTTGTTCCAATCAAATCTAATAATTCCAACTTATAATTTTAAATAATATCCTTACTAAGAATAATAAAATAAACATAGCTTGTTTCAAACCAATAGTCTCCGTGGGATCGACCCTTACTCACGTAAGGTATTACTTGGACGACCCAGTGCACTTGCTGGTTAGTTGTGCGGATTATAAATTCGTGCACCAAGTTTTTGGCGCCGTTGCCGGGGATTATTCAAGTTTGAACAACTAAAGGTTTATTTTATTTCTTAGATTAGGAATAATTTATTTTTATTTTTATTGTTATTGTTATAGAGTCATTAATTCTTGATAGGATAGTTTCTTTTCAAAAATTTCTTTTCAAAATTTATTATTTTTCTTAATTAATTGCTAATTTTCGTGAGTCTAGTGTTTTGTTCTAAGTTTGGTGTCAATTACATGTCTTATATTTTTCTTCAAATTTTCGAACTTGTGTTCTTTATTCTTCATTGATCTTCAAGTTGTTCTTGTTTAATTTTCTTGTTTGATCTTGAGTTTTTCTTGCTTTGTGTCTTTTCTTGTTTCACTTGTGTTCTTTTTAAAAGCATTAATTGGAATATTCAGAACAAGTGTTATATTTACTCCCAATTGGCTAGAGTATTGGCTTACATTCTTGATAATTGGGTATACGCTTTGGAACCTTTTTCAAAAATAAATTTTCTTTGATTGAATCTTGTGCCAAACTTTAAGTTTGGTGTTTTCTTGTTAATCTTTTTATAATTTTCGAAAATTTTATTAAAGTTTTCTAAAAATCTTAAGTTTGGTGTTCTTCCTTTTGTTCTTGGTGTTCTTGTGAATCTTCAAAGTGTTCTTGAGTTTTTCTTGTGTCTTGATCTTAAAATTTTTAAGTTTGGTGCTCCTTGGTGTTTTCCCTCCAAAAAAATTTTCGAAAATAAGGAGCATTAGATCTAAAAATTTTAAATCTTGTGTCTTTTGTGTGTTTTTCTCTTTCATCATAAAATTCAAAATTCAAAAAAAATTATATTTTCTAACTAATTTTGAACTATTTTTTTTCGAAAATTTTATATAAAAATTCAAATTTCAATTTCAAAATATTTTCAATTTCTTTTATTTATTTCGTTTTTTATTTTATTTTATAAAAATTAATTCAAAAAAAAATCAAAATATAAATTATCCCTTGTATTCCATCATGGAAGCAAGTAGGAATGAACAGTCCAAGAGGACTCTGGGGTCATATGCTAACCCCACTACTGCTTCATATGGGAGTAGTATCTGTATACCCTCCATTGGAGTTAGTAGCTTCGAGTTGAATCCTCAGCTCATTATCATGGTGCAGCAAAACTGTCAGTATTCTGGTCTTCCACATGAAGAACCTACAGAGTTTCTGGCACAATTTTTGCAAATTGCTGACACAGTACATGATAAGGAAGTGGATCAGGATGTCTACAGATTATTACTGTTTCCATTTGCTGTAAAAGATCAAGCTAAGAGGTGGTTAAATAACCAGCCTAAGAACAGCATAAAAACATGGAAGCAGCTGTCAGAAAAATTTCTGAATCACTATTTCCCTCCAAAACGGATGACACAGCTAAGGCTAAGCATCCAAGGCTTCAAACAAGGAGATAATGAATCTCTTTATGATGCCTGGGAGAGATACAGAGAGATGCTAAGAAAATGCCCCTCTGAAATGTTTTCAGAATGGGTGCAATTAGACATCTTCTACTATGGGCTTACAGAAAAAGCTCAGATTTCTCTAGACCACTCAGCTGGTGGATCTATACATATGAGAAAAATAATTGAAGAAGCTCAAGAGCTTATTGATACAGTTGCCAGGAATCAACATCTGTACCTATGCAGTGAATCTTCCATGAAAGAAGAAGCTAAAACAGTAACTGCTGAACTCAGTCCGGTGGATCAGGCTAATGAATTCAATCAGCAATTAGACTTTCTAACTCAGCAACTAGCCGAATTCAAGGAAATATTACAGGAAACAAGAATGGCTAACAGGAATATGGAAGTACAATTAAAGCAGACAGAAAAGCAACTGTCAAAACAAATAGCAGAAGAATGCCAAGCAGTTCAATTAAGAAGTGGGAAAACATTAAATACCTCACTTCAAAGCAGCAGGAAACCAAGAAATGAACAAGTGGATACTAAAAATCCCTCTGAGAACAGTCAGAGCCCAGAGAGGAATAAAGCTGGCGCTGAACGCCCAGACCATGCTCATTCCTGGCGTTCAACGCCAGAAACAAGCATGAATCCGGCGTTGAACGCCCAAAGGGAGCATGGTTCTGGCGTTCAAACACCAGTAACAAACAAGGAAGTGGCGTCTAACGCCACTCCAGCTCCCACCACTGGCATTCAAATGCCAGTGGGGAATCAGTCACATACAAGTGATGATAACAACCCTCCTAAAAAGGCTTCCCAACCCACTTCTGTAGGTAATAAACCTGCAGCAACTAAGGTTGAGGAATACAAAGCCAAAATGCCTTATCCTCAAAAACTCTGCCAAGCGGAACAGGATAAGCAATTTGCCCGCTTTGCAATCTATCTCAGGACTCTTGAAATAAAGATTCCGTTTGCAGAAGCACTTGAGCAAATTCCCTCTTATGCTAAGTTCATGAAAGAGATCTTAAGTCATAAGAAGGATTGGAGGGAAACTGAAAAAGTTTACCTCACTGAAGAATGCAGTGCAGTCATTCTAAAAAGCTTACCTGAAAAGCTTAAAGATCCTGGGAGCTTTATGATACCATGCACATTAGAGGGTATTTGTACCAAGCAAGCTTTATGTGATCTTGGAGCAAGTATCAACCTAATACCTGCATCTACTATCAGAAAGCTTGGTTTAACTGAAGAAATCAAACCAACCAGGATATGTCTTCAACTTGCTGATGGCTCCATTAAATATCCATCAGGCGTGATTGAAGACATGATTGTCAAGGTTGGGCCATTCGCCTTTCCTACTGACTTTGTGGTGCTGGAAATGGAGGAGCACAAGAGTGCAACTCTCATTCTAGGAAGACCTTTCCTAGCAACTGGCCGAACCCTCATTGACGTCCACAAAGGGGAAGTAACCCTGAGAGTCAATGATGAGGAGTTCAAGTTGAATGTTGTCAAAGCCATGCAACATCCAGACACCCCAAATGACTGCATGAGTGTTGATATTATTGACTCTCTGGTAAGAGAGGTCAATATGGCTGAGAGTCTCGAATCAGAGCTAGAGGACATCTTTAAAGACGTCCAGCCTGATCTGGAGGAGTCAGAGAAAATAGTAGAACCTCTGAAAATCCCTCAGGTAGAGGAGAAACCTCCTAAACCCGAGCTCAAACCATTACCACCTTCCCTAAAATATGCATTCTTGGGAGAAGGTGATACCTTTCCTGTAATCATAAGCTCTACCTTAGAGCCACAGGAAGAGGAAGCACTAATTCAAGTGCTAAGGACACACAAGACAGCTCTTGGGTGGTCCATCAGTGATCTTAAGGGCATTAGCCCAGCTAGATGCATGCACAAGATCTTACTGGAGGGTGACGCCAAGCCAGTGGTGCAACCATAAAGGCGGCTGAACCCAGCCATGAAGGAAGTAGTGCAGAAAGAGGTCACTAAATTACTAGAGGCTGGGATTATTTATCCTATTTCTGACAGCCCCTGGGTGAGCCCTGTCCAAGTCGTCCCTAAGAAAGGTGGCATGACAGTGGTTCATAATGAAAAAAATGAAATGGTTCCTACAAGAACAGTTACTGGGTGGCGTATGTGTATTGATTACAGAAGGCTCAATACAGCTACCAGAAAGGATCATTTTCCTTTACCATTCATAGACCAGATGCTAGAAACACTAGTAGGTCATGAATACTACTGCTTTCTGGATGGATATTCAGGTTATAATCAAATTGCAGTAGATCCCCAGGATCAGGAGAAAACGGCATTCACATGCCCATCTGGAGTATTTGCATACAGAAGGATGCCATTTGGCCTATGCAATGCACCTGCAACCTTTCAGAGGTGCATGCTCTCAATTTTCTCTGATATGGTGGAAAAATTTCTGGAAGTCTTCATGGATGACTTTTCAGTGTTTGGAGACTCATTCAGCTCCTGCCTTAACCATTTAGCACTTGTTCTAAAGAGATGCCAAGAGACCAACCTGGTTTTAAACTGGGAAAAGTGTCACTTTATGGTGACTGAAGGAATTGTCCTTGGGCACAAAATCTCGAACAAGGGAATAGAGGTGGATCAAGCTAAAGTTGAAGTAATTGAAAAATTACCACCACCCACCAATGTTAAGGCAATCAGAAGCTTTCTGGGGCATGCAGGATTCTATAGGAGATTTATAAAGGATTTTTCAAAAATCGCCAAACCTCTAAGCAACCTGCTAGCTGCTGACACGCCATTTATCTTTGATAAAGAGTGTCTGCAGGCATTTGAGACCCTGAAAGCTAAATTGGTCTCAGCACCAATCATCTATGCACCAAACTGGGCATTGCCATTTGAACTAATGTGTGATGCCAGTGACCATACCATTGGTGCAGTGTTGGGACAAAGGCATGACAAGCTTCTGCACGTCATTTACTATGCCAGTCGTGTTCTAAATGACGCTCAGAAGAATTACACAACCACAGAAAAAGAGCTACTTGCAGTGGTTTACGCCATTGACAAATTCGGATCCTATTTAGTAGGATCAAAAGTGATTGTGTACACTGATCTTGCTGCTCTTAAATATCTACTCACAAAGCAGGATTCAAAACCCAGACTTATAAGATGGGTGTTGCTTCTGCAAGAGTTTGATATAGAAATAAGAGACAGAAAAGGGACAGAGAATCAGGTAGCAGACCACCTGTCCCGAATAGAACCAGTAGAAGGGGCGTCCCTCCCTCTCACTGAGATCTCTGAAACCTTTCCGGATGAGCAACTCTTTGCCATCCAGGAAGTGCCATGGTTTACAGACATTGCAAACTACAAGGCAGTGAGATTTATACCCAAAGAGTACAGTAGACAGCAAATAAAGAAGCTGATCACGGATGCAAAGTATTATCTTTGGGATGAGCCGTATCTCTTTAAGAGATGTGCAGACGGAGTAATCCGTAGATGTGTGCCTAAGGAAGAAGCACAGAAGATCCTATGGCACTGCCATGGATCACAGTATGGAGGACATTTTGGAAGTGAGCGAACAGCCACAAGAGTCCTCCAAAGTGGCTTCTACTGGCCTACTCTCTATAAAGACTCCCGAGTGTATGTACTTAATTGTGACAGTTGCCAAAGATCTGGCAATCTACCTCACAGTTACGCCATGCCTCAGCAAGGGATCTTAGAGATTGAGTTGTTTGATGTATGGGGCATTGACTTCATGGGACCCTTCCCACCATCATACTCAAACACTTATATTCTGGTGGCAGTGGATTATGTATCCAAATGGGTGGAGGCTATTGCAACACCCACCAATGACACTAAAACAATGTTAAAATTCCTCCAGAAACACATCTTCAGCAGATTTGGTATCCCTAGAGTGTTAATCAGTGATGGGGGCACTCATTTCTGCAATAAACAGATTTATGCTTGATGACAAGTCATCATATACCCATTTTTCAAGCTAATTTCACTTGTTTTGTTAGCATTTATGCACTTTCTTGCATCTTAAGTAAGTGATTTGGAGTGAAAATGCATAACTTCTTTAAATCAAGCAACCACCACGAAATTAATGTTAAATCATGAGGTTTAAGCTAATTTCAATTGAACTTTAATTGATTTATAAGCCTCTTGAATTTAGTGATACTTTGAGTGGTTGTTTTGGTTTATTGTAGGTGAAGAAAAGAAAAGAAAAGGAAAAGCGTGGCCTAAGAAGTGTAGCCCAAGGAAAGGAAAGTGTGGTCAAAGCAAGAGGACGTGTGCCGCATGCAAAGGGGGAGGCAAACATTGCCCTCCACAAGGGCACACTGCCCTCTAGGAGGGCAACATAAGAGAACCAAGAAGAGAAGGCAACTCTGCCCTGCCCACTCCAAGGGCAGAGCACAATTTTGTGCCTTGGAACCAAGAGGAATAAAATGTTGCCCTGCCCTCCACAAGGGCAGTATCGGGCTCTCCAAGGAAGAAAATCAAGGGAAAAATATCACCCATGCATGCCACAAGAGTTGAACACAGGACCATGAGGAAGCTAGGACTTAAGACCCATTACCGTGCCAAGAAGCCAAGGAAAATGATCAAGCGTGTGTCTCTGCCCAGATTCGAACACGGGCCTTCATTTTGGAAACACTGCCCTGCCCTCCGCGAGGGCAGGGCAGCATTTGGACTGATGCACAAATCTGGCGCACCACACACAAATCTGGCGCACCAATTCTCTCCTGGCAGCACCAAGCACGCACCAAGCTCGATCCTGGCAGCACCAAAATTTCCTGCCCTGCCCTCCGCGAGGGCAGGGCAGCATCCTATGCACCACACACAAATCTGGCGCACCAATTCTTAATTCTGGCGCACCAACTCTTGATTCTGGCAGCACCAACAGCGCACCAAGGCATTTCTGGCGCACCAACTTTTCCTGCCCTGCCCTTGGCGCGGGCAGGGCAGTGTTTTGCGCACCAAAGTCGCACCAGACCGCACCAAGGCCGCACCAACATGCACCAAATCCTGCCCTGCCCTCCACAAGGGCAGGGCAGCCTCCTGGGAGCAACTTTTCATGGGCCGAAAATTCAAATTAAAACCCCATTTTAATTCATTTCTTCACCAATTCAAAAGCCCATCCAAATCCCAATATCCAAGAATAGAAAGTGTATAAATAGGAGTTAGTTTGATGTAATTAGGACCTTTTACTTTGAGCTTTAAACTTTCACTTTTATTTTTGGAGCTTTTGAATACTCTTGGTGACTTCACTGAGATTTCTGAGAATTGGGGAGGAGAATTGATCTCTCTTCTTCCTCATTCTTGCCTGAGCATTTCTAATCTTCTGTTTCTGAGTTTTGGGTGTGAGAAATTGAGGAAATTCTGTCTCAATTCCCATTCAAATTCTCTTTTAAATCTTTTCTGCATAATTGAATCTATTTACATTTTCTTTACTGCTTCTTCTTTAAATTCTTGTCAATTTCTTTGTGAGCTTGGATCTAGGAAGGCAAATAGAGATCTAGGCTCTGCTACCTAGTCTCTTGAGACCTGAGACCCAATTTTACTTTTGGTTCTTCTGGGAACCTCTGCTGCACTTTATTTCCTTGCTGTTTGAATTCTCATTGCTTCTAATTCAATTTCTGCTCTCTTAATTGTTGCAATTCACATTCTCTTGTTTAAATTCTGCAATCCCTGTCCTCAATTCCCTTTTACTTTCAAGCAATTTATATTTCTTGCAATTTAAGTTACTGTAATTTACATTTCTTGCACTTTAAGTTTCAGTCATTTACTTTCTTGTTCTTTAAGATTCAGTTCATTTTACCTTCCTGTTCTTTAATTTACTGCAAATTCCCCTCTCCCTTTACATTTACTGTCATTTACTTCCTGTTAAACACAAATCACTCAATCAACACTTGATCCGCTTGACTAAACCACCCACTAAACTAAAATTGCTCAATCCTTCAATCCCTGTGGGATCGACCTCACTCATGTGAGTTATTATTACTTGATGCGACCCGGTACACTTGCCGGTGAGTTTTGTGTTGGATCGTTTTCCACACATCAATGCTGCTCTGGTTCGTTATGGAGTTAGCCACAGGGTAGCTACTCCATATCATCCACAAACTAATAGGCAAGCTGAAGTCTCAAATAGAGAACTCAAAAGAATCCTGGAACGGACTGTAATTAACCGTAGAAGGGATTGGGCAAGAAGCTTGGATGATGCTCTGTGGGCATACAGAACAGCATTCAAGACCCCTATAGGGACCTCTCCATACCAGCTTGTGTATGGAAAGGCATGTCACTTGCTAGTGGAACTGGAACACAAGGCCTATTGGGCAACCAGATTCCTAAACCTTGATGCCAAGTTAGCTGGAGAAAAATGATTGCTCCAGTTAAATGAGCTAGAGGAGTTTAGACTCAATGCTTTCGAAAATGCAAAGATTTACAAAGAGAAAGCGAAAAGATGGCATGATAAGAAATTGTCATCCAGAGTCTTTGAGCCGGGGCAGAAAGTTCTGCTATTTAATTCTAGGCTCAAATTATTTCCCGGGAAATTAAAATCCCGGTGGAGAGGTCCATATGTCATCACAAACGTATCACCATATGGATACATAGAGCTTCAGGATAATGACTCTAACAAAAAGTTCATTGTTAATGGACAAAGAGTCAAACATTATCTTGAAGGCAATTTTGAGCAAGAATGCTCAAAACTGAGACTTAATTAAAACTCAGTAATAGTCCAGCTAATGACAGTAAAGAAGCGCTTGTTGGGAGGCAACCCAGCCAATCACAAAATTTAATTTTATTCATTTCTATTGATTTTTACAGGTATAGGTCAAAATATCCTCAAGGTAAGATAGCAATTTATTGGATTCACAAAGTTAAAAGGGGATTTGGAAAGTTCACTGGCGAAAAAGGCCAGTAAGAAATATTTTGGGCGTTGAACGCCCAAAAGAAGCACCCACTGGGCGTTCAACGCCAGTAAGGGTAGCCATCTGGGCGTTAAACGCCAGAAAGGAGCATCTTCTGGGCGTCAAACGCCAGAAAGAAGCACCTTCTGGGCGTTTAACGCCAGATTGTTAGCATCCTGGGCGTTCAGAAAAACGCCCAGTGACAAAGGACTTCCTGGCGTTCAACGCCAGAAAGAAGCATCAGCTGGGCGTTGAACGCCCAGGAGAAGCAACGTTTGGGCGTTAAACGCCCAAAACATGCATCGTTTGGGCGTTTAACGCCAGGATGATGGGGAGGAGGTAAAATTTATTTTTCTTTACAAATTTTCTAATTTTTTTATGTTTCAATTCATGATTTCTTGCATAAACATATTTTAAATTATCATCCCTCAATTCAAATTAGTGTTCTAAAAATCCTAATTTTTAAAATCCCTTTTTCAAAAATATCAAATGTATCTTAATCCATAAAGACAAATTATTTTTCAATCCAATCCAACTCTTTTAAAGTTTGTTTTCAAAACTCAATTACCTATTTAAAAATCTTTTTCAAAATTTAAAATTCAAATCTATCTTTTTAATTATTATTATTCATATATTTCTCTTTTTAAACTATATCTTTTTCTCATCATATCTATCTTTTATAAATCATATCTTCTATCTTATCCTTTTCTTATTTTCGAAATTTCCCACCCCCCTCCCCATATATTGAGTTCGGCGCCCCACTCATCATCACCTTGCCACACTTGCTCTCTTCCTATCCCTCTTCTTTCTTCTCTTTTGCTTGAGGACAAGCAAACTCTAAGTTTGGTGTGGTTATCCGTGATCACAAAAACATACTCATTAAGATCATGGCCCCTAAAGGAAAACAACCCACCCCAAGGGGCAAGAAGGAGAGTACTCCAAAGCCACTTTGGAATCAAGGGAAGTTCTTAACTAAAGAACATTCAGACCATTACTACAAAATAATGAGTCACAGATCAGTGATCCCGGAAGTCAAATTTGATCTGAAAGAAGATGAATATCAAGAGATTCAAGAGCAAATTCGAATCAGGAATTGGGAAATTCTGACCAATCCTGAAATGAAAGTGGGAAGAAACATGGTTCAGGAGTTCTATGCTAATTTATGGCAGACAGACAGGCAGAGAATAATTGGAGCTGCTCTCTATGACCATCGGACCTTAGTCAGAGGAAAGATTGTTCATACTCATCCTGACAAGATCAGGGAGATATTTAAGATTCTTCAACTGAAAGATGACCCAGACTCCTTTAACAGGAGAATGATGAGGGTAAACAAAGGTCTAGACAAGATTCTAGAGGACATATGCATCCCTGAAGCCAGATGGACTACCAGCACCACTGGCACACCAATTCAACTCAAAAGAGAAGATCTAAAACCAGTAGCCCGAGGCTGGCTGGATTTCATTGGGTGTTCCATATTGCCCACCAGCAACCGTTCTGAAGTTACCATCAAAAAAGCTGTCATGATTCACTACATCATGTTGGGAAAAGAGGTAGAAGTCCATCAACTGATCTCATGTGAGCTATACAAAATAGCAAACAGGAATTCCAAGGATGCCAAATTGGCCTATCCAAGCTTAATTTCTATGCTCTGCAAAGATGCCGGAGTGAAGATGGGAATAACAGAGTATATTCCAGTTGAGAGGCCAATCACTGGAATATCAATGGTCAGACAACAGCAACAAGATGATTCAGCCAAGAGGAGAGCACAGGAAGCCCTCCCAGAACCGCCTCAATTCGAATATTGGGAACATCTTGAGGCTTCTATTTCCAGATTGCAAGAAGCTATGGACCAAATAAAGGAAGAACAGAACAATCAAAGTAGCATGCTTTGCAAACTGCTTAAGGAACAGGAAGAGCAAGGGTGTGATCTAAGGGAGCTAAAGCGCCAAAAATTAATCCTTGAAAAGCACCCCACAGATTAGAGGAACATCTACCCCTCAAAACAACAGGTTGCTGAGTTCCAATTTTTCTGCTTTAACTTAGTGATAGTAGTATTATAGAAGTTTACCTTAGGAGATATTTAGTAGTAGTAATTAGTATGTCTATTTTGATTTTATTTCCAATTAAGCTATAATTTATTTTTCTCATCATCATCAGGCATGAATAAAGTAGTAGATATTTTTTTTATAAAGAAGTAATCTATATTTTTCGAGTTCTTAATAATAAAAATTATAATTAATTATGTGTGGTGGTAACACTTTTTGTTCTCTGAATGAATGCTTGAACAGTGCATAACTTGTACTTTGAATTTGATGAATATTGGCTCCTGAAAGAATGAGGAACACGAAAAATATTATTGATGATCTGAAAAATCATGAAATTGATTCTTGAAGCAAGAAAAAGCAGGCAAAAAAAAAAAAGAAGGAGCAATAGAAAAAGCCACGAGCCCTTAAAACCAAAAGGCAAGGGTAAAAAGGATCCAAGGCTTTGAGCATCAATGGATAGGAGGGCCCAAGGAAATAAAATCCAAGCCTAAGCGGCTAAACCAAGCTGTCCCTAACCATGTGCTTGTGGCATGCAGGTCCAAGTTACAAACTTGAGACTGAGTGGTTAAAGTCGTGATCCAAGGCAAACAGAGTGTGCTTAAGAGCTCTGGACACCTCTGAATGGGGACTTTAGCAAAGCTAAGTCACAATCTGAACAAGGTTCACCTAGTCATGTGTCTGTGGCATTTATGTATCTGGTGGTAATACTGGAAAACAAAGTGCTTAGGGCCACGGCCAAGACTCATAAAATAACTGTGTTCAAGAATCAACATACTACACTAGGAGAATCAATAATACTATCTGAATTCTGAGTTCCTATGGATGCCAATCATTCTGAATTTCAAAGGATAAAGGGAGATGCCAAAACTGTTTAGAAACAAAAAGCTACAAGCCCCGCTCATCTAATAAGAATCTGAGCTTCATTTAAAACTCTAAAATATTATTACTTCTTAATTTCTGTTAAAACCTATTTTATTTATCTAGTTGCTTGAGGACAAGCAACAGTTTAAGTTTGGTGTTGTGATGAGCGGATATTTTATACGCTTTTTGGGGGTAATTTCATGCAGATTTTAGTATGTTTTAATTAGTTTTTAATAGAATTTTATTAGTTTTTAAGCAAGAATCATATTTCTGGACTTTACTATGAGTGTGTGTATTTTTCTGTGATTTCAGGTATTTTTTGGCTGAAATTGAGGGAGCTGAGCAAAAATCTGACTTAGGCTGAAAAAGGACTGCTGATGCTGTTGGATCCTGACCTCCCTGCACTCGAAATAGATTTTCTGGAGCTACATGAGTCCAATTGGCGCGCTCTCAACGGCGTTGGAAAGTAGACATCCAGGGCTTTCCAGCAATATATAATAGTCCATACTTTGCGCGAAGATAGACGACGTAACTTGGCGTTGAACGCCAAGTACATGCTGATATCTGGAGTTAAACGCCGGAAAAACGTCATGATCCGGAGTTGAACGCCCAAAACATGTCATAACTTGGAGTTTAACTCCAAGAAAAGCCTCTACTCGTGGATAGCTTTAGTCTCAGCCCCAGCACACACCAAGTGGGCCCCAGAAGTGGATTTCTGCACCAATTATCTTAGTTTACTCATATTCTGCAAACCTAGGTTACTAGTTTACTATTTAAACAACTTTTAGAGAATTATTTTGTACCTCATGACATTTTCAGATCTGAATTACATACTCTTTGACAGCATGAGTCTCTAAACTCCATTGTTGGGGGTGAGGAGCTCTGCAGCGTCTCGATGAATTAATACAATTCCTTTATTTTCCATTCAAACACGCTTGTTCTTATCTAAGATGTTCATTCGCGCTTAATTATGGAGAAGGTGATGATCCGTGACACTCATCACCTTCCCCAAACCATGAACTTGTGACGGACAACCACCTCCGTTCTACATCAGACTGAATGAGTATCTCTTAGATTCATTACACAGAATCTTCGTGGTATAAGCCGGATTGATGGCGGCATTCATGAGAATCCGGAAAGTCTAAACCTTGTCTGTGGTATTCCGAGTAGGGTTCTGGGATTGAATGACTGTGACGAGCTTCAAACTCCTGAAGGCTGGGCGTTAGTGACAGACGCAAAAGAATCAATGGATTCTATTCCAACCTGATTGAGAACCGACAGATGATTAGCCGTGCTGTGACAGAGCATAGGAACGTTTTCACTGAGAGGATGGGAGGTAGCCATTGACAACGGTGACACCCTACATAGAGCTTTCCATGGAAGGGACTTTTCGTGTGTTGAAGGATTTTAAGGAAGAGTTGATGTTCGAAGGACAAAGCATCTCCAAAACTCCAACATATTTCTCATTACTGCACAACAAGTAACGCTGTTATTCTCTTTTATTTGTTCCAATCAAATCTAATAATTCCAACTTATAATTTTAATTAATATCCTGACTAAGAATAATAAAATAAACATAGCTTGCTTCAAACCAATAGTCTCCGTGGGATTGACCCTTACTCGCGTAAGGTATTATTTGGACGACCCAGTGCACTTGCTGGTTAGTTGTGCGGATTATAAATTCGTGCACCACTGGGTGACTTTACTGCACCTACTCCCGACTTCTATGGGAGAAGCATCTCTATCCCTGCCATTGGAGCAAACAACTTTGAGCTTAAGCCTCAATTAGTTTCTCTAATGCAACAGAATTGCAAGTTCCATGGACTTCCATTGGAAGATCCTCATCAGTTCTTAGCTGAATTCTTGCAAATCTGTGACACTGTCAAGACTAATGGGGTTGACCCTGAGGTCTACAGACTTATGCTATTCCCTTTTGCTGTAAGAGACAGAGCTAGGACATGGTTGGACTCACAACCTAAAGAAAGCCTGGACTCATGGGAAAAGCTAGTCAATGCCTTCTTGGCAAAGTTCTTTCCACCTCAAAAATTGAGTAAGCTTAGAGTGGAAGTCCAAACCTTCAGACAGAAGGATGGAGAATCCCTCTATGAAGCTTGGGAAATATACAAACAATTGATCAGAAAGTGTCCATCTGGTATGCTTTCTGAATGGAGCATCATAGGTATTTTCTATGATGGTCTCTCTGAACTATCCAAGATGTCTTTGGATAGCTCTGCTGGAGGATCTCTTCATCTGAAGAAGATGCCTACAGAAGCTCAAGAGCTAATTGAAATGGTTGCAAATAACCAATTCATGTACACTTCTGAAAGGAATCCTGTAAACAATGGGACTAATCAGAAGAAAGGAGTTGTTGAGATTGATACTCTGAATGCCATATTGGCTCAGAATAAAATATTGACTCAACAAGTCAATTTGATTTCTCAAAGTCTGTCTGGAATGCAAAATTCACCAAGCAGTACTAAAGATGCTTCATCTGAAGAAGAAGCCTATGATCCTGAGAACCCTTCAATGGAAGAGGTGAATTACCTAGGAGAACCCTATGGAAACACCTATAATTCTTCATGGAGAAATCATCCAAATTTCTCATGGAAGGATCAACAGAGACCTCAACAAGGTTTCAACAACAATAATGGTGGAAGAAACAGGTTTAGCAATGGCAAGCCTTTTCCATCATCTTCTCAGCAACAGACAGAGAATTCTAAGCAGAACCACTCTGACTTAGCAACCATGGTCTCTGATCTAATCAAAACCACTCAAAGTTTCATGACTGAAACAAGGTCCTCCATTAGGAATTTGGAGGCACAAGTGGGACAGCTGAGCAAGAAAGTTACTTAACTCCCTCCTAGTACTCTCCCAAGCAATACAGAAGAAAATCCAAAAGGAGAGTGCAAGGCCATCAACATGGCCGAATTTGGAGAGGAAGGAGAGGCAGTGAACGCCACTGAGGAAGACCTCACTGGGCGTGCACTAGCCTCCACTGAGTTCCCCAATGAGGAACCATGGGAACTTGAGGCTCAAAATGAGACCATAGAGATTCCATTGGACTTACTTCTGCCTTTCATGAGCTCTGATGAGTATTCCTCCTCTGAAGAGGATGAATATGTCACTGAAGAGCAAGTTGCTAAATACCTTGGAGCAATCATGAAGCTAAATGACAAGTTATTTGGAAATGAGACTTGGGAGGATGAACCCCCTTTGCTCACCAAAGAACTGGATGACTTGTCTAGGCAGAAATTACCTCAAAAGAGACAAGACCCTGGGAAGTTTTCAATACCTTGTACCATAGGCACGATGACCTTCAACAAGGCTCTGTGTGACTTAGGGTCAAGTGTAAACCTCATGCCTCTCTCTGTAATGGAGAAGCTAGGGATCTTTGAGGTGCAAGCTGCAAGAATCTCACTAGAGATGGCAGACAATTCAAGAAAACAAGCTTATGGACTTGTAGAGGATTTTTTGGTGAAGATTGAAGACCATTACATCCCTGCTGATTTCATAGTCCTAGAGACTGGGAAGTGCATGGATGAATCTATCATCCTTGGCAGACCCTTCCTAGCCACAGCAAAGGCTGTGATTGATGTTGATAGAGGTGAACTGATCATTCAAGTGAATGAAGAATCCTTTGTGTTTAAGGCTCAAGGATATCCCTCTGTCACCATGGAGAGGAAGCATGAATAGCTTCTCTCAAATCAGAGTCAAACAGAGCCCCCACAGTCAAACTCTAAGTTTGGTGTTGGGAGGCCACAACCAAACTCTAAGTTTGGTGTTGAACCCCCACATTCAAACTCTAAGTTTGGTGTTAGGACGTTCCAACATTGCTCTGAGAAAATGTGAGGCTCCATGAGAGCCCTCTGTCAAGCTACTGACATTAAAGAAGCGCTTGTTGGGAGGCAACCCAATGTCATATTTTATCTATTTTCCTTTGTTATTTTATGTTTTCTGTAGGTTGATGATCATGAGAAGTCACAAAATCAATTGAAAAAGCAAAAACAGAATGAAAAACAGGAAGAAAAATAGCACACCCTGGAGGAAGAACCTACTGGCGTTTAAACGCCAATAAGGCTAGCAGATGGGCGTTTAACGCCCAGTCTGGCACCATTCTGGGCGTTTAATGCCAGAAAGGGGCACCAGACTGGCGTTAAACGCCAGGAAAGGGCAAGAACCTGGCGTTAAACGCCAGAAATGGGCACCAGCCCGGTGTTTAATGCCAGAATTGGCTCAAAACGTGTTTTTGCATGCCATTTGGTGCAGGGATGACTTTTCCTTGACACCTCAGGATCTGTGGACCCCACAGGATCCCCACCAACCCCACCACTCTCTCTCTTCTTCACCCATTCACCAATCACCTCAACACCTCTTCCCCAAAAACCCTTCACCTATCAAATCCCATCTTTCTCTTCACCACTCACATCCATCCTTCATAAAACCCCACCTACCTCACTCTTCAAATTCAAACCACCTTCCCTCCCAAACCCACCCATACATGACCAAACAATGAGCCCCCCTCTCCTATATAAACCCTTCTTCACTCCTTCATTTTCACACAACCTAAACACCACTTCTCCCCCTCTTTGGCCGAACACAAAAGCCATTCCCTTCTTCCTCATTTCTTCTTCTTCTACTCTTTTCTTTCTTCTTTTGCTCGAGGACGAGCAGACCTTTTAAGTTTGGTGTGGTAAAAGCATTGCTTTTTGTTTTTCCATAACCATTTATGGCATCCAAGGCCGGAGAAACCTCTAGAAAGAGGAAAGGGAAGGCAAAAGCTTCCACCTCCGAGTCATGGAAGATGGAGAGATTCATCTCAAGGGTGCATCAAGACCACTTCTATGAAGTTGTGGCCTTGAAGAAGGTGATCCCCGAGGTCCCTTTTTCACTCAAAAAGAGTGAATATCCGGAAATCCGACATGAGATCCGAAGAAGAGGTTGGGAAGTTCTTACCAACCCCATTCAACAAGTCAGAATCTTAATGGTTCAAGAGTTCTATGCCAATGCATGGATCACCAAGAACCATGATCAAAGTGTGAACCCGGATCCAAAGAATTGGCTTACTATGGTTCGGGGGAAATACTTGGATTTTAGTCCGGAAAATGTAAGGTTGGCATTCAACTTGCCTATGATGCAAGGAGATGAACATCCTTACACTAGAAGGGTCAACTTTGATCAAAGGTTAGACCAAGTCCTCACAGTCATATGTGAAGAGGGCGCCCAATGGAAGAGAGATTCAAGAGGGAAGCCGGTTCAACTAAGAAGGCATGACCTCAAGCCCGTGGCTAGAGGATGGTTGGAGTTTATCCAACGCTCAATCATTCCCACTAGCAACCGGTCCGAAGTTACTCTAGACCGGGCCATCATGATTCATAGCATCATGATTGGGGAAGAAGTAGAAGTTCATGAGGTTATAGCCCAAGAACTCTATAAGGTGGCGGACAAGTCCTCTACCTTGGCAAGGTTAGCCTTTCCTCATCTCATTTGTCACCTCTGTTATTCAGTAGGAGTTGACATAGAGGGAGACATCCCCATTGATGAGGACAAGCCCATTACTAAGAAGAGGATGGAGCAAACAAGAGACCCCTCTCATCATGAGATCCCTGAGATGCCTCAAGGGATGCACTTTCCTCCACAAGACTATTGGGAGCAACTGAACACCTCCCTAGGAGAATTAAGTTCCAACATGGGACAACAAAGGGTGGAGCACCAAGAACATTCCATCCTCCTCCATGAAATTAGAGAAGATCAAAGAATCATGAAAGAGGAGCAACAAAGACAAGTAAGAGACATTGAGGAGCTCAAGCACTCCATAAGACCTTCAAGAGGAAGAACAAGCCGCCATCACTAAGGTGGACCCGTTCTTTAATCTCTTTGTTCTTTATTTTCTTGTTTTTCGAAATTTTCATGCTTATGTTTGTCTATGTTTGTGTCTTATGATCATTAGTGTCTTAGTGTCTATGCCTTAAAGTTATGAATGTCCTATGAATCCATCACCTCTCTTAAATGAAAAATGTTCTTAATTGAAAAAGATAAGAATTGCATGAATTTTGAATTTTATAACAGTTTAATTATTTTGATGTGGTGGCAACACTTTTGTTTTCTGAATGCATGCTTGAACAGTGCATATGTCTTTTGAATTTGTGGTTCATGAATGTTGGCTCTTGAAAGAATGATGGAAAAGGAGACATGTTACTGAGGATCTGAAAAATCATAAAAATGATTCTTGAAGCAAGAAAAAGCAGTGAATACAAAAAAAAAACGAAAAAAAAGAAAGAAAAAAAAAAGAAATAAAGTTGTGATCCAAGGCAAAAAGAGTGTGCTTAAGAACCCTGGACACCTCTAATTGGGGACTCTAGCAAAGCTGAGTCACAATCTGAAAAGGTTCACCCAATTATGTGTCTGTGGCATGTATGTATCCGGTGGTAATACTGGAAGACAGAGTGCTTTGGGCCACAGTCAAGACTCAATAAGTAGCTGTGTTCAAGAATCATCATACTTAGCTAGGAGAATCAATAACACTATCTGGATTCTGAGTTCCTAAAGAAGCCAATCATTCTGAATTTCAAAGGATAGAGTGAGATGCCAAAACTATTCAGAGGCAAAAAGCTAAAAGCCCCGCTCATCTAATTAATACTGATCTTCATAGATGTTTTTGGAATTCATTGCATATTCTCTTCTTTTTATCTTATTTGATTTTCAGTTGCTTGAGAACAAGCAACAATTTAAGTTTGGTGTTGTGATGAGCGGATAATTTGTACGCTTTTTGGCATTGTTTTTAGTATGTTTTTAGTATGATCTAGTTAGTTTTTAGTATATTTTTATTAGTTTTTAGTTAAAATTCACTTTTCTGGACTTTACTATGAGTTTGTGTGTTTTTTTGTGATTTCAGGTATTTTCTGGCTGAAATTGAGGGACCTGAGCAAAAATCTGATTCAGAGACTGAAAAGGACTGCAGATGCTGTTGGATTCTGACCTCCCTGCACTCGAAGTGGATTTTCTGGAGCTACAGAAGCCCAATTGGCGCGCTCTCAACGGCGTTGGAAAGTAGACATCCTGGGCTTTCCAGCAATATATGATAGTTCGTACTTTGCCCAAGATTTGATGGCCCAAACCGGCGTTCAAAGTCACCTTCAGAATTCCCAGCGTTAAACGCCGGAACTGGCACCAAAATGGGAGTTAAACGCCCAAACTGGCATAAAAGCTGGCGTTTAACTCCAAGAAGAGTCTCTACACGAAAAATGCTTCATTTCTCAGCCCAAGCACACACCAAGTGGGCCCGGAAGTGGATTTTTATGTCATTTACTCATCTTTGTAAACCTTAGGCTACTAGTTTTCTATAAGTAGGACCTTTTACTATTGTATTTTATCATCTTGAGACCTTTGAATCTTTTGATCACTGGAGGCTGGCCTCTCGGCCATGCCTAGACCTTGTTCTTATGTATTTTCAACGGTGGAGTTTCTACACACCATAGATTAAGGTGTGGAGCTCTGCTGTACCTCGAGTATTAATGCAATTACTATTGTTCTTCTATTCAATTCAGCTTGTTCTTGTTCCAAGATATCACTTGTTCTTCAACTTGATGAATGTGATGATCCGTGACACTCATCATCATTCTCACCTATGAACGTGTGACTGACAACCACCTTCGTTCTACCTTAGATTGGGTGAATATCTCTTGGATTCCTGATACACGATGCATGGTTGATCGCCTGACAACCGAGCGCTCGCCTGACAACCGAGCCAGCCATTCCGTGAGATCAGAGTCTTCGTGGTATAGGCAAGAACTGATGGCGGTATTCAAGAGAATCCGGAAGGTCTAACCTTGTCTGTGGTATTCTGAGTAGGATTCAATGATTGAATGACTGTGACGTGCTTCAAACTCCTGAAGGCGGGGCGTTAGTGACAGACGCAAAAGAATCACTGGATTCTATTCCGGCCTGATCGAGAACCGACAGATGGATAGCCGTGCCGTGACAGGGTGCGTTGAACATTTCCACTGAGAGGATGGGAGGTAGCCACTGACAACGGTGAAACCCTTGCATAAGCTTGCCATGGAAAGGAGTAAGAAGGATTGGATGAAGACAGTAGGAAAGCAGAGAGACGGAAGGGACCAAGCATCTTCATACGCTTATCTGAAATTCCTACCAATGAATTACATAAGTATCTCTATCTTTATCTTTATGTTTTATTCATATATCTCCCATACCCATTTGAGTCTGCCTGACTAAGATTTACAAGGTGACCATAGCTTGCTTCATACCAACAATCTCCGTGGGATCGACCCTTACTCGCGTAAAGTTTATTACTTGGACGACCCAGTGCACTTGCTGGTTAGTGGTGCGAAGTTGTAGTGATCACAGTTTCCGCCCACCAGGAACTCTCCTAAAAACCACAAGAAGAAGGCTCAACTGAAAGGGGAGAAGAGCAAGATGGAGTTCAAACTCCCACTTCAAGTCCACAAAAAGAAAAAGGGATGCCAACACTGAACATCTCAAGAGCTCCATATCCTCAGCAGTTGAAGAAAAAGGAAGATGACAACCAGTTCGTGAGATTCTTGGAAATCTTTAAGAAACTACAAATCAACATACCCTTTGCTGAAACAATAGAACAAATGCCACTCTATGCCAAGTTCCTGAAGGAGTTGATGTCTAAGAAGAGAAGCTGGAAGAACAATGAGACTGTGATACTAACTGAAGAATATAGTGCTATCATCCAGCACAAACTACCCCAGAAGTTAAAGGATCCTGGGAGTTTTAAGATCCCTTGTATTATAGGGGAAATCACAGTAGAGAAGGCCCTTTGTGACTTAGGAGCCAGCATCAATTTGATGTCAGTAGCAATGATGAGGAAGATGAAGATCGAGTAGGCTAAACCAACAAAAATGGCCTTACAACTGGCAGATCGATCGTTCAAATTCCCTCATGGCATAGTAGAGGATTTGTTGGTGAAAGTAGGACACTTCATATTCCCGGCAGATTTTGTAGTGTTGGACATGCAGGAGGAAGCCAAAACCTTCATTATTTTGGGAAGGCCGTTCTTAGCTACTGCTGGAGCTATCATTGATGTCCAAAAAGGTGATCTTACCTTGAGATTACACAATAAAAAGATGACATTCAATGTGTTCAAGGCCATGAGTTACCCACCAGAATAATTAGGGGAATGCATGAGGATAGATGCACTTGAAGAAGAAGTGCAGGAGTGTTTCGAAGGAGAAGAGCATGAAGAGCCCGAGAGATCAATGGAGGAGGAGTATATACCAAGTGAAGATGTTGCAACAGCAGAGAGTCACGTTCAAGATGCACCAAAGGAAGAGACTGAAAAGTCAGAAGCACCCAAGGTTGAACTCAAAGCATTGCCACCCACTCTCAAATATGCATACCTAGGAGAAAATGAAAACTACCCAGTGATTATAAGCTCGTGCCTCAGCCAAGATCAAGAGGATGAACTGCTCAAGGTGCTACGGGAGCATAAGGACGCCATCGGATGGACCCTTGCTGACCTGAAGGGAATCAGTTCAGCTATATGCATGCAAAAAATACTGTTGGAAGATGAAGCAAAACCATCCATTCAATCCCAAAGGAGGCTGAACCCAATCATGAAGGAAGTGGTACAGAAAGAGGTTATGAAGCTTTGGCAAGGAGGAGTAATATACCCGATCTCAGACAGCCCTTGGGTCAGCCTCGTGCATGTTGTGCCCAAGAAGGGAGGAATCACTGTGGTTCCCAATGAGAGGAACGAACTGATACCTACAAGGACCGTCACAGGATGGCGGATGTGCATTGACTATCGGAAACTCAACGAAGCTACACGAAAGGATCATTTCCCTCTCCCATTCATGGATCAGATGTTGGAAAGACTCGCAGGACATGCTTATTACTGTTTTCTTGATGGTTATTCAGGATATAACCAAATAGTGGTTGATCCTAGAGACCAAGAGAAAACTTCATTTACCTGTCCATATGGAGTGTTTGCCTACAGGCGCATGCCATTTGGGCTATGTAATGCACCTGCGACTTTCCAACGCTACATGCTTTCTATATTCTCAGATATGATAGAAAAATTCATTGAAGTTTTTATGGATGATTTCTCGGTATTCGGAGATTCCTTTACTAGTTGCTTGAATCACCTAACCTTGGTATTGAAAAGATGCCAAGAGACCAATTTGGTCTTGAACTGGGAGAAATGTCACTTTATGGTGACAGGAGGAATAGTTCTTGGCCATAAGATTTCTAACCAAGGAATCGAAGTGGACAGGGCTAAAGTGGAACTTATTGAAAAGCTTCCTCCACCCAGTGATGTCAAGGCAATTAGAAGCTTTTTAGGGCATGCTGGCTTTTACAGAAGATTTATTAAAGATTTTTCAAAAATATCTAAGCCCTTGAGTAATCTCCTTGTGTCAGATACACCATTCATCTTCGATGAAACCTGCATATCGGCATTCGAGCATTTGAAAGAAAGATTGTCCTCTGCCCCTATCATCTCCCCACCTGATTGGAACTTACCCTTTGAATTGATGTGTGATGCATCTGACTTTGCAGTAGGGGCAGTGTTAGGGCAAAGGAAAAATAACTTAGTCCATGTGATATACTATGCTAGTAAGGTCCTCAATGATGCTCAAAGAAATTATACCACTATTGAAAAGGAATTGCTAGCCATAGTTTTTGCATTTGACAAGTTTAGATCGTACCTCATTAGTGCTAAAGTAATTGTTTTTACAGATCACACAGCACTCAAATATTTATTTGCCAAGCAAGAATCAAAACCAAGACTAATAAGATGGATCTTATTATTGCAGGAGTTTGATATTGAAATTAGAGACAAGAAGGGAGTGGAGAACAAGGTGGCAGATCACCTATCCAGAATTCCTCCTGAGGAAGGGGGAACACATGATATGAGTGTGAACGAGCTCTTCCCTGATGAGCAATTAATGACAGTGAACAAAGCTCCATGGTTTGCAGACATTGCCAACTTAAAGGCAACTGGGGCTCTACCTCCAGGGATCAATAAACATCAAAAGAGGAAGCTCATGAATGATGCAAAATACTTTGTCTGGGACGAGCCTTATTCTTCAAGAAGTGTTCAGATGGAATCCTTAGAAGATGTGTTTCAGAAGAGGAAGGATGAGAAGTACTATGGAATTGCCACGGCTCATGCTACGGAGGCCACTTTGGAAGGGACAGAACTGTAGCAAAGGTGTTACAAAGTGGATTCTTTTGGCCCACCCTTTTCAAGGATGCCAAAGGATTGGTAAGGAGTTGCAATGAATGTCAAAGATCTGGGAACTTGCCCAAAAGAAATTCCATGCCACAGAATTTCATTTTGGAACTGGAAGTATTTGATGTGTGGGGAATAGATTTCATGGGACCATTCCCAACCTCATATGCAAACAAGTACATCTTGGTAGCAGTGGATTATGTGTCCAAATGGGTAGAGGCCATTGCAACCCCAACAAATGACAACAAAGTGGTCATGAACTTCCTCAGGAAGAATATTTTCAGCCGATTCGGAGTCCCAAGAGCCCTCATCAGTGATGGAGGGAGCCATTTTTGTAACAAACCACTAGAGACTCTTCTCGTACGATATGGGGCGAAACATAAGATAGCCACACCTTACCATCCCCAAACAAGTGGACAAACGGAGATATCCAACAGAGAGCTAAAGAGAATTCTGGAGAAGACTGTAGGTGCATCAAGAAAGGATTAGGCGAAGAAGCTGGATGATGCTCTTTGGGCATACAGGACAGCATTCAAAACACCACTGGGAATGTCCCCATATCAACTGGTTTATGGGAAAGCCTGCCATTTACCACTAGAATTGGAACACAAAGCTCTCTGGGCCATCAAGATACTGAACTTTGACAGCATTGCTGCTGGTGCAAAGAGGATCTTGCAACTGCAAGAGATGGAGGAATTCAGGTCACAAGCCTATGAAAATACTAAGATATATAAGGAGAAGGCAAAAAGGAGACATGACCTGCATCTTGCACCCAGGGATTTCAAAAAGGGGCAGCAAGTACTCCTCTACAATTCCAAATTGAGACTATTCCCAGGAAAACTCAAATCGAGGTAGTCAGGGCCTTTCATTGTCACTAAAGTCTCACCATATGGACACATCGAAATCATGGATGAAAGGTCAGGGAGGACTTTTACAGTGAACGGACAAAGACTCAAGCATTATCTGGGCAACTTGGGGGAAAACCCCAGAGTAAACTATCATCTCAAGTAGAGGAGGAATCGTCAAGCTAGTGACGATAAAGAAGCGCTTTGTTAGAAGGCAACCCAACCTTAGGTAACTACTTTTTCAGCTGCATTTCAATAAAGATCACAAGTTATTTCCCCTGCATTGCAAGGAGCTAAGTTTGGTGTTCCACACCAAAACAATTCAAGAGTGAAAGTACGATTCTAATTTTGGTGTCCCACCAGAGGATGCTAGTTAGAATCACACTATACTCTCAAAGAACATTACTAGCTCTAACCAATTAAGGGAACCACTTGGATATAGATTAGTCTTTAGTTAATTGGTTGCTAACAGCAAGATACGAGGTTCTACGCATGCATGCAAGGTTTTGTAGTAGGCAAGGAACTAAGTTTGGTGTTCACACACCCAAAATAAGTTCAGAAATCATAAGCATACATGCGAGCTGACTATTCCTCAAGTGCTTGGGAAACAAGCAACTTCCAATAACCTTGCAGGAAGCTTATGAGGAGATGGTGAACCTTCAACTAAGAAAGTAAGGCATCAAGAACTATGACAATGACAACAAGAAGGCAACTGGATTGGCATAGCAAACCATCTCTCAAAGGTTGTATTGCTACTTAATTCCATCTACTCATCTTGTTAAAAATTGGAAGTCCGAATGCACTGTTAATTAATAGTCATGCGTTGATTGGAACCTAGTTCAACTCTGCATTTTAAGTTTTTATTGCTTAGGCCTATGATTTCTGGTTTAAATGTTACTGCATCATACCATTACTTATTGTATGCTTGTCCTTTTGAATCAAATGAAAAAGATAATGATTGTGTTTTAAAAAGACCAGAGTGGAGTTCATAATATGGAGTAATTTTCTGAATCTTTGGTGTGATCATAAGTTAGCTAAGTTGGTTCAACCATAAGGTGGGAAGACAACTATCTGTCCTGAACACTATGCTTTGAACACACCCCATGAGACCAGCTAAGTAAGAAGATCCTAATAAGAGAAAGGGAAAGAACAATGAAAGTGAAAAACAAAAGAAAAAGAGTAAGCAATAAGGCTAGGCACCAATGGTTTTTAATCTTGAAGCATGTGTCTGTGGTGCTCCTGTGTGAGGGATTTACTTGGATGAATAAGCTCTTAGGGGTGCCTTATCACTTGGTAACTTGGGTTAACTAACCCGGGATTATCAGTTGAAAGTCCACTATCAAAAGTAACCCTCACTACAGAGCATTTAGTAACCCAAAGAGGTGCTGGACACCAAGGTCTCAAGATGGAAAATAAATGAACCAGATGCCTGTGGTGTGTATGTATGGGGGAGAGACTTGAGGGAGTAAGTCCTTAGGGGTGTCTCAACACCTTGCACCTTGAACCAACTGGTTCGGGAGTGTTGGCTGAAAGCTTATCTTAAAGAGTTGCCCCCTTACAGAGCACTTAGCCAGAAGAACACAAATAAGCCCTGAAATGACAATAAAAGGATCAATAAAAGTCTCATGGTATGTAAGCAAAGCCAGTGTTTTAGAACATGATAAAGGTCTGAAAGCCAGTAATGGAATGAACCTAAGTTGCTATGCATGAAACCACCATAAAATCAGTAACATGACCTCCACAAGAATGACTCATTTCTCTTGGTATTTCATTCATCATTTTCTTGTTCCAGTACTTGCTTAGGGACAAGCAAGCTTTAAGTTTGGTGTTGTGATGCCAGGGCATCTTGGCCAGTTTCACTGACCTTTTCTTTACTGTTTTTAGGGTAGTTTCATGCATTTCCTTAGAAAATAAGCTAGTTTTGGGTAGATATTCACTTACACCTTGATTCAAGCATACATTGTGCATTTTACATGATTTCATGAGGATTTTGCATGAATTTAGTGACAAATTGTATGTTGCATTACCCATGACTTGGACTAGAACTTTGATGCACTCTATTGCTTGATTTCAGGACCAAAGGAAGCAAGGAAGAACCACTTAGCAGTCACGTTAATCTAATTAACGTGGCCACTAACGTGAAATGGGAGGTAGCTTGCAAAGTTAATGAGAAAAGTGATTGCCAATAATGCTCTCGAAGCCATCATTGCCCACGTTAAGAGTCACGTTAACTAAGTTAACGTGAGCTCTAACGTGAAGAAAGGACTTTGAGCCAACGTTAGTGACACTTAACATTATCACTAACGTTGGCCAATGATCATAAATGGCCACGTTAGAGTCCACGTTAACTTGGTTAACGTGGCCTCTAACGTTAACAAGGGGAAGGAAGCCAACGTTAGTGACATTCAACATTGTCACTAACGTTGGCCTAAGGTGCAATGTACCACGTTAACTTCCACGTTAACTTGGTTAACGTGGGAGCTAACGTGAAAGGCAAGAATGGTCGACAACGTTAGTGACACCCAACATTGTCACTAACGTTGGAAGCAACCACAAAACCCCAAGGAGCCACGTTAACTTCTACGTTAACTTTGTTAACGTGGAAGCTAACGGCAATAAGTGAAAGATGAGCCAACGTTAGTGACACTCAACATTGTCACTAACGTTGGAAATGGTTTGCAAAGCCACGTTAGAAGCCACGTTAACCTAGTTAACATGGACTCTAACGTGAGATAGGGGCATATTGGAACGTTAGTGACAATGTTGAGTGTCACTAACGTTCTCGAAGATTGGCACGCCTACGTTAAAAGAGCCACGTTAACTAAGTTAACGTGGACTCTAACGTGGGGAAGAGGGAGGCTCTCAACGTTATTGAGAAAGTTGAGTCCCAATAACGTGTGCGAAGGACAAAGAGGCAACGTTAGTGGCAATGTTTGTGCCACTAACGTTGAGGTTAACGTAGCCCTTACTTGGGTAAGAAACGTTAGTCAAAAATTGAATGACACTAACGTTTTCGAACCCATTTTCTCACTGAATGTTAACACCTCTAACGTCCTGAGCTAAAGTCTCTGCCCACTTCACACTTTCTCTCTGTAAGTAAAACCAAGCCCAAGTGAAGAAGAGAACTGCACCAAACTGAAGATCCAAAGGCCCAAGACTTGAAGAATCAACTAGAAGAATAGAAGAGTAGTATATATAGGAGTAGCTTTGAATTATTTAAGAGAGTGAAAAAAGAGTTCTGAAAGGGGAGAGCATTACTCTATTTTTACTTTCTCTGTTCTTCTAGTTCCGAATGTATTCTCCATCTTTGTTTTCAGTTTTTAGAGCTATGAACAACTAAACCCATTTCATTGGGTAGGGAGCTCTGTTGTAATTTGATGGATCAATACTAGTTTTCTTCATTCTTCTTCTATCTTTTCTCTTGATTTTACTTGAAAGCTTTCGATCTTCATCCCATTGGGTAGTTATCTTGGAAAAGAAACTATTCAAACTTGGATCCCTTCTGAACCTTGAAAGAGGAATGAAGAGATCAAGCTAGAAATGCTTTCTCATGCTGGACCAAATTGGATTTGGATGGATATGTGACTATAATCCTCTCAAAACTTGATTTGGGAAATGCATGTGGTATAATCAGTGACCACACTTCATCTCTTCTCATGAGCAATTGACCAAGGAATTGGCTATTGATCAAGATTTGAGAGATTGAATTGCAAGAAATTGTAATTCAATCAATTAAGATTGCCAAGGAGATCAATAAATGCATTGATTGAGGAAGAGATGAAAATGAACTTGATCCGAAGAATTGCAACATCTCCTGTACTCAATGAACTCCCTAATTCTGATATCACCCATTCTCTTTAATTTATGCGTTTATTTTCATGAGCAAACACCCCCTTCCCATTTACAATTCTGCAATTTAATTTCAGTCATTTACTTCTAGTTCTTTAATTCTAGCATTTACTTTTCCGTCATTTACATTCCCGCCATTTTATTTTCTGTAACTCTCAACCCAAATTCTGAATTAGCTCAACTAGAACATTCTTCTAATTAAAGTTGCTTGATCAATCAATCCCTGTGGGATTCTACCTCACTCTATTGTGAGTTTTTACTTGACGACAAATTCGGTACGCTTGCCGAAGGAAATTTGTTGAGAGACAATTTCCACCTGCATCAGTCCTTTAGTTTGTGAATGATCTCTCTTGCTCTTAGTCTCTTTTACTCTTGTTCTTGCACAACTCACAACAACTCTTATGGGGACAAACTATTCTTTATTGATGATGAAAAAGACTTAACAACCTCGAGCAGCTTCAATTCATTGGACCTTTCCCTTTGTCATTCTTCTTGGGAGGGGAGGAGTCATCTTTCTTGGAAGACCCTTCTTGTGCTTTGGTGTCCTTGGGCTTCCAAAATCCTAGCCTTCTCATATAGTTTCTTTCATCCTCTTTGTGTTTAGCTAGAATCTCCTTTTGTCTAGCACTCAACTCCTACATCCCTTGCATGAATGTTGGGTATCTGGGGTTAATAGCAGCCACAGCATTGCACAAGTGATTCAGTTTTGCTTGTGTGTTGATATCATATTGCCACCTTGAGATAGTCCTAGCGTCATAGAGGTTCCTAAACTCAACCAGATTCCTCTGCTGCCATTTGTTTTGCTCTACTATTTTGTTGAGTGCACCTTGCATCTCTCCCCAGTCAAACTGTCCTTGTTGCTCCTTCAGCTGCTCCATACTTCCTTGAAGTTGTTGTATGTTCTCGTTCACTTGGTTCCATTGTTGTTGTTGACTGTCCTTGAATTGATTGACATCTTCCTTCAGATGGTGTAGGTCTCATCTCATTTGGTGTACATCTCTTTGCAGTTGCTCCCAGTTGAATCTTTCAAGAAATTGTTGGTATTGTTAATATGGTGGTGGTGGTTAGAGTACTAGGAATTGTAGTTTCTCCTTTGCCTCTTCTTTTTCTTCTTGTTGTTGTGGCATATGAGCATGAGCAGCTCTATGCTCCCTAGCCCTCTGAAGTGGGTTGACAGCCACCACTTTGGCAATCTTCTTGGCAGTTATGAATTTGTCTGGTTTCATTAGCACTTCATCAATTATCTTCTCAACTCCAGCTTCATCACATAGCCTCTGTATGATATTGGAGAATGCCAACCTTGTGTTATCGCTGGTGCTCTTCAACACTTTGTTGATGTTGTTGGCAATCAACTCCCCAATATTGACATTCTTACCTTTCATGATGCTGTAGATGAGCACATCTCTCTCTTTGGTCACCTCTGAAGTGTTGGATGTGGAGATTAGGGATCTCCTTACAAATTCCAGCCACCCTCTAGCTTGGGGGCCCAAATCCCTTCTTCTCAGTTGGTTGGGTATCCCATCCTTGTCGTTTATCCATTGCACATTCAACACACAAATTTCATTGAGGATTTCATTAAATCCTGGGTCTTGTTGTTTCATTCTTTCCTCATATCTCCGATTGGATTATCTCTATGCTAGAGGAGCTATAATCTATGGATTTCCCCCTTACATAGTTGAGATAACCATAGGGTTGTCCCGGCTGAAGAACGTCATTGGCATAGAACTCCCTCACCAAGCCTTCCACCACCTTTCTTGGTGGGTTGCATAGGATTGCCTAGCCCCTACTATTTATCTCCCTGTTGATCTCAATGTGCTCGTTTCTTCCCAGTTGGAACCCAACCTCTGGAATGATTCCCCTCTCACTCACCCAACCATAGAATTGATTTTGGTTGAATGAGGAGAGGAATTTGTACTCATTGAAGGTTGAGCTTGAGGACCCAAAAGTTGGTTCCTTGGTTTTTCTTTTCTTTGATGCTAATGATTTTGGTGGTGCCATTGGGTTGAGAGAGGGTGCTTGAAGGTTTTGAAAAATTTTGAGCAAAGCAAAACAAGGTTTTGCTCCAACACCAAACTTAGAATTTGATTGTCCCAATCAAGAAAAGGAAAAAGAAGTAGGAGAAGAAAGGTAAGGGAAAGAGATTAAAAGAGAGAAGGAATTATGGGGGTCTTTTTGGTATGTGAAGTTGGGATTTGAAGTGTGAGGAGAGGTGGGAAAGTGAGGGGTTTTTATAGGGATGAAAAGTGTGGTTCGAAGGGTGGGAATAAGGTAATTCAATGTTTTCCGACTTGGGGAGTGGCGCCTAGCATGGGAAGAGGCGCCAACCCTTATCCCACTTTGCTCCTTGCATGTGTTGAGTTCCAAGGTGCAACTACACCTTGACATCTTTGCTTTATAAGTTATCACTCATGTGGGCCCCTTTTTCTCTCCTGAAAATAAAACTGAACCCTATTAGTAATGACAAAAGAATCCTCCACCTTCCTTTTTAATATGAGTGAATGGAATTGCAACTGATGGGTGTCCCTTGGGACACCAACTTAATGCTATGGCATCTCAATAAATTAGGTTCATCATTGGGTTTTCAATGTGTTCATAAAGGTAGAATAACTCGAATCCCTTCATATTATTTTGCTTCCAACCTCTTCTGAACACAATTAAACCACGTTTATGTTCCCACCAATATATTAAATGCTTTCAAATTGAGTAGTATTGGGCTTGCTAGGTGATCCTTGTATGTTGGTGGCCACACCAAACTTAATCACTGGGCTTACTCTTCAAGATTACTTTATCCAAATGGTTGTAAGCCTAGATTAAGTGGTGAGTGGCCACACCAAACTTAGCTTTTTAGCTAGCTCTCAGCCCAATCACTCATCATCAGTAAATGTATTCATCAAATTAAAATTCCAGAATAAAAGAAAATGGCATATCCTAACTAAGAAACTAAAGTAAACTTCCTAATCCACTACTTACAATCTACTCCTATAAGGCAAAAGAACACAAAAATTTTTAACCGAAATTTAAACTACCTAATTTGCCAAATCTTAACTACTTCTAAGAAAACAATAAATCAAAAAGATATAAAGTGTTGGGGTGCTTTCCAAGTAGCGCTTCTTTATTGTTACTAGCTTGACATTCTTCCATCTTTAGTTGAGCTTGTAGCTCACTTTCTGCTCCTCCAAAGAGCCTCCTAAATAGTGTTTGAGTCTATGGCCATTGACAGTGAAAGTTCTCTGAGTCTTATCCTCCATGAGCTCTACATGGCCATATGGGGATGCCTTAAGGACAGTGAAAGGTCCTGACCATCGAAATTTGAGTTTTCCTGGAAAGAATTTGAGTCTTGAGTTGAACAATAGCACTTTTTGACCTTCCTAAAACTCTCTCCTTGCTATCTTTTGATCATGCCATCTCTTAGATTTTGGCATTTTTATATCCTTGAGATTTAAGCTCCTCTAATTCTTGCAATTGCAATATTCTTTTCTCCCCAGCGACAGTACCATCAAAGTTTAGTAGCTTGAGTGCCCAAAAGGCTTTGTGTTCAAGCTCAAGGGGTAGATGACATGCCTTCCTGATGAGCGGATATTTTATACGCTTTTTGGGGGTAATTTCATATAGTTTTTAGTATGTTTTAGTTAGTTTTTAGTATATTTTTATTAGTTTTTAGGCAAAATTCATATTTCTGGACTTTACTATGAGTTTGTGTGTTTTTTGTGATTTCAAGTATTTTCTGGCTGAAATTTAGGGAGCAGAGCAAAAATCTGATTCAGGCTGAAAAAGGACTGCTGATGCTGTTGAATTCTGACCTCCCTGCACTCGGAATAGATTTTTTCGAGCTACAGAAGTCCAATTGGCACGCTCTGAATTGGGTTGGAAAGTAGATATTCGAGGCTTTCCAGTGATATATAATAGTTTATACTTTGCACGAAGATAAATGACATAAACTGGCGTTTAACGCCAGTTCCATGTTGCATTCTGGCGTTCAGCGCCAGAAACAGGTTGTAAGTTGGAGTTAAATGCCAGAAATAGGTTACAACCTAGCGTTTAACTCCAGAAACATCCCAGACACGTGAGAAGCTCAAGTCTCAGCCCTAGCACACACCAAGTGGGCCCCAGAAGTGGATTTCTGCACCATCTATCTTAGTTTACTCATTTTCTGTAAACCTAGGTTACCAGTTTAGTATTTAAACAACTTTTAGAGACTTATTTTGTATCTCATGACATTTTAGATCTAAACTTTGTACTTTTTTATGGCATGAGTCTCTAAACTCTATTGTTAGGGGTGAGGAGCTCTGCAGCGTCTCGATGAATTAATGCAATTATTTCTGTTTTCTATTCAAACACGCTTGTTCCTATCTAAGATGTTCATTCATGCTTCAATATGAAGAAGGTGATGATCCGTGACACTCATCACCATTCTCAACCCATGAACGTGTGCCTGACAACCACCTCCGTTCTACATTAGACTGAATGAGTATCTCTTAGATTCTTTAATCAGAATCTTCGTGGTATAAGCTAGAATCCATTGGCAGCATCCTTGAGAATCCGGAAGGTCTAAACCTTGTCTGTGGTATTCCGAGTAGGATTCAAGGATTGGATGACTATGACGAGCTTCAAACTCGCGAGTGTTGGGCGTAGTGACAGACGCAAAAGGATCAATAGATCCTATTCCGACATGATCGAGAACCGACAGATGATTAGCTGTGCTGTGACAGAGCATCTGGACCACTTTCACTGAGAGGATGGGAAGTGGCCATTGAAAACAGTGATGCCCTACATACAGCATGCCATGGAAGGAGCCTTGCATGTTTGAAAGTGAGAAAGCATTATGTTACAGGAATTCAGAAGACAAAGCATCTCTAAAACTCGAACATATTCTCCATTATTGAGTAACAATTACTTATTTTATGCCCTTTCACTTTTTACAATTGAAACTAAAGAACCCTATTGGTATCCTGACTGAGAATAATAAGATAACCATAGCTTGCTTCAAGCCAACAATCTCCGAGGGATTCGACCCTTACTCACGTAAGGTATTACTTGGACGACCCAGTGCACTTGCTGGTTAGTTGTGCGGAATTACATAGTGTGAGTGTAATTTTCGTGCGCCATGTTTTTGGCGCCGTTGCCGGAGATTGTTCGAGTTTGAACAACTGACGGTTTATCTTGTTACTTATATTAGGAAAAAATTGTATTTTTTGTTTAGAGTCACTAGGATTGCATCTTCTATTATTCTTTTTGAATTTTTTTTCAAAAATATTACTTTTCTTTATTAGTTTTTAATTTTTCTTGGAGTCTTTTGTGTGAGTTTAGTGTCATGTTTTAGGTTTGGTGTCAATTGCATGCTTTTCTTTGTCTTTCAATTTTCAAATTGCATGTTCTTTGTTCTTACTTGATCTTCAATTTGTTCTTGTCAATTTTTCTTGTTTGATTTTGGGTTTGTCTTATTTTGTGTCTTTTCCTGTTTTTCTTTTGCATTTTCAAATTTTTAGTTTTCAAAAAAAATTTATTTATTAAATACCTTATTAAAATACGTTAAATTTATAGCTCAGTTGGCTAGAGCGTTGGCTTATGTTCTTGGCAATTGGGTATCTTCCTTTTAAAACTTTTTCAAAAATAACTTTTCTTTGATTAAACCTTGTGCCAAACTTTAAGTTTGGTGTTCTCTTGTTAATTTTCATTAATTTTTGAAAATTTATTGTTGTTTTCTAAAAATTTTAAGTTTGATGTTCTATCTTTTGTTCTTGTTGTTCTTGTGAGTCTTCAAAGTGTTCTTGAGTCTTCCTTGTGTCTTGATCTTAAACTTTTTAAGTTTGGTGTTCCTTGGTGTTTTTCCCTCCAAAATTTTTGAAAACAAGGAGCATTAGATCTAAAACTTTTAAGTCTTGTGTCTTTTGTGTGTTTTTCTCTTTCAAAATAAAATTCAAAAATAAAAAATATCTTTTCTCTAACTTTTTTTAAACAATTTTTTTCGAAATTTTCTATAAAAATTCAGATTTCAATTTAAAAAATTTTCAAAATCTTATCCTTTTAAGATTTAAAAAAAATCACATCTTTTTCAAAAATATCCTAACCACTTTCTCTCTCCTCACTTTTTCGAAAATCTTCAAAAAATATTTTCAAAATTCTTTTTTTATTTTTATTTTATTTTATTATTATTTAGAAAATAATTTTTTAATAATATAATAAAATAAATAAAATAAATTCACATCATTTCCCTTACACCATCATGGACCTAAGTGGAAATGAACAGTCCAGAAGGACTCTGGGGTCATATGCTAACCCCACTACTGCCTCATATGGGAGTAGTATATGTATGCCCTCCATCGAAGTCAGTAGCTTTGAGTTGAATCCTCAGCTCATTATCATGGTGTAGCAAAGTTGCCAGTATTCCGGTCTTCCACAGGAAGAACATACAGAGTTTCTGGCACAGTTTTTACAAATTGCTGACACAGTACATGATAAGGAAGTGGATCAGGATGTCTACAGATTGTTACTATTTCTATTTGCTGTAAAGGACCAAGCTAAGAGGTGGTTAAATAACCAACCTAAGGACAGCATAAAGACATGGAAGCAACTGTCAGAAAAATTCATGAATCACTATTTTCCTCCAAAATGGATGACGCAGCTAAGGCTGAGCATCCAAGGCTTCAATTAAGGAGATAATGAATCCCTTTATGATGCCTGGGATAGATATTGAGAGATGCTAAGAAAATGCCCCTCTGAAATGTTTTCAGAGTCGGTACAGTTAGACATCTTCTATTATGGGCTTATAGAGAGAGCTCAGATTTCTCTAGACCATTCAGCTGGTGGATCTATACATATGAGAAAGACAATTGAATAAGCTCAAGAGCTCATTGATACAGTTGCCAGAAATCAGCATATGTACCTAAGCAATGAACCCTCCATGAAAGGAGAAGCTAAAACAGTAACTGCTGAACCCAGTCCTGCAGAACAAGTTACAAAATTCAATCAGCAATTAGATTTTCTATCAAAACAGCTAGCCGAATTCAAGGAGATATTACAAGAAACAAGAATGGCCAATATGAATATGGAGGTGCAGTTGAAGCAAACAGAACAACAATTGTCAAAACAAATAACAGAAGAGTGCCAAGCAGTTCAATTAAGAAGTGGGAAAACATTAAATACCTTACTTCAAGGTAGCAGGAAGCCAGGAAATGAACAAATTGCTACCCAAAATCCCTTTGAGAACAGTCAGAGCCCAGAGAGGAATAATTCTGGCGCTTAAACGCCAGAAAAGGGGTGGAGAGCTGGCATTGAACGCCTAACCCATTCTCAGTCCTGGCGTTCAACGCCAGAAACAGGCAAGGAATTGGTGTTGAATGCCCAAAAGAAGCACAGTTCTGGCATTCAGATGCCAGAAACAGGTAAGGAGTTGGCGTCTAACACCAATCCAGCTTCCACCCCTGACATTCAAACGCCAGTGGGGGATCAGACACATACAAGTGCTGATAGCAACCCCTCTAAAAAGGCTTCTCAACCCACATCTGTAGGCAATAAACCTACAGCAACTAAGGTTGAGAAATACAAAGCTAAAATGCCTTTTCCTCAAAAACTCCGTCAAGCGGAACAGGATAAGCAATTTGCCCGCTTTGCAGACTATCTCAGGACTCTTGAAATAAAGATTCCATTTGTAGAGGCACTTGAGCAAATACCCTCTTATGCTAAGTTCATGAAAGATATCTTAAGTCATAAGAAGGATTGGAGGGAAACTGAAAAAGTTTACCTCACTGAAGAATGCAGTGCAGTCATTTTGAAAAGCTTCCCAGAAAAGCTTAAAGATCCCGGAAGCTTTATAATACCATGCACATTAGAGGGTACTTGTACCAAGCAAGCTCTATGTGACCTTGGGGCAAGTATCAACCTAATACCTGCATCTACTATCAGAAAGCTTAGTTTGACTGAAGAAGTCAAACCAACCCGGATATGTCTCCAACTTGCTGATGGCTCCATTAAATACCCATCAGGTGTGATTGAAGACATGATTGTCAAAGTTGGGCCATTTGCCTTTCCCACTGACTTTGTGGTTCTAGAAATGGAGGAGAACAAGAGTGCAACTCTCATTCTAGGATGACCCTTCCTAGCAACTGGACGAACCCTCATTGATGTCCAAAAAGGGGAAGTGACCCTGAGAGTCAATGAGGACGAGTTTAAGTTGAATGTTGTCAAAGCTATGCAGCATCCAGACACCCCAAACAACTGCATGAGCATTGATATTATTGACTCTCTGGTAAAAGAGGTCAATATGACTGAGAGTCTTGAATCAGAGCTAGAGGATATCTTTAAAGATGCTCAGCCTGATCTGGAGGAACCAGAGAGAATAATAGAACCTCTGAAAATCCTTCAAGAAGAGGAAAAACCTCCCAAACCCGAGCTCAAACCATTACCACCATCCCTGAAATATGCATTTCTGGGAGAAGGTGATACCTTTTCTGTAATCATAAGCTCTACCTTAGAGCCACAGCAAGAGGAAGCACTAATTCAAGTGCTAAGGATACACAAGACAGCTCTTGGGTGGTCCATCAGTGATTTTAAGGGCATTAGCCCAGCCAGAAACATGCATAAGATCCTATTGGAAGGAGACGCTAAGCCAGTGGTTCAACCACAAAGGCGGCTAAATCTAGCCATGAAGGAAGTGGTTCAGAAGGAGGTCACTAAATTACTAGAGGCTAGGATCATTTATCCTATTTCTGATAGCCCCTGGGTAAGCCCTGTCCAAGTCATCCCTAAGAAGGGTGGTATGACAGTGGTTCATAATGAAAAAAATGAAATGGTTCCTACAAGAACAGTTACAGGGTGGCGTATGTATATTGATTACAGAAGGCTCAATACAGCCACCAGAAAGGATCATTTTTCTTTACCATTCATAGACCAGATGCTAGAAAGACTAGCAGGTCATGAATACTACTACTTCCTGGATGGATATTCAGGTTATAATCAAATTGCAGTAGACCCCCAAGATCAAGAGAAAATAGCATTCACATGTCCATCCAGAGTATTTGCATACAGAAGGATGCCATTTGGCCTGTGCAATGCACCTGCAACCTTTCAAAGGTGCATGCTCTCTATTTTCTCTGATATGGTTGAAAAATTTCTAGAAGTCTTCATGGATGACTTTTGAGTTTTTGGAGACTCATTCAGCTCCTGTCTTGACCATCTAGCACTTGTTCTAAAGAGGTGCCAAGAGACTAACCTGGTTTTAAACTGGGAAAATGTCACTTTATGGTGACTGAAGGAATTGTCCTTGGACACAAAATTTCAAACAAGGGAATAGAAGTGGATCAAGCTAAGGTGGAAGTAATTGAGAAATTACCACCACCTGCCAATGTTAAGGCAATCAAAAGCTTTCTGGGGCATGCAGGATTATATAGGAGGTTTATAAAAGATTTTTCAAAAATTGCCAAACCTCTGAATAATCTGCTAGCTGCTAACACGCCATTTATCGTTGATAAGGAGTGTCTGTAGGCGTTTGAGACTCTGAAAGCTAAGATGGTCACAGTACCAGTCATCTCTGCACCAGACTGGACATTACCATTTGAACTGATGTGTGATGCCAGTGACCATGCCATTGGTGTAGTGTTGGGACAAAGGCATGACAAGCTTCTGCACGGCATTTACTATGCCATTCGTGTTTTAAATGACACACAGAAGAACTACACAACCACAGAAAAAGAGTTACTTGCAGTGGTTTACGCCATTGACAAGTTCAGATCTTATTTAGTAGGATCAAAAGTGATTATGTACACTGACCATGCTGCTCTTAAATATTTATTCACAAAGCAGGATTCAAAACCCAGACTCATCAGATGGGTGTTGCTTTTGCAAGAGTTTGATATAGAAATAAGAGACAGAAAAGGGTCAGAGAACCAAGTAGCAGATCACCTGTCCCGAATACAACCAGTACAAGGGGCGTCCTTCCCTCTTACTAAAATCTCTGAAAACTTTCTGGATGAGTAACTCTTTGCCATCCAGGAAGTGCCATGGTTTGCAGATATTGCAAACTATAAGACAGTGAGATTCATACCCAAAGAGTACAGTAGGCAGCACAGATGCAAAGTACTATCTTTGGGATGAACCATATCTCTTCAAGAGATGTGCAGACAGAGTAATCCGTAGATGTGTGCCTAAAGAAGAAGCACAGAAGATCCTCTGGCACTGCCATGGATCACAATATGGAGGACATTTTGGAAGTGAGCGAACAGCCACAAGAGTCCTCTAATGTGGCTTCTACTGGCCTACTCTCTGTAAAGACTCCCGAGTATTTGTACTTAATTGTGACAACTGCTAAAGATCTGGCAATCTACCTCACAGTTATGCCATGCCTCTGAAGGGATCTGAGAGATTGAGTAGTTTGATGTATGGGGTATTGACTTCATGGGGCCTTTCCCACAATCATACTCAAACACTTATATTCTGGTGGCAGTGGATTATGTATCCAAATGGGTAGAAGCTATTGCAACACCCACTAATGATACTAAGACAGTGCTGAAATTCCTTCAGAAATACATCTTGAGCAGATTTGGTATCCCTAGAGTACTAATCAGTGATGGGGGCTCTCATTTCTGCAATAAACAGCTTTACTCTGCTTTGGTTCGATATGGAGTTAGCCACAGGGTGGCCATTCCATATCATCCACAGACAAATGAGCAAGCTGAAGTCTCTAATAGAGAACTTAAAAGAATCCTGGAACGGACTGTGATTAACCGTAGAATAGATTGGGCAAGAAGCTTGGCTGATGCTCTGTGGGCATACAGAACAGCATTCAAGACCCCTATAGGGACCTCTCCATACCAGCTTGTGTATGGAAAAGCCTGTCACTTGCCAGTGGAACTGGAACATAAGGCCTACTGGGCAACCAGATTCCTAAACCTTGATGCCAAATTAGCTGGAGAAAAATGATTGCTCCAGTTAAATGAGCTAGAGGAATTCAGACTCAATGCTTTCGAAAATGCAAAAATTTACAAAAAGAAAGCAAAAAGATGGCATGACAAGAAGCTGTCATCTAGAGTCTTTGAGCTAGGGCAGAAAGTTCTGCTGTTTAATTCTAGGCTCAAATTATTCCCCGGGAAATTAAAATTCCGGTGGAGAGGACCATATGTGATTACAAGTGTGTCACCATATGGTTACATAGAGCTTCAGGATACTGATTCTAACAAAAAGTTCATTGTTAATGGACAAAGAGTCAAACATTATCTTGAAAGCAATTTTGAGCAAGAATGCTTAAGACTGAGACTTGATTAAAAGCTCAGTAATAGTCCAGCTAAAGACAATAAAGAAGCGCTTGCTGGGAGGCAACCCAGCCATTATCAAAGCTTATTTTTCAATTAATTGATTTTTATAGGTTCATATTAATTTTTTTTCAAGGTAAAATGGCAATTGCATGAGTTCACAGAGTCACAGAAGGATTCAAAGGATAAAACAGCAAAAAGAAGCTCACTGGTGCAAAAAAACCAGTAAGAGCTATTTTGGGCATTGAACGCCCAAAAGAAGCATCTACTGGGCGTTCAACGCTAGTAGAGATAGCCATCTGGGTGTTAAACGCCAGAAGAAAGCATCTTCTGGGCGTTAAATGCCAGAAAGAAGCAATTTCTGGGCGTTTAACGCCAGATTTACAACATCCTGGGCGTTCAGAAAAACGCCCAGTGACAAAGGAGTTCCTGGCATTTAATGCCAGCCAGAAACAACAGCTGGGCGTTAAACACCGAGGAGAAGCTACAAATGGGCATTAAACGCCCAAAACATGCAGCGTTTGGGCGTTTAACGCTAGGATTGTGGGGAGGAGAATTTTCGAAATTGCCTCTCCTTCTATTCCTCTCCTCTCCTTTCTTTTGCTTGAGGACAAGCAAACCTTTAAGTTTGGTGTGTTTTTTCGTGATCAATGAGCTAAAATTCATCAAGATCATGGCACCTAAGGGAAAACAAACCACTTCAAGAGGCAAGAAAGAGAATATTCCAAAACCACTTTGGAATCAAGAGAAGTTCTTAACCAAATAACATGTAGACCATTACCACAAAATAATAGATCTGAGATCAGTGATCCCGGAAGTTAAATTCGATCTGAAAGAAGACGAATATCCAGAGATATAGGAGCTGAAGCACCAGAAGCTGTCTATTGAAGGACCAGACACCCCACAGATTGAAAGAGCACCCATCATCTCCCAAACTAAAGGTTGTTGAGTCCTAATCTTAACCTTAAATCTGTGATAACTTTTATTTTTAGGAACCTATCTGAGTAGTAGCAATTAGTATATCTATTTTGATTTTATCTCCAATTAAGTTATAATTTATTTTTCTCATCATCATCAAACATAAATAAAATAGTAGATTTTTAGAATAAAGAGGCAATATTTTTTTGAGTCTTTAATAAGAAAAATTCTAATTATTTATATGTGGTGGCAATACTTTTTGTCTTCTGAATGAATGCATGAACAGTGCATATTTTTTATATTGAATTTTATGAATGCTAAAATTGTTGGCTCTTGAAAGAATGATGAACAAGAGAAATATTATTGTTGATCTGAAAAATCATGAAATTGATTCTTGAAGCAAGAAAAAGCAGTGAAAAAAAAAGAAAAAGAGAAGCAAAAGAGGTAGAAAAAGCCAATAGCCCTTTAAACCAAAAGGCAAGGGTGAAAAGGATCCAAGGCTTTGAGCATCAATGGGTAGGAGGCCCAAGGAAATAAATCCAGGCCTAAGCGGCTAAATCAAGTTGTCCCTAACCATATGCTTGTGGCATGCAGGTCCAAGTGAAAAGCTTGAGACTGAGTGGTTAAAGTCATGATCCAAAGCAAAAGAGTGTGCTTAAGAACTCTGGACACCTCTAATTGGAGAATTTAGCAAAGCTAAGTCACAATCTGAAAAGGTTCACCCAGTTATGTGTTTGTGACATTTATGTATCCGGTGGTAATACTGGAAAACAAAGTTCTTAGGGCCACGACCAAGACTCATAAAATAGCTGTGTTCAAGAATCAACATATTAAACTAGGAGAATCAATAATACTATCTAAATTCTGGGTTCCTATGGATGCCAATCATTATGAATTTCAAAGGATAAAGTGAGATGCCAAGACTGTTCGGAAGCAAAAGCTACTAGTCCCGCTCATCTAATTAGAATATGAGCTTCACTTAAAACTCTGAGATACTATTGCTTCTTGATTTCTTTTCATCCTATTTTATTTATCTAGTTGCTTGAGGACAAGCAACAGTTTAAGTTTGGTGTTGTGATGAGCGGATATTTTATACGCTTTTTGGGGGTAATTTCATATAGTTTTTAGTATCTTTTAGTTAGTTTTTAGTATATTTTTATTAGTTTTTAGGCAAAATTCATATTTCTGGACTTTACTATGAGTTTGTGTGTCTTTCTGTGATTTCAGGTATTTTCTGGCTGAAATTGAGGGAACTGAGCAAAAATCAGATTCAGGCTGAAAAAGGACTGCTGATGCTGTTGAATTCTGACCTCCCTGCACTCGGAATGGATTTTTTGGAGCTACAAGAGTCCAATTGGCGTGCTCTCAATTGGGTTGGAAAGTAGACATCCATGGCTTTCCAGCAATATTTAATAGTCCATACTTTGCGCGAAGATAAACGCGTAAACTGGCGTTTAACGCCAGTTCCATGTTGCATTCTGGCGTTCAGCGCCAGAAACAGGTTGCAAGTTGGAGTTAAACGCCAAAAATAGGTTACAACCTAGCGTTTAACTCTAGAACCAGCCTAGGCACGTGAGAAGCTCAAGTCTCAGCCCCAGCACACACCAAGTGGGCCCTAGAAGTGGATTTCTGCACCATCTATCATAGTTTACTCATTTTCTGTAAACTAAGCTTACCAGTTTAGTATTTAAACAACTTTTAGAGACTTATTTTGTAACTCATGACATTTTAGATCTTAACTTTGTACTTTTTGACGGCATGAGTCTCTAAACTCCATTGTTGGGGGTGAGGAGCTCTGCAGCGTCTCGATGAATTAATGTAATTATTTCTATTTTCTATTCAAACACGCTTGTTCCTATCTAAGATGTTCATTCGTGCTTCAATATGAAGAAGGTGATGATCCGTGACTCTCATCACCATTCTCAACCCATGAATGTGTGCCTGACAACCACCTCCATTCTACATTAGACTGAATGAGTATCTCTTAGATTCCTTAATCAGAATCTTCGTGGTATAAGCTAGAATCCATTGGCAGCATCCTTGAGAATCTGAAAGGTCTAAACCTTGTCTATGGTATTCCGAGTAGGATTCAAGGATTGGATGACTGTGACGAGCTTCAAACTCGCGAGTGTTGGGCGTAGTGACAGACGCAAAAGGATCAATAGATCCTATTCCGACATGATCGAGAACTAACAGATGATTAGCCGTGTTGTGACAGAGCATTTGGACCATTTTCACTGAGAGGATGGGAAGTAGCCATTGACAACGGTGACGCCCTACATACAGCTTGCCATGGAAGGAGCCTTGCATGTTTGAAAGTGAGAAAGCATTATGCTACATGAATTCAGAAGACAAAGCATCTCCAAAACTCGAACATATTCTCCATTATTGAGTAACAATTACTTATTTTATGCCCTTTCACTTTTTACAATTGAAACTAAAGAACCATATTGGTATCCTGACTGAGAATAATAAGATAACCATAGCTTGCTTCAAGCCAACAATCTCCGTGGGATTCGACCCTTACTCACGTAAGGTATTACTTGGACGACCTAGTGCACTTGCTGGTTAGTTGTGCGGAATTACATATTGTGAGTGTAATTTTTGTGCACCACTTCTTGTACACCAACTGATATAGGGTCATACCTATTGGTGTTTTGAAGGCTGTCCTGTATGCCCAAAGAGCGTCATCCAGCCTCTTCGACCAGTCCTTTCTTGATGCTCCCACAGTTTTCTCTAGGATCCTCTTTAACTATCTATTTGATATCTCAGCCTGCAAACTTGTTTGAGGGTGGTAAGGTGTTGCAACCTTATGCTTCACTCTATATCTCAAAAGTAGGGTCTTCAATGGTCTATTGTAGAAGTGTGTCCCTCCATCGCTAATGAGGGCTCTAGGTACTCCAAAACGGCTGAAAATGTTTCTCCTGAGGAAGTTCATGACCACCTTATTTTCATTTGTTGGGGTTGAAATAGCCACTACCCACTTAGAGACATAGTCCACTGCCACTAAGATGTACTTATTTATGTAAGAGGTGGAGAATGGACCTATGAAGTCAATCCCCCATACGTCAAATAGTTCAAGTTCCAGTATGAATTGTTGTGGCATCTTGTTTTTCTTGGGTAGATTCCCAGCTCTTTGGCACTCATCACATCTTGACACCAATTCCTTTGCATCCTTGAAAATGGTTAGCCAGTAGAATCCACATTGTAGCACCTTGGCTGCAATTCTTTCTCCACTGAAATGGCCTCTATAAGCAGATCCATGACATTGCCAAAGCACTTCCTACCCTTCCACATGGGAGATACATCTTCTAAAGATTCCATCAGCACATTTTTTTAACAAATAAGGCTCATCCCAAATGTAGTGTTTAGCATCTTTGATTAGCTTTCTCTTCATGTGTTTGTTGATGTTGGTTGGTAGTTCCCCAGTAGCCTTGAAGTTAGCTATGTCTGCAAACCAAGGGGCTTCTTAGATCATCATCAACTGCTCATCAGGGAAGCTCTCATTCACTGCAAATTGGTGTGCCTCTTCTTCTTTTTATGGAATCCTTGAGAGGTGGTCAGCTACTTTATTCTCTGCTCCACTCCTATCTTTAATCTCAATGTCAAACTCTTGGAGTAGTAGGATCCATCTTATTAGTCTGGGCTTAGATTCTTGTTTGGTAAGCAAGTACTTGAGTGCTGCATGATCAGTGAATACAATTACCTTAGTGCCAATAAGATATGATCTAAACTTATTAAAAGCAAAAACTATGGCTAAAAGCTCTTTCTCTGTAGTGGTGTAGTTCCTTTGATTCTCATTAAGGACCTTGCTAGCATAGTAAATAACATGTACTAGCTTGTCTTTCCTCTGTCCTAGAACAGCACCAATGGCAAAATCAGATGCATCACACATTAATTCAAAGGGTAAGTCCCAGCTAGGTGGTACTATAATAGGTGCAGAGAAAAGTCTATTTCTAAGTTCATCAAAGGCAAATATAAACTCTTTATCAAAAACAAAAGGAGTATTTGAGACAATTAGATTGCTAAGGGGTTTTGCAATCTTTGAAAAATCTTTGATAAACCTCCTATAGAACCCAGCAAGTCCCAAAAAGCTTCTGATTGCCTTGACATTGCAAGGTGGGGGTAACTTCTCAATTACTTCCACCATTGCCTTGTCCACTTCTATGCCATTTTTAGAGATCTTGTGACCAAGAACCACCCCTTCAGTTACCATAAAATGGCACTTCTCCCAATTTAAAACTAGGTTGGTTTCTTGGCACCTCTTTAGCACCACAGCAAGATGACATAGGCAATCAGCATATGAGTTCCCAAACACAGAGAAGTCGTCCATGAATACTTCTATGAACTTCTCAATTATGTCTGAAAAGATGGAGGGCATGCACCTTTGGAATGTTGCAGGTGCATTGCACAATCCAAAGGGCATTCTCCGGTAAGCAAAAACTCTATAGGGACAAGTAAAAGAGGTTTTCGCCTGGTCTTTGGGATCTATAACTATCTGGTTATAGCCAGAGTAACCGTCCAGGAAGCTGTAGTATTCATGCCCTACGAGTCTTTCAAGAATCTGGTCCATGAAAGGTAGGGGAAAGTGGTCTTTCTGAGTGGCTTCATTGAGTTTTCGATAGTCAATGCACATATGCCATCCGATCACTGTCCTTGTGGGTATCAGTTCATTCTTTTACATTTGGCACAATAGTGATCCCTCCTTTCTTTGGGACTACTTGCATTGGGCTTACCCAAGCGCTGTCTGAGATGGGGTAAATCACCCCTGCTTGCCACAACTTTAGCACTTCTTTCTGAACTACTTCATTCATGGTTGGATTCAGCCTTCTTTGTTGTTGCCTTGAGGGCTTGGCACCTTCCTCAAGTAAGATCTTGTGTATGCACATTAAAGGACGGATTCCTTTCAAATCTGTAAGTGTCCAGCCTATGACATCCTTGTGTTGTTTTAGCACTTGGATAAGTTCCTCTTCTTGCTCCTTACTCAAGCTTGAATAGATGATCACTGGTTAAATGTTATTGTCACCCAAATATGCATATTTCAGGCTTGGTGGCAAGGTCTTCAGCTCTAGTTTAGCTGCCTCTACTTCTTTGTTGTCCTTATAGTTCAGCATGACTGAATTTGCCGTGGTTCCTTGTGGTGGTTCTTCACTTGATGCTTGTTGTTCTAACTCTATAGTTCCTTTACATTGTTCCTCTTCCAATACCCCTTGAACTATCTGTTCTATAGTGTCCACCATCATGCATTCTCCCATGGATTCTTTGTGGTAGCTCAGAGCCTTAAAGACATTGAAGACCATCTTTTCTTCATGCAATCTCAGGACTAGCTCCCCTTTTTGCATATCAATGATAGCTCCAGCAGTGGCTAGGAATGGCCTTCCTAGGATGATTGAGGTGTTCGCCTCCTCTTCCATGTCCAGCACAATAAAATTAGTTGGGAAAATGAATTCCCCCACTTTCACCAGCAAGTCCTCTACTACCCCCATGTGGAAATTTGAATATTCTGTCAGCCGATTGGAGTGCCATTCTTGTTGGCTTGGCTTCCTCAATTTTCATCCTTCTCATCATGGTTAGGGACATGAGGTTGATGCTAGCTCCCAGATCACACAAGGCTTTCTCAATTTGGATATCCCCTATGATGCAAGGGATTTGGAAACTCCCTGGGTCTTTCATCTTCTGGGGAAGCTTCTTTTGTATGATGGAACTACACTCCTCAGTTAGCACTATGGTCTCTTTTTCTCCCCAGTTTCTTTTTCTTGTCATAAGCTCTTTCAAAAATTTGGCATACAGTAGCATTTGCTCTAATGCTTCAGCAAATGGTACGTTGATTTGGAGCTTCTTGAAGATCTCTAAGAATCTAGAGAACTAACTATCCTTCCCATCTTTTCTCAGCCTCTGTGGGTATGGTGCCTTTGGCATATAAGGCTTCAAGATTGGCTTTGGTAAGGATGGGGCAGGGACCTCTTCTTTGTTGTTCTCGTGCTTCTCTATGGCTTCTTCTTTTTGGTTACTCTGGCTTGGGGTCGCTTCTTCTACAACCTTCCTACTTCTAAGTGTGATGGCCTTGCATTCCCTTTTTAGGTTGGCCTTGGTATCATTGGGAAATGTATGTGTAGGCATTGGGATTTCCTTGGATAAGATCCCCACTTGTGCTTCCAGCTTTGAGATTGTTGCGCCTTGATTGTTAGATTTGATCTGTATTCTTCTTGATTGGCATCTATCTTTCTTCCAGTCTGTGTTTGCCAATCCATGAGAGTGGAAATGGCTCCTGTGAGCTGTGATGATAGCTGTGCTATTGCAGCCTCTACTCTCTCAAAGTTGCTCTTGATCTCACATGGTTGCGTGGTTGAGGTTGATGTGTCTTGATGGTGGTTGTTGTGTGTTTGCTGGGTGGAATGGTATGATGTATTTTGTGAATTATGGTAGGGTCTATTGTTGCCTGATTGATGGTTGGAGTTGTGAGTGTTGTATTGGTTGGATGCGTAAGGTTTGTTGTGATCTTGATTATGGCTTTGTTGGTTCCCCCACCCAAAATTTAGGTGGTTCTTCCAACCTGGGTTGTATGTCTTGGTGTTAGGATTGATGACAAGTCATCATATACCCATTTTTCAAGCTAATTTTACTTGTTTTGTTAGTCTTTATGCACTTTCTTGCACCCTAAGTAATTGATTTGGAGTGAAAATGCATAACTTCTTTAAATCAAACAACCACCATGAAATTAATGTTAATTCATGAGGTTTAAGCTAAATTTAATTGCTTTTTAATTGATTTATAAGCCTTGTGAATTTAGTGATACTTGGAGTGGTTGTTTTGGATTATTGTAGGTGAAGAAAAGAAGAAAAGAGAAAAGCGTAGCCTAAGAAAGTGTGGCCCAAGGAGAAGAAAATGTGGCCCAAGAGAGAAGAAGTGTGGCGCATAAAAGGAGGAAGGCAAGCATTGCCCTCCACAAGGACACATTGCCCTCTAGGAGGGCAACATAAGAGAACAAAGCTTGCTAGGCAACTCTGCCCTGCCCACGACAAGGGCAGAGCACAAAATGGTGCCTTGGATTAAAGGAAGAAAAAAACCTTGCCCTGCCCTCCACAAGGGCAGTATCGAGCCTTCATGGAAAATAAATCAAAGGAAAAGGTTCACCCATGCATGCCACAAGAGTCGAACACGGGACAATGAAGAAGCAAGGAACTAGGCTTGATTATGGTGCCAAGAAAGCCAAGAAAAATAAGTAGGGTGTGTTTCAGCCATGTCTCGAACGTGGGACTTCAGTTTGGAAACATTGCCCTGCCCTCCGTGAGGGCAGGGCAGCATTTTGTTGTGGCACGGCCAGCGCACCAATCTGGCGCACCAAAGCATCATTCGGCAGCACCAGCAGCGCACCAAGGCACCAATCTGGCGCACCAATTTTTTCTGCCCTGCCCTCCGCGAGGGCAGGGCAGCATCCTGCGCACCAAGCTCACACGCCACACCTGCACCATGGCCGCATGCATCAAATCCTGCCCTGCCCTCCGCAAGGGCAGGGCAGCCTCCTGGAAGCAAGTGATTTTGGGCCAAAAATTGAATTAAAAATCCAATTTAATTCATTTCTTCACCAAATCAAAAGCCCATCCAAATCCCAAGATCCAAGAATAGAAAGTGTATAAATAGGAGTTAGTTTGATGTAATTAGGACTTTTTACATTTTACTTTTTATTTGACTTTTGAATTGGGCACTTTCTTTGGAGCTTTGAATTTTGCAACTCCTCTTGGTGACTTCACTGAGATTTCAGAGAATTGGGAAGGAGAATCGATCTCTCTTCTTCCTCGTTCTTGCTTGGGCACTTTTACTTTTCTTGTTTTGAGTTTTGGGTGTGAAGATTTGAGGAAATTCTGTCTCAATCTCCATTCAAAATCTCTTTAATTCCTTTCTGCACAATTGAATTCAACTTCAATTTCCTTTACTGCTTCTTCTTCTATTTCTTGTCAATTGCTTTGTGAACTTGGATCTGGGAAGGCAATTGAGATCTAGACTTTGCTTTCTAGTCTCTTAAGACCTGAGATCCCAATTTCCTTTTGGTTCTTCTGTGAACCCCTGCTGCAATTCGATTTCCTTACTGTTTGAGTTCTAATTACTTCTACTTCAACTTCTGCTCTATTAATTGTTGTAATTCAATTTCTCTTTGCTTAGATTCTAAAATCCCATTCCTCAAATCCCTTTTACATTCAAGCAATTTATATTTCTTGCATTTTAAGTTACTGCAATTTACATTTCTTGCACTTTAAGTTTCAGTCATTTACTTTCTTGTTCTTTAAGATTCTACAAGTTTACTTTCATGCCCTTTTATTTACTGCAATTCTACCTTCTCCCTTTACATTTACTGTTATTTACTTCCTGTTAAACACAAATCACTCAACCAATACTTAATTCGCTTGACTAAATCAACCACTAAACTAAAATTGCTCAATCATTCAATCCCTGTGGGATCGACCTCACTCATGTGAGTTATTATTACTTGATGCGACCTGGTACACTTGCCGGTGAGTTTTGTGTCGGATCGTTTTCCGCACATCAAGTTTTTGGCGCCGTTGCCGGGATTGAAATAGATTGACAATGATTAAGTGAAGTGGAGGTCTAGATTAAGCACTTTTTCTTTTCTGTTTCTTTAACATACTAACTGTTTGAGAAATTGCCTCTACTAACTCACTAACAATTTATCTCAATTAACTGCACTCAATTCTCAAGCGTGCTGTTGTTTGGTCATCCTGATTGTTTGCGTATCACAGGAAATCAAATTTCTATAGACAAAGGGTATCATGACATGAAGCCACCACTTATTACACTCATCAAGAACAATTGTTCTTATGACGGAAATCCATCGGAAGATCCTCAGCAGCACATATCCACTTTTTTGAAGACTTGTAATGCGGTCAAAACCGATGGTTCAGATCATGACACTTATAAGATCCTGTTATTCCCCTTCTCATTAAAGGGTGAAGCTGCACAATGGTTTGAAACTTTTCCCCAAGGGAGTATCACTAGTTGGGATGATTTGGTTACCAAATTTCTGGCCAAATTCACCTCATCTAGACAGACCACCCAGCTGAAAGAGGAGGAATATCTATTCACACAAGGAGAGGAAGAACCACTGTTCAAGGCCTGGGAAAGATACAAGAAAGCAACTGATAAGGTGGGCTTCCGATCTTTTTATGAAGGACTAACCCCAGAAACAAGAAAAGCAGTGGATTACTTCTCAGATAGCTTACTCAAAGCAACAACAACTACCCAAGGAATTGCAAATTTCAATGACAAAGGAGTCACCAACCAACACTCATGCGAGAAACCACAGAATGCAATTTCGGAAAAAAGAAGTAATGAAACTTGAAGGAATGAAGGCATCCAGGAACCTGAATAATCAAACACAACAACACATGGGGCTGAGGGATGGAAAAGTTGATGGCCTGAAGTCCACTGCAGTGAATGCCAAATTTCCACCATGGAGACCTCATTCTTATCTAAGAATGGGGGAGGCCCGATATCAAGAACAAAGAAGTTTCAACCAAGGTAAATCCATGACCACAAACAACCAACATCACTTATCCACCAATACCAATCAAAGCCAATACTCACAAAACACACACTGCCAGATTCACTCCAACTGGAGAAGGACTGAAAACCAAAATCACGAATCAAGGAACTTCAATTACAACAACCCCAATTTCTCAAACCAGCAAAAACACCATTACAGCAATAACAACCACTACATGCCACCACCACACCCACTCTTCCAACCTTTGACATCTCATAACCAACCAATCTCACAAGACTCTCAGATAATCACAGACTTGGAGACCCTAATAGAGAGGATGATGAAACACCAAGAGGAAACAACAAGGAACCAAGAGATGTTAATCAGAGGAATTGAGGAGTAGATAGCTCAACTGGTGAAGTACTTCGCAGAAATGGGTGAGAAGAAACCAAATACTTCCCTCAAAACCATTGAAGACAAACCAACCAACAACGAAGATGCTACAAAGAAGGAAGGATGGAAGAGGATCATAGAGGACAATGAGAAAATACTGGACAAAGGAAGTACCAGCCAAGAAAAACACAACAAGGAATTCTTTCAAGGAGAGACAGAGGATAGAACTAAAGAAAAGCAGAAAATCCCCACTGGAAAATTTTCACTAGGGGATAGAGTGATGATCAATATTCAAACCATGAAGGTGTCCCCACAGTTGTCTGATCACTACATTGTGACTAAGATCCTTCCACAAGAATTTATAGAGGTCATCAAGGAGGAAACCGGAAGGAAGTTCACAGTGAAGAAAGACAAGCTAAGGCACTGTGATTTCCAACCTCCATGATCAGCAGAACAGAAGATGTCAAGCTAATGACAATAAAAGAGCGCTTGTTGGGAGGCAACCCAACCTGAGGTAGTCTTCTTTTCATAGCTTTTTCAATAAAAACGTTGAATAATTGGTATGCATTGGAAGGAGCTAAGTTTGGTGTTGCACACCAAAATAATTTAAGGGAGAATGAAGGATTCTAAGTTTGGTGTTCCACCAAAATTCTCACTTAAAAGCACATTCTCACTTCTTGCATAATGCTAGCTCCAAGCAATCAGACAAATTATTCAACTATTTAACTGCTTTCTAGCTTTGATTCCATAACCTTTAGCAAGGACACAGGGTTTCAAATATGCTTAACTTGTTGCATCTGAGACAGTGGCAAACAATTAAGTTTGGTGTTCACACACCTAAATAAATCCAAGAGCCACACTCAATTTATGCATACTAACCATGTAAGTAAGGGCTTGAGAAGCAAGCAACTTTGAGAATTATGCAGGACATGAGTCAACAATTGAAGATATTGTGCATCTTAACTCAAAGAAAACACAGCAGAAGGAAAAATCAAAGGGTTGCAACTTCAAAGGTTGTATCTAAACTTGATCCTTGCTGCTGTGTATTATTTTCAACATGGGAACCATTATATATCCTGCTAAAGTGTTTAATTAGTTGCAAGTGAAATTGTTTGATTATGCTAAATCTGCATAATGCTTGTCATTCATCACTTAGCTTTAATTTTGTTTTGTTTCCCATATGCTTGAATAAAAGAGATTTGGTTTGAATTGAAAAGTGAAATATCCAATGTTGCATAAGTAGAATGGAAGTTAATGGTGGTATATATGTTTGATTTAATGCATAACTCATGAAATAATTGTTGCATAATATCATTCTCATTAAAGTGAGAGTTAGCTTACTGTTATAAAGACCCTTATCAATAAGCCCTTGAGAACAAAAACAGAAAGAAAAGGGAGAAGAAAAAGCCAAAGTGGCAAGAAAAGCAAAAAAATAAAGGTTGGACACCAATAGCTTGGACCCTAGGACATATGCCTGTGGTGTTCTTGTACTAAGATATGCTTGGATGAGTAAATTCTAAGGGGTATTTTAAAACCCGATCACTTAGATCAACTGATTTGGGATGGCCAATTGAAAGTCCACAATAAAGAGCAACTTAGCTACAGAACATTTAGTTATCCAAAGAGATGCTGGGCATCAATGATCCTAGGAAGAATTAGTGAGCCATGTGTCTGTGGTGGAAAAATGTTGAGTAAAAGAAAAAAAAAATAATAAAGCCAAAGGCTACTACTGCAACATTAGACACCAAACCTCCAAAAGAATAAGCTTGTTAAGCATTATAAGAAAGAAAAGTTAGCAAGGGAGTGATTAAAGAGTAAGTCTTATAACAGCAAGTTTAGCAAACCTTTGATGAAAAATGTATACTATGTAAAAGCAAACAATAACTTGAGTTATCATTGTCTGCATGAAGACCCCAAAAATCAAGTTCTGCTATATGCCTAATAAGGATATGTGTTCTTTTCTTGTTCATTTCAATTTCTCTTAGTTTTGATGCTTGCTTGGGGACAAGCAAGATTTAAGTTTGGTGTTGTGATGATAAGTCATCATATACCCATTTTTCAAGCTAATTTTACTTGTTTTGTTAGTCTTTATGCACTTTCTTGCACCCTAAGTAATTGATTTGGAGTGAAAATGCATAACTTCTTTAAATCAAACAACCACCATGAAATTAATGTTAACTCATGAGGTTTAAGCTAAATTTAATTGATTTTTAATTGATTTATAAGCCTTGTGAATTTAGTGATACTTGGAGTGGTTGTTTTGGTTTATTGTAGGTGAAGAAAAGAAGAAAAGAGAAAAGCGTGGCCTAAGAAAGTGTGGCCCAAGGAGAAGAAAATGTGGCCCAAGAGAGAAGAAGTGTGGCGCATAAAAGGAGGAAGGCAAGCATTGCCCTCCACAAGGGCACACTGCCCTCTAGGAGGGCAACATAAGAGAACAAAGCTTGCTAGGCAACTCTGCCCTGCCCACGACAAAGGCAGAGCACAAAATGGTGCCTTGGATTAAAGGAAGAAAAAAACCTTGCCCTGCCCTCTACAAGGGCAGTATTGGGCCTTCATGGAAAATAAATCAAAGGAAAAGGTTCACCCATGCATGCCACAAGAGTCGAACACGGGACAATGAAGAAGCAAGGAACTAGGCTTGATTATGGTGCCAAGAAAGCCAAGAAAAATAAGTAGCGTGTGTTTCAGCCATGTCTCGAACGCGGGACTTCAGTTTGGAAACACTGCCCTGTCCTCCGCGAGGGCAGGGCAGCATTTTGTTGTGGCACGGCCAGCGCACCAATCTGGCGCACCAAAGCATCATTCGGCAGCACCAGCAGCGCACCAAGGCACCAATCTGGCACACCAATTTTTTCTGCCCTGCCCTCCGCGAGGGCAGGGCAGCGTCCTGCGCACCAAGCTCACACACCACACCTGCACCATGGCCGCATGCATCAAATCCTGCCCTGCCCTCCGCAAGGGCAGGGCAGCCTCCTGGAAGCAAGTGATTTTGGGCCAAAAATTGAATTAAAAATCCAATTTAATTCATTTCTTCACCAAATCAAAGGCCCATCCAAATCCCAAGATCCAAGAATAGAAAGTGTATAAATAGGAGTTAGTTTGATGTAATTAGGACCTTTTACATTTTACTTTTTACTTGACTTTTGAATTGGGCACTTTCTTTGGAGCTTTGAATTTTGCAACTCCTCTTGGTGACTTCACTGAGATTTCAGAGAATTGGGAAGGAAAATTGATCTCTCTTCTTCCTCGTTCTTGCTTGGGCACTTTTACTTTTCTTGTTTTGAGTTTTGGGTGTGAAGATTTGAGGAAATTCTGTCTCAATCTCCATTCAAAATCTCTTTAATTCCTTTCTGCACAATTGAATTCAACTTCAATTTCCTTTACTGCTTCTTCTTCTATTTCTTGTCAATTGCTTTGTGAACTTGGATCTGGGAAGGCAATTGAGATCTAGACTTTGCTTTCTAGTCTCTTGAGACCTGAGATCCCAATTTCCTTTTGGTTCTTCTGTGAACCCCTGCTGCAATTCAATTTCCTTACTGTTTGAGTTCTAATTACTTCTACTTCAACTTCTGCTCTATTAATTGTTGTAATTCAATTTATCTTTGCTTAGATTCTGAAATCCCATTCCTCAAATCCCTTTTACATTCAAGCAATTTATATTTCTTGCATTTTAAGTTACTGCAATTTACATTTCTTGCACTTTAAGTTTCAGTCATTTACTTTCTTGTTCTTTAAGATTCTGCAAGTTTACTTTCATGCCCTTTTATTTACTGCAATTCTACCTTCCCCCTTTACATTTACTGTTATTTACTTCCTGTTAAACACAAATCACTCAACCAATACTTGATTCGCTTGACTAAATCAACCACTAAACTAAAATTGCTCAATCCTTCAATCCCTGTGGGATCGACCTCACTCATGTGAGTTATTATTACTTGATGCGACCTGGTACACTTGCCGGTGAGTTTTGTGTCGGATCGTTTTCCGCACATCAAGGATCATAAGGTGGTCTAGAATTGTTCACATAGTTGGCTTGTTCCCATTCATCTTCAACTTCTATTACATTTCCTTCTTAAGGTGGTGCTTGAGCTTGGACAACTGAAACTTGGCCTGCCTCTATCTTCTTGGTTAAGGCTGCTAGTTGTGCTGCAATTACCTTGTTTTGAGCTAACAAGGCGTCCATAGAATTGAGTTCTAGCACTGCTTTCATCTGAGTTCTTTCTGAAGCATAGAAATACTCATTCTCAGCTACAGTCTCGATGATATCTATGGTTTCTTCAATAGTCTTCTTCTTATTGAGTGAGCCTTCTGAAGAGTGGTCCACAGCCTTCTTTGCTTCATAGGATAGCCCTTCATAAAAGATGTGTAGTTGCACCCACTCATTAAATATATCTGGTGGGCATTTTCTTGTCAAATCCTTGAATCTTTCCCAGGCCTCAGAGTGTTTCACCATTCTGCTATCTGAAGGTTTGCACCTCAGCTCTTAGCCTGTTAACTCTCTGTGGAGGATAGAATCTTGCTAAAATTTTGTTTACAACTTCCTCCCATGTGGTTAAGCTCTCCTTAGGGAATGCTTCCAACCACTTTGCCGCCTTATCTCTGAGTGAGAAAGGGAACAAGAGTAGCTTGTAGGTGTTAGGGTGTACACCATTGGACTTGACAGTGTCGTATATCCTCAAGAATGTAGTGAGATGCTGGTCTGGATCCTCTTGGGCACTTCCTCCAAATGAACAATTATTCTAGACAAGTGTGATGAGTTGAAGTTTCAACTCAAAGTTGTTAGCATGGATTGTTGGTTTTAGGATGCTGCTGCCACAATTTCCTGGGTTTGGGTTGATGTAGGAGCCTAAGACTCGCCTCTCTTGCCCCACATGATTGCCAGCTTCCTCTCCAACATGGTTATGTGCTTCTTCCTCAATGGTGGTTTCTGGGTCTTCTTCCACTACTTCTTCTCCAGCTATGCCCTTGCCTCTTGCTTTCCTCCTTAGTATAAGAAAGGTCCTCTCAAGTTCATTATCGAAGGAGGATGAAGTTTCTCCCCTTCTAACTGTCATACATTCAACAAACAGCAAACAGATGGCAAGTGAAAGAATCTCCTTAGTTAAGATTAGTGGTTAACTTGGTTGATGCAATTAATCAAACAGTTAGAAGAATGGAATTATGGACAATGGATAACTAAAATGCTCCCAGCAAATAGACAGAAATCAGAATGAAAAAAAGAAAAAGAATAAAAAAGAAAAATGACAAGGCAATTAAAATGCTTAATCTAGCTCTCTGATCAATTTAATCATTGTCAAATTCAAACCAAGCCCCGGCAACGGCGCCATAAAACTTGATGACCGGATTTCAATACCCAAAAATTTTTAATTATGAATCCGCTCTTTTGGCAAGCGCACCAAAATTATTGTCAAGTAATAACCCATAGTGGAGTGGGATCATATCCACAGAGATTGGTTGATTTGAGCAACTTTAATTAATTGGGGAATCAGTTAAGCTAAAAAGAACATATTGTAATTGCAAAATTGTAAATGGCTGAATTAAAAGTGACTCAACAATAAAGAAAGGCAATAAAGTGCAGAAATGGAAATGGCAAGAATGTAAAGGGCAGAAGCTTAAATGACATAAATGTAAATGGGAATGGGGAATTTGCAGAATGTAAAGAAAGCTATAAAGAAAGTGATAGATGAGAATATGGGGAATTTATTGAGATCAGGAGATGTTATCTCTTTAGATTAAATCCAGCTCATATCCTCTTCAATCATGCAATTTATTGACCTCTTGGCAATCATGATTGATTGAGCCCCAATCCCTTGGTGACTCAATCTCTCAGATCTTGATCAATAGCAAATTCCTTGGTCTAATTTCTCATGAAAAGAGATATGCTTGGTCCTTGATTATACCACACATCATCATAGGTCCAGGTAGAGGGAGGATTGTATGTCACCATATCCAAACACCAAAACCCAGATTCTACTCAAGTGTGAGAAGGGATTTCTCGCATGGTTTCATGTTTCCTTTTCCAAGGTTCCCATGAAACCCATTTTGCATTCAACCTCTTTTCCAAGATGATTAAACACTAAGCATGAAAAACAAAATTCCTTCTAGCGAATCAAGAGAAGATGAAGAGAAGAAGAAAATTCACTATCATTAATCCATCAAGTACAACAAAGCTCCCTCTCTCAATGAGAGGGAATTTAGCTACTCATAGCTCGGAGAAAAGTACTTCAAGATGGAGTGAAAAGTAAAACTAAAAACTCTTCTAACTACTTAACCCCCTTGTCAGTACTTCTTGGGATTATTTATACTACTCATAACTCTCAAAATAAAAGAAATACAAAAGAGGAAAAAGAAAAATTACAATTTGGAGGGAAAAGAAACTTAATAAACGAGATCTCCCAATTGGCGTGTGGCTGGCGCTTCAGTGGCGTGCCACGTCCTCCTCTCATTCTGGCTTGGTGTGCCATGCCTAACTCTTCAAGTGGCACGCCTTCCTTAATTAGCTTCCCTGGCATGCCACGCCTTCGAGCCAAAGTGGCACGCTTAGCGTCCCTTAATTACCCATGTAGCCTGGCGTGCCACGCCTTCGAGACAAAGTGGCTTGCCCAGGTCTTTTTCCTCTTCTTCTTGCTTTTGAAAATTTGAACTGGCGTGGCACACCCAAGATCTGGCGTGCCAGCCTTTGTTGTGTGCTCGATCCATCTCTCTAGAAAGTTGAATTAGCGTGGCATGCCCAGGATCTGGCGTACCACGTCCATTTGTGTGCTTGACTCCTTTGCTAGCGTGCCACGCCCAACATTCAAGTGGCACGCCCAGGGTGGAGGATGGATGCTGGCGTGCCGCGCCTTCGTCGCCAAGTGGCACGCCCTTTTGGTTGGCTTCTTAACTTCTTTTCTGGAAAATATAACCAGCGTGCCACGCCCAGAGGCTAGCGTGCCACGCCCATCATCTTGCCTTGGTTCCAGTAGCTGGCATGCCACGCCCAGCATTCAAGTGGCACGCCATAATGAGATTCTTGAGCTAGCGTGTCACGCCTTCGACACCAAGTGGCACGCCCAGCCCTTTCTTTGGCTTCCTTGTGTATTGACGTGCCACGCCTGGTTGCTCAAGTGGCACGCTTAAGTGGGGATGAGAGCTTGGCGTGCCACGCCTTCGACCTCAAGTGGCACGCCCAGGCATTTTTAGCTTTCAACTTCTCCTCTGGAATCTTGTACTAGCGTGCCACGCCATGTTGCTCAAGTGGCACGCCCACTCATTTGGTGGTTCCTTAAGCTTGGCATGCCACGCCTGACTCCTCAAGTGGCACGCCCAGGTGACTTTTGAAGCTGGCGTGCCATGCCTTCGTCACCAAGTGGCACGCCCTATAGTAAGAGATGGGCTAGGCGTGCCACGCTCAACTTGGCATGCCACGCCCCTTTGATGGCCTTCAATGTTGCTCTCTGGAAAATTGTATTGGCGTGCCACGCCCAGATTCTGGCGTGCCACGCCCATGTAAATGCTTGAGAATCCTTCTGGACTTTAGCACTTGCGTGCCACACCCAGCTCCTAGCGTGCCACGCTAGTGTACTTTTTGTGGCGTTTGCTCCAAGTGGCACGCCCGTTTCACACGCCCAACTTATTTTGTTGTTCTCTTCCCATTTTTGCTGTCTTTTTTACCTGAAATTCAGCAGAACCTCATTTCAAAGCAATGTACTATACTATCCATCAAATATTGCATGAATTGCAATGATCAAATGAGATTACGCTCTTTTGTGGTCCTTTTTATGCAAGAAAAAAGGGTAGATGATGCAAGTCATCATGCATGTTATAAGGAAGCTTCCTAGATCTTTAGGTTTTGGTGGAAGTCCCTTTTGAATGATTGCACTACACTCTTGGGTAACGACCACAGTTTCTTTCTCATGCCAGCTTCTCTTCTTGGTAATCAGCTCTTTAAGAAACTTTGCATATAATGGCATCTGCTCCAAAGCTTCAGCCAATGGAATGTTGATTTCAAGTTTCCTAGAGATTTCCAAGAATTTAGGGAATTGTTGGTCCGTCATTTCTTTGTGTTGCCTCTGTGGGTAAGGGAGTTTGGGTACATAGGGCTTCACTCCTCCCTTCCTTTCCTCTGGTTGTGGCTTCATGTCTTCCTTGCTTTTCTTAGAGTTTGGTGCCTCTTTATCCTTCTTCTGGTCTATTTTGTCATCTTCTCTTGGCTCTGTTGCCTCCCTATTGATGTCCTTTGTGTCTTCTCCAACTATCTTGTCACTTCTCAACTGCACAGTTTTACATTCCTCCCTTGGATTAGGGATTGTATCACTTGGAAAAGCATTAGTTGTACATTCAGCTTGTCTGGCCAATTGCCCCATTTGTCTTTCAAGATTCCTCATCGTGGCCTTTTGTCACTCTTGTCCATTGACTAGGCTCTCTTGTCCTTTGGCTAGATTTTATGTAGTCTGAGCAAGTGCTTGTGTGGTTTGGGTAAGGGCTTGCAAGGTTGCTTCAAGATTTGAGATCCTAGTTTTCTGATGGTCAATGGATGGTATGTTGGGGTATGATTGTTGTTGTTTGGGACATTGAGGTGGGTGTTTTGTGAGTTGAATGGTGGTGTGGAGAAGTTATTCTGGTGGGCTTATGAATTGTTGTGGGGTTGCTGATATGTGTTTTGTGGTTTCTTGTATTTGTTAGTGTTATTGGATGAGTGATTTTGGTTGTTTGTGTTGCAGGAATTGTTGGAATTGTGGTTTCTCTGCCATTGATTTTGATTATTGATGAGCGGATAATTTATACGCTTTTTGGCATTGTTTTTAGGTAGTTTTTAGTATGATTTAGTTAGTTTTTAGTATATAATTATTAGTTTTTATGCAAACATCACATTTTTGGACTTTACTATGAGTTTGTGTGTTTTTTTTTGTGATTTTAGGTATTTTCTGGTTGAAATTGAGAGACATGAGCAAAAATCTGATTCAGAGGCTGAAAAAGGACTGCAGATGCTGTTGGATTCTGACCTCCCTACACTCGAAATAGATTTTCTGGAGCTACAGAAGCCCAATTGGCCGGCTCTCAATTGCGTTGGAAATTAGACATCTTGGGCTTTCCTGCAATATATACTAGTCCATACTTTGCCCGAGTTTTGATAACGCAAACTGGCGTTTTAACACCAACTTTCTACCCTTTTCTGGCATTAAACGCCAGAATTGGCATAAAAGCCGGAGTTAAATGCCCAAACTGGCACCAGAGCTGGTGTTTAACTCCAAGAAAAGTCTATGCACGTGAAAGCTTCAATGCTCACCCCAAGCACACACAAAGTGGGCCCCGGAAGTGGATTTCTGCATCGTTTACTTATTTCTGTAAACCCTAGGTTACTAGTTCATTATAAATAGGGCCTTTTACTATTGTATTTATATAGGGAGATCTTTAGATCATTTTTGAGACTATCTTTGTATCACTGTTGATCTCTTGATCACGTTTAGGGGGCTAGCCATTCGGCCATGCTTGGACCTTCATCACTTACGTATTTTCAACGGTAGAGTTTCTACACCTCATAGATTAAGGTGTGGAGCTCTGTTGTTCCTCATGAATTAATGCAATTACTACTGTTCTCTATTCAATTCAAGCTTATTCTTGTTCTAAGATATTCATTCGCACTTCAACATGATGAATGTGATGATCAAGTGACACTCATCACCATTCTTACTTATGAACGTGTGCTTGACAATCACTTCCGTTCTACCTGAAAACAAGCTTGAATGTATATCTCTTGGCCTCCTGGTCCACGACGCATGATTGCCTCTCCTGACAACAGAGCCTTCCATTCTGTGAGATCAAAGTCTTCCTGGTATAAGCTAGAATCAATTGGCAGCATTCTTGAGATCCGAAAAGTCTAAACCTTGTCTGTGGTATTCCGAGTAGGATCTGGGATGGGATGACTGTATCGAGCTTCAAACTCGCGAGTGCTGGGTGCAGTGACAGTGCACAAAAGGATCATTGGATCTTATTCCAACACAAGTGAGAACCGACAGATGATTAGCCCTACGTAACCCGTAGCCAAACCATTTTCACTGAGAGGACGGACGGTAGCCATTTACAACGGTGATCCCCCAACATACAGCTTGCCATGGAAAGGAGTACACATGACTGGATGAAAGCAGTAGGAAAGCAGGGATTCAAAAGGAACAAAGCATCTCCATATTCTTATCTGAAATTCCTACCAACGAATTACATAAGTATCTCTATCTTATTTTATGTTTTATTTATCTTTTAATTATCAAAACCCATAACCATTTGAATCTGCCTGACTGAGATTTACAAGATGACCATAGCTTACTTCAAGCCGACAATCTCTGTGGGATCGACCCTTACTTACGTAAGGTATTACTTGGACGACCCAGTGCACTTGCTGGTCAGCTACGCGGAGTTATGAAGAAAGTGTGTGAGATCACGATTTTGTGTACTAAGTTTTTGCGTTGTTGTCGGGGATTGTTCGAGTTTGGACAACTGACGGTTCATCTTGTTGCTCAGATTAGGTAATTTTTTTTATTTATTTTGTTCTTCAAAATTTTAAGAATGAATTCTAGAGTTTCAGACGATGCTTTTATCATCACAGGAGCTAGTTGATTCCCATCAATTTGGCTGTTGTATGTAATATCCTGCTGAAGCTTGGCTAGCCATGTTTAATCTTTTTAGACTGAACCTTTAGACTAACATTGCATGATTCCTGGAATTCTTATTAAAAAATTTTGAGTTTCTTATTTTCTTTTTCAAAATAATTTTCGAAAAATAAAAAAATTACAAAAAATTTATAAAATCATAAAATCAAAAATAATTTTTGTTTCTTGTTTGAGTCTAGTGTCAAATTTCAAGTTTGGTGTCAATTGCATGTTTTTATTTTTCTTGCATTTTTCAAAAATATATGCATTGTGTTCTTCATTGATCTTCAAGTTGTTCTTGACGATTTTCCTTCTCTCATCTTTAAATTCTCTTGTGTCTTTTGTTGTTTCTCATATGCATTCTCAAATTGTTAGTGTCTCTAGTATGAAAATTTCCAAGTTTGGTGTCTTGCATGTCTTTCTTTTCTTAAAAATTTTTCAAAAATATGTTCTTGATGTTCATCATGATCTTCATACTGTTCTTGATGTTCATCTTGACATTCACAGTGTTCTTGCATGCATTTCTTGTTTTGATATTAGTTTTTCATGTTTAATTTCGTTCTGTTGTTTTTCTCTCTCATCATTAAAAATTCAAAAAAATTCAAAATTATATATTTTCAAGTCAATAATACAGATTCAGAACATACAGTAGAGGAATCACAGAGAAAAAGTTGGGCGTTCAAAATGCCCAGTAAGGAAGGATTTCTAGCATTTAAACGCCAGCCAGGGTACATGGTTGGGCGTTTAACGCCCAAGAAGGTAGCCAAGTGGGCGTTAAACGCCAAAATGAATACCATTCTGGGCGTTTAATGCTAGGATAACACCAAGGAGGCAATTTTGTTTTCAATTCAAATCTTTTTCAATTTTTTAAGTTTTAAAACTAATTTTTCAAAATCCTATCAACTATATCTTTTTCAAAATCAAATATTTTTCATTTTTCTTTTAAAATTTTTGAAAATCCTTGCTAACAACTAATCTTGCGATTCAAAAATTTCAAGTTTGTTACTTTCTTGTTAAGAAAGGTTCAATATTTGAATTTTAGGATCATATTTTTTAGTTTCTTGTTAGTCAAGTCATCAATTTTAATTTTTAGAATCAAACCTTTTTCAATCATATCTTTTCAAACATATCTTTTTCAATCAAATCTTTACTAAATCATATCTTTTTTAAATCATATCTCTTTTATTTTAATTTCAAAATCTCTTTCTAACTTCTTATCTTTTTTCAAAACCAACTAACTACTTTTTTCACTTCTAATTTTCGAAAATCACTAACATCTTTTTTTCAAATTTCTTTTTAATTAACTAATTATTTTAAACTCTAATTTTATTGTATTTAAAAATTTTCGAAAGTTCTCTCTCTCCCATCTCTTTCTATTTAATCACTAACACTTATCCTCCTTTAATAATTCGGACCCCCTCCCTCTCTATAAGTTCGAATTCTTCTCCCTACCTCATCCTCCTATTCTTCTTTTCCTCTAACACATCAAGGAATCTCTATACTGTGACATAGAGGATTCCATACCTTCTTTGTTTTCTTCTCTTTCATATGAGCAGGAACAAAGATAAAGGCATTCTTGTTGAAGCTGATTCTGAACCTGAAAGGACTCTAAAGAGGAAGCTAAAAGCAGCTAAAGCACAATACTCTGAAGAGGACTTGACAGAAATTTTCAAAAAGGAAGCAGACAAAACAGACATAGCCGAACCCAACAACAACAATGCAAGGAAGGTACTTGGTGACTTTACTGCACCTACTCCCAACTTCTATGGGAGAAGCATCTCTATTCCAGCCATTAGAGTAAACAACTTTGAGCTTAAGCCTCAATTAGTTTCTCTGATGAAACGGAATTGCAAGTTTCATGGACTTCCATTGGAAGATCCTCATCAGTTCTTGGCTGAATTTTTACAAATCTGTGACACTGTTAAGACCAATAGAGTTGATCCCGAGGTCTACAGACTTATGCTTTTCCCTTTTGCTGTAAGAGACAGAGCTAATATATGGTTGAACTCACAACCTGGAGACAGCCTGAACTCTTAGAAAAATCTGGTCAATGCCTTCTTAGCTAAATTCTTTCCACCTCAAAAGATGAGTAAGCTTAGAGTGGAAGTTTAAACCTTCAAACAGAAGGAAGGTGAATCCCTCTATGAAGCTTGGGAAAGATACAAGCAATTGATCAGAAGGTGTCATTCTGACATGCATCAGAATGGAGGATCATAGGTATCTTCTATGATGGTCTGTCTGAGTTATCCAAGATATCATTGGACCATTCTACAGGCGGATCTATTCATCTGAAGAAAATGCCTGTAGAAGCCCAAGAACACATTGAAATGGTTGCAAATAACCAGTTCATGTACACTTCTGAAAGAAGTCATGTGAATAATGGGGTGACTCAGAAGAAAAGAGATCTTGTGATTGATACTCTGAATGCCATATTGGCTCAGAACAAAATATTGACTCAGAAAGTCAATATGATTTCTCAGAATCTGACTAGATTGCAAGCTGCATTCGGCAGTGCTTAAGAAGCCTCCTATGAAGGAGAGGCTTATGACCTTGAGAATCTTATAATGGAAGAGGTGAATTACATGGGAGAACCCTATGGAAACACCTATAATCCTTCATGGAGGAATCATCCAAATTTCTCATGGAAGGATCAACAGAAGCCTTAACAAGGCTTCAACAATAATAATGGTGGGAAAAATAGGTTTGGCAATAGCAAACCTTTTCCATCATCTTTTCAGCAACAGACAGAGAATTCCGAGCAGAGCCTCTCTGGCTTAGCAAACATAGTCTCTAATCTATCTAAGACCAGTCTCAGTTTCATGAATGAGGCACGGTCCTCTATCAGAAATCTGGAGGCACAAGTGGGCCAGCTAAGTAAAAGAGTTACTAAAACTCCTCCTAGTGCTCTCCCAAGCAATACAGAAGAAAATTCCAAGAAAGAGTGCAAGGCTATAACCAAGACCAACATGGCTGAACCTGGAGAGAGTGAGAAAGACGTGATTCTCAATGAGAAAAACCTCATGGGATGTCCTCTGAACAAAAAGAAGTTCCCTTTTGAGGAACCAAGAGAATCTGAGGCTCATACAGAGACCATAGAGATTCCATTGAACCTATTTCTGCTATTCATGAGCTCTAATGAATATTCTTCCTCTGAAGAGGATAAAGATATTACTGAAGAGCAAGTTGCTAAGTACCTTGGAGCAATCATGAAGCTGAATGCCAAGTTATTTGGTAATGAGACTTGGGAGGATGAACCCCCCCTTGCTCACCAATGAACTAATTGACTTGATTAGGCAGACATTACCCCATAAGAAACTGGATCCTGAAAAATTCTTAATACCCTGTACCATAGGCACCATGACCTTTGAGAAGGCTCTGTGTGACCTGGGGTCAGGCATAAACCTCATGCCACTCTCTGTAATAGAGAAACTGGGAATCTTTGAGGTACAAGCTGTAAGAATCTCACTAGAGATGGCAGACAAATCCTTGAAATAGGATTATGGACTTGTAGAGGATGTTTTAGTGAAGGTTAAGGGCCTTTACATCCCTGCTGACTTCATAATCCTAGACACTGGGAAGAATAAGGATGAATCCATCATCCTTGGTAGACCCTTCCTAGCCACAGCAAAAGCTGTGATTGATGTGGACAGAGGAGAGTTCGTCCTTCAATTGAATAAAGACTACCTTGTGTTTAAGGCTCAAGGATCTCCCTCTGCAGCCATGGAGAGGAAGCATGAAAATCTTCTCTCAATACAGAGTCAACCAAAGCCCACACATTCAAACTCCAAGTTTGGTGTTGGGAGGTCCCAACCATGCTCTGAATATTTGTGAAGCTTCATGAGAGCTCACTGTCAAGCTATTGACATTAAAGAAGCGCTTATTGGGAGGCAACCCAATTTTTATTTATCTATGTTAAATTTCTATTTTCCATTGTTATTTTATGTTTTCTTTAGGTTGATAATCATGTGGAGTCACAAAAATAACTACAAAAATCAAAGCAAATTCAAAAACAGCATTAAAAATAGCACACCATGGAGGAGGAGCTTACTGGCATTTAAACGCGAGTAAAGGTAGCAGAATGGGCGTTAAACGCCCAGTTTGGCACAATTCTGGGCGTTTAACGCCAGAAATGGGCACCAGACTGGCATTTAAATGCCAGAAAGGAAAGAAAAACTAGCGTTTAACGCCAGGAATGGGTAGCAACCTGGCGTTTAACGCCAGGGTTAGCACTCAGAGGGCATTTACACGCCAGAATGGTGCAGGGATGAGAAATCCTTGACACCTCATGATCTGTGGACCCTATAGGATCCCCACTTACCTCAACTCACTCTCTCTCTTCTTCACACATTCCAATAACACTCTTCCCTAAATACCCTTCACCAATTACCTCCATCTCTCTTCCCTATCACCTCTTCACCACTCACATCCACCCACTCTTCTCTAAAAACCCTACCTACCTCAACATTCAAATTCACATCCTTGAGATGGAGCAAATAAGAGAACCCACTCATGGACCTCAGCAAGATCATGAGGAAGTCCCTCATCAAGAAATCCCTGAGATGTCTCAAGGGATGCATTTTTCTCCACACAACTATTGGGAGCAACTCAACACCTCTTTGGGAGATTTAAGTTCCAATATGGAGAAACTAAGGATGGAGCACCAAGAGCACACCATTATTCTCCATGAAATTAGAGAGGATCAAATAGCCATGAGGGAAGAGCAATAAAGGCAAGGAAGAGACATAGAGGAGGTCAAGCGTTCCATTGGATCTTCAAGAGGAAGAACTAACTACCATCACTAAGGTGGACCCATTCTTTGATTTCCTTGTTCTTATCTTTCTGTTTTTCGATTTTTATGCTTTATGTGTTATCTATGTTTGTGTCTTCAGTACATGATCATTAGTGTCTAGTATCTATTTCTTAAGGCTATAAATGTCCTATGAACCCTTCACCTTTCTTAAATGAAAAATGTGTCTAATTACAAAAGAACAAGAAGTACTTGAATTTCGAAATTTATCTTGAAATTAGTTTGATTATTTTGATGTGGTGGCAATACCTTTTATTTTCTAAATGAATGCTTGAACAATGCATAATTTTGAGAGTGAAGTTTATGAATGTTAAAATTGTTGGCTTTTGAAAGAATGATGAAAAAAGAGAAATGTTATTGATAATTTGAAAAATCATAAAATTAATTCTTGGAGCAAGAAAAAGCAGTGAATAACAAAGCTTGCGAAAAAAAATGGCGAAAAAGAAAAAGAAAGAAAAAGAAAAAGCAAGCAGAAAAAGCCAATAGCCCTTTAAAAGGCAAGGGTAAAAAGGATCCAAGGCTTTGAGCATTAATGGATATGAGGGCCCAAAGGAATAAAATATTGGCCTAAGCGGCTAAATCAAGCTGTCCCTAACCATGTGCTTGTGTCATGAAGGTCCAAGTGAAAAGCTTGAAACTGAGTGGTTAAAGTCGTGATCCAATGCAGAAATAGTGTGCTTAAGAACTCTGGACACCTCTAACTAGGGACATTAGCAAAGCTGAGTCACAATCTGAAAAGGTTCACCCAGTTATGTGTCTGTGGCATTTATGTATCCGGTGGTAATACTGGAAAACAAAGTGCTTAGGGTCACGGCCAAGACTCATAAAGTAGCTGTGTTCAAGAATCAACATACTGAACTAGGAGAATCAATAACACTATCTTAATTCTGAATTGCTAGAGATGCCAATCATTTTGAACTTCAAAGGATAAAGTGAGATGCCAAAACTGTTCAGAAGCAAAAAGCTACTAGTCCCGTTCATCTAATTGGAGCTAAGCATCATTGATATTTTGGAATTCACTGTATATTATCTTCTTTTTATTCTATTTTGTTTTTAGTTGCTTGGGGACAAGCAACAATTTAAGTTTGGTATTGTGATGAGCGGATAATTTATACGTTTTTTAGCATTGTTTTTAGGTAGTTTTTAGTATGATTTAGTTAGTTTTTAGTATATAATTATTAGTTTTTATGCAAAAATCACATTTCTGGACTTTACTAATAGAAAAAAAATTATGAAAGAATAGCTTGTAGTCTTTTTGAACAAAAATAAAACTTACACTAATGATGTAATAAATGTAATCCTCATCTCTAAATCTTATGGAAATAACTAATAAAAAAAATTATATGTCGATATTTATTTTATGAAAGACAATATAAGTTTGTCCCTATTAGATTTAGTAGTCCGGTGGCATTGGTAATATTAAGATTGTCAATGTGCAGTTCGTTTGTCGAAAAACAAAAAAAGAAAATAAGAAGTATTATTATGTCTCATGGTTACGAACTTTAAGTATCTAAAATTTTGACAGTATACGATTTGAATACTCTATCAATATCTTATTTTCAAAATGCTTGCAATGACAATAATATTTTATTCAATCAGACTTGAATACTCGATATTCAATATTTTTTGAATGCGGTAATTTTTTATGATTAGATACACATACAAATTCTTTATTATTAAATATAACTTCACATTAATATTTATATTTTAGACATTAGGACTCAGAATCCAAGGCACTAGATTCTTCTACATATAATCTAAGTACAATTAGGCGGATACCCCAATAAAGTCATGAAAAATGACTTCCGCTGAATTTTAATATTGGATCGTTAGATATAATTTTAGATTAAAGATTTTGATGGACATGTGTTCTTTTTGATAGACCAAAAATTAAAATTGGTTCAACATAATTTTTTTTTGGTTTAACATGTTGAATGAATTTGGTTAGACTAATATAAAAATAAACCGATTTATAGCAACAATTAAATTTTTTTTTTTAGTAGTTATGAGCTGGTATATTCCATTTCCGCCTTCTTTCTTGCCAGCAATTTCCAAAACCCTTAATTTCGCCCTCCCTCTTCTGAGCTATCAATCTCTCAATCCCACCTTTTTTTCCTCTCTGAGTCATCAATCCCTCAATCCCACCTCTGTTCCTTCTCTAAGCTATTAAGGGTTAAAGATTTAAGAAGAAGAGAATAAAAATTTGTTGGGATTTCTTGTAATAATTTTTCAGAAGAAGTAATGGAAGTCGTGTTTCTACAACAAGAGGTAAATCTAGTGGTGATTTCGAAAGAGCTCAGTGTTTCACTAATCCATGTCCCTTCCACCACCAAATCTCTTATGTCCTCTCTTGTAGGTGGTATAACGACCGTTTAAATCTCGTCACTAGTAGCAGTTTGCCCTCAACGACGTGGTTCTCCTCAATAGCTTAATGCTGCATCTTTCATCAGGTAAGCATCCATGAACCACTAGCATTCAACTCCTTTATTCACTCACTTCCAACAAAATAATGTAATGGTTCTCTCTATTTTTAATTTTTTTTCTATTTTAATTGTTGTTGTGTTCTTTATTTGGTTGATAATTGGTAATTTATAACTTGTAATTGCAAATTGTTAGGTTACTCTTTTAAATTGATAGTAGCAATTTATGTTGCTGAACGTTTGATGAGGGAAAAATAATTCCGCACAAAACTCACCGGCAAGTGTACCGGGTCGCATCAAGTAGTAATTACTCACATGAGTGAGGTCGATCCTACAGGGATTAATGTATTGAGCAATTTTAGTTAGGTGATTAGTTTAGTTAAGCAAACAGTTGATAATTTGAGTGAATTGTGACCAACAGAAGATAAATTGCATGAAAATAGAAGGAAGAAGGGAATTTGACAGAATCTAAAGGTGCAGAAGAAATAAAAGAGCTGAATCTTAAAGTACAAGTAATGTAAATGACTGAAGCTTAGATTGCAAGAAATGTAAATAGCTGAAGCTTAGAGTGCAAGAAATGTAAATTGCTTGAATAGTAAAGGGATGTGGGAGCTGGGATTCAGAATTCAACAAGAGAATGTAAAGAGAAATTAATCAGAGAAGTAGAAGATGAAATAAGTTGCAGAAAATCTAAACAGAAAGGTAAAATTGCTTGAAGAACAAAACAGAAAGTAAACTTAGCTCAATTGTGAAATCTAAAAGAGAAATTGAAGATCTCAGGAGATCAATGAGACTAGCAGGTAGATCTAGATCTCAATTTCTTCCTTGATCAAACAGAAAATAAATTGCAGAAGAAATGTAGATGAAAGCAGTAAGTGAATGTTTGATCAAATTCTTCAAATCTCATAATTATGTAGAAGAAGAACAAAAAGAAATTTTCAGATCAAGAATTGAAACAGAATTCCTTCAATCTCAATCCAAAATTCAAAAATAGAAGAATGAAGTTGCAGAAGCAAAAACAAAGAGAAAGAGAACTCAGATCTCAATCCCAATTCCCAAATTCAAAGTGAAAACTCTCATGAAAACTAAAATTGAGCTAAGCGTCTAAAAGAAAGTAAAAAAAAGTAAGTCAGTCCTCTACAAATCAAATTAACTCCTATTTATACACTTTCTATATTTGATCTTCAAACTTTGGAGTGGACTTTTCAATTTGGTGAAGAATTGGATCCAAATTGGCTTTTGATTGAAAATGTGAACCAAGGCCACCTCCAATGGAGCACTCGGTTAAGTGAGCAAACGTAGCACTCATTGGCCTTGTCCTAGGCTTTGAACCAGGCTTCAATTGTAGCGCTCCGTTGGTGATTTTGAATGCAGTGCTCAATGGCTTTGTGTGCCTTCCAATTTTTGTCTCATGCCAAGCCCATTTCCTTGTGCATGGTAGTGCTCAATGAGGTAAGGAAACGGATCACCCCTTGCTTGGATTTGAGGCTCCCACTTTCGAGCCCTGCTGGCTCCATTTGTGCCAACAATTCCTTAGGCACTAGCGCTCAGTTAAAAGAAACAACGCAGCGCCCTTTTGCCTTTGAGCATGGTTTCCAATTTTGAATCCTGGCTCTCCCATTTGGAACCAATTTCCTTGTGCCAAGCTTCAATTGTATAGCGCTCAGTTGGTGAAAGTAACGTAGTGCTACTTATTGATTCCTTTGTGTGCATGGTTCGATTCTGGTGAAGCCATTTTGGCCAACTTCCTTGCCAGGCCTTGTAGCGCGCTTTTCTTTTCTTCATGGGGCGTTCCTTTGTGGACATGGGTTCGAACCTTGGCTACCCTATTTGTGGAAGTTGCACCTTGATTTTCTTTGTGCCAAGCCACGATAAAGTTAAAAGAGTTAACTGAGGGCTCTTGCTGATGCCTTGTCAATTTTGTTTCCTTGTAGTGCTCCGTTTGTTCTCTCAACGCAGCGCTTTGGCCTTGTGCCTTTGTGCCTTGGTCTTCAATTGCTAGCGTTCACTTATTAAGCGCTCCGCTCACTTTTTGAGCGATATTGATGCACGAAAACTTATCTCTCAGCAAATTTCACTTCGGCAAGTATACCGAATTGTCGTCAAGTAAAAACTCACAATAGAGTGAGGTCGAATCCACAGGGATCAACAGATTAAGCAATCAATGGATTGCTGATGCTGTTGGATTCTGACCTCCCTGCACTCAAAATAGATTTTCTGGAGCTACAGAACTCCAAATGGCGCGCTCTCAACGGCGTTGGAAAGTAGACATCCAGAGCTTTTCAGCAATATATAGTAGTCTATGCTTTATTCGAGATTAGATGACGTAAACTGGTGCTCAACGCCAGTTCCATGCTGCATTCTGGAGTCAAATGCTAGAAACACGTCACAAACCAGAGTTGAATGCCAAAAACACGTTACAACTTGGCGTTCAACTCCAAAAGAAGCCTCTGCTTGTGTAAAGCTCAAGCTCAGCCCAAGCACACACCAAGTGGGCCCCGGAAGTGGATTTCTGCATCAATTACTTACTTCTGTAAACCCTAGTAGCTAGTCTAGTATAAATAGGATATTTTATTATTGTATTAGACGTCCGAAATCCTGGATTGTATTTTTGATCCTGTGATCACGTTTTGGGGACTGGCCATTCGGCCATGCTTGGACCTTCATCACTTATGTATTTTCAACGGTGGAGTTTCTACACACCATAGATTAAAGGTGTGGAGCTCTGCTGTACCTTGAGTTTTAATGCAATTACTACTATTTTCTATTCAATTCAGTTTATTCCTGTTCTAAGATATTCGTTGCACTTCAACATGATGAATGTGATGATCCGTGACACTCATCATCATTCTCACCTATGAACGCGTGACTGACAACCACTTCTGTTCTACCTTAGACCGGGCGCATATCTCTTGGATTTCTCGACCAGAATCTTCGTGGTATAAGCTAGAATTGATGGCGGCATTCATGAGAATTCGGAAAGTCTAAACCTTGTCTGTGGTATTCTGAGTAGGATTTAGGGATTGAATGACTGTGACGAGCTTCAAACTTGTGATTGTTGGGCGTGATGACAAACACAAAAGAATCAATGGATTCTATTTCGACATGATCGAGAACCGACAGATGATTAGTCGTGCTGTGACAGAGCATTTGGACCATTTTCACTGAGAGGATGGGATGTAGCCATTGACAACGGTGATGCCCTACATACAGCTTGCCATGGAAAGGAGTAAGAATGATTGGATGAAGGCAGTAGGAAAGCAGAGATTCAGAAGGAGCACAGCATCTTCATACGCCTGTCTGAAATTCCCACCAATGATTTACATAAGTATTTTTATCTTTATTTTCTGTTTATTTATCATTATTATTCGAAAACTCCATAACCATATATTATCCGCCTAACTGAGAATTTCAAGATGACCATAGCTTGCTTCATACCAACAATCTCCGTGGGATCGACCTTTACTCACGTATGGTTTATTACTTGGACGACTTAGTGCACTTGCTGGTTAGTTGTACGAGGTTGTGAAGAAAGTGCTGAGTTATAAACGCGCATACCAAGTTGAATGCTATTGTTGATGATCACAATTTTGTGTACCAAGTTTTTGGCGCCGTTGTCGGGGATTGTTCGAGTTTGGACAACTGACGATTCATCTTGTTGCTCAGATTAGGTAATTTTTTTTGTTTTTATTTTCAAGAAATTTTCAAAAATCTTTAAAAAATTTCTCATCTGTTTTCGAAAATTATTCTAAATTTTTAAGAATGAATTCTAGTGTTTCATGAAGCATGTTGAAGCCTGGCTGGCTGTAAAGCCATGTTTAATTCTTTTGTATTGAGGCTTCCAATCATCAACATAGAGGCAAGTTAATTGAAATTTTAGCTGTTGCATGCCTGATTAATATCCTAAAGCTGGCTGGCTATTAAGCCATGTCCAACCCTTTGATTGGAGCTTTAGGCTAATGTTGAAAGATTCCTGGAATTCTTATTAAAAGTTTTGAATTTCTTGTTTTCTTTGTCCTATATATTTTTCAAAAAAAAAAATAAAAGAAAATACAAAAAAATAATAAAATCATAAAAACCAAAAATATTTTGTGATTCTTGTTTGAGTCTTGTGTCATGTTTTAAGTTTGGTCTCAATTGCATATTTTTATTTTTCTAAAAATTTTTCGAAAATTCATGCATTCATAGTGTTCTTCAAGATCTTCAAGTTGTTCTTGGTAAGTCTTCTTGTTTGATCTTTAAATTTTCTTGTTTTGTGTTGTATGATATTTTTCATGTGCATTTTTGCATTCGTAGTGTCTAAATATAAAAGATTTCTAAGTTTGGTGTCTTGCATGTTTTCTTTGCAGAAAAATTTTTTCAAAAATATGTTCTTGATGTTCATCATGATCTTCAAAGTGTTCTTGGTGTTCATCTTGACATTCATAGTGTTCTTGCATGCATCATGTGTTTTGATCCAAAATCTCCATGTTTTGGGTCATATTTGTGTTTTTCTCTCTCATCATTAAAAATTCGTAAAAATAAAAAAATAACTTTCCCTTTTTTCTCTCAAAATTTCGAAAATTTGAGTTGACTTAATCAAAACAAAATTTAAAATTAGTTGTTTCTTGTAAGTCAAGTCAAATTTTCAATTTTAAAAAAATCTTATCTTTTTAAAATTTTGTCAAAAATAAAATCTTTTTCATTTTTCTTATTAATTTTCGAAAATTTTTAAAATATTTTTCAAAATCTTTTTCTTAATTACATTTTAAAATTTCGAAACTTAACTAACAAGTAATGTGATTGATTCAAAAATTTGAAGTTTGTTACTTTCTTGTTAAGAAAGGTTCAATCCTTAAATTCTAGAATCATATCTTTTAGTTTCTTGTTAGTTAAGTAATTAATTTTAATTTTAAAAATTAAATCTTTTCCAACCATATCTTTTTGATCATATCTTTTTATCATATCTTTTTCAAAATTTTATCTTTTTCAAAAATTTGATTTCAAAATATCTCCTTATCTTCTTATCTTTTCAAATTTGATTTTCAAATCTTTTTCAACTAACTAATTGACTTTTTGTTTGTTTCTTATCTTTTTCAAAACCACATAACTATTTTTCCCTCCCTAATTTTCGAAAATTTCTCCTTCCTTTTGAAAATTCTTTTAATTAACTAATTCTTTTAAATTTTAATTTTAATTTTATTCCCCCTTTAATTTTCGAAAATCATTAACTCCTTTTCAAAAATTATTTTCGAAAACTTCTCTCTCTCATCTTATTTTTATTTATTCATTTACTAACACTTCTCTTCATCTCAAATCTCAGCTCCTATCCTCACCCTTGTGTTTGGATTATTCATTCTTCTTCATTCTTATTCCCTTTCTTCTTCTACTAACATAAAGGAATCTCTATACTGTGATATAGATGATTCCTCTTCTTTTTCTATTCTCTTCTTTCTCATATGAGCAGGAACAAAGAAAAAGGCATTCTTGTTGAAGCTGATCCAGAACCTGAAAGGACTCTGAAGAGGAAACTAAGAGAAGCTAAATTACAACAATTCAGAGACAACCTTGCTGAAATTTTTGAACAAGAAAAGGAGATGGCAGCTGAACCCAACAACAATAATGCAAGAAGGATGCTTGGTGATTATACTGCACCTACGTCCAATTTTGATGGAAGAAGCATCTCAATTCCTGCCATTGAAGCAAACAATTTTGAGCTGAAACCTCAATTAGTTGCTCCAATGCAACAGAACTGCAAGTTTCATGGACTTCCATCAGAAGATCCCTACCAGTTCTTAACTGAGTTCTTGCATATCTGTGAGACTGTTAAGACTAATGGAGTAGATCCTGAAGTCTACAGGCTCATGCTTTTCCCTTTTGCTGTAAGAGACAAAGCTAGAACATGGTTGGACTCTCAACCTAAAGATAGCCTGGACTCCTGGGATAAGCTGGTCACGGCCTTCTTAGCTAAGTTCTTTCCTCCTCAAAAGCTGAGCAAGCTTATAGTGGATGTTCAGACCTTCAAACAAAAAGATGGTGAATCCCTCTATGAACTTGGGAAAGATACAAGTAGATGACCAAAAGATGTCCTTCTGACATGTTTTCAGAATGGACCATGATAGATATATTCTATTATGGTCTATCTGAGTTTTCTAAGATGTCACTAGACCATTCTGCAGGTGGATCCATTCACCAAAAGAAAACGCCTGCAGAGGCTCAAGAACTTATTGACATGGTTACAAATAACCAGTTCATGTACACTTCTGAGAGAAATTCCGTGAATAATGGGACGCCTCAAAGGAAGGGAGTTCTTGAAATTGATGCTCTGAATGCCATATTGGCTCAGAACAAAATGTTGACTCAGCAAGTCAACATGATTTCTCAAAGTCTGAATGGATGGCAAAATGCATCCAACAGTACTAAAGTGGCATCTTCTGAAGTAGAAGCTTATGATCCTGAGAACCTTGCAATGGCAGAGGTAAATTACATGGGTGAACCTTATGGAAACACCTATAATTCATCATGGAGAAATCATCCAAATTTCTCATGGAAGGATCAACAAAAGCCTCAACAAGGCTTTAATAATGGTGGAAGAAATAGGCTCAGCAATATCAAGCCTTATCCATCATCTTCTCAGCAACAGACAGAGAATTCTGAGTAGAGTACCTCTAACTTAGCAAATTTAGTCTCTGATCTGTCTAAGGCCACTTTAAGTTTCATGAGTGAGACAAGGTCCTCCATCAAAAATTTGGAGGCACAAGTGGGCCAGCTGAGTAAGAAAATAATTGATACTCCTCCTAGTACTATCCCAAGCAATACTGAAGAGAATCCAAAAAGAGAGTGCAAGGCCATTAACATAATCAACATGGCCGAACCTAGAGAGGAAGGAGAGGACGTGAATCCCAATGAAGAAAACCTCATGATACATCTCTCAGGCAAGAAGAAGTCCCCTATTGAGGACCTAAAAGAATCTGAGGCTCATACAAAGACCATAGAGATTCCATTAAACCTCCTTTTACCATTCATGAACTCTGAAGACTATTCTTCCTCTGAAGAGGATGAAGATGTAACTGGAGAGCAAGTTGCTCAATATCTAGGAGCCATCATGAAGCTGAATGCCAAATTTTTTGGTATTGAGACTTGGGAAGGTAAACCTCCCTTGCTCATCAGTAAACTAGATACATGGGTTCAGCAAGCCTTACCTCAAAAGAGACAAGATCCTGGCAAATTCTTAATACCCTGTACCATAGGCACCATGACCTTTCAAAAAGGCTCTGTGTGACCTGGGGTCAAGCATAAATCTTATGCCACTCTCTGTAATGGAGAAGCTAGAGATCATTGAGGTACATCCTGCCATATTCTCATTGCAAATGGTAGACAAGTCAGTAAGACAAGCTTATGGATTGGTAAAGGACGTGTTGGTAAAGGTTGAAGGCCTTTACATCCCTGCTGATTTCATAATCTTAGACACTAGGAAGGAGGAGGATGAATGCATCATCCTTGGAAGACCTTTCCTAGCCACAGCAGAAGCTATGATAGATGATAACAGAGGAGAATTAGTCCTTCAATTGAATGGGGACTACTTTTTGTTTAAATCCCAAGGAGTTCTTCTGTAACAATGGAGAGGAAGCATGAAAAGCTTCTCTCAGTACAGAGTCAAACAAAGCCCCCACAATCAAACTCTAAGTTTGGTGTTGAGAGGCCACAGCCAAACTCTAAGTTTGGTGTTGGGAGTTTACAACATTGACCTGATCACCTGTGAGGCTCCATGAGAGCCCACTGTCAAGCTAGTGACATTAAAGAAACACTTATTGGGAGGCAACCCAATTTTTATTTATCTAATTTTTTTATTTTTATTGTTCTTTTATGTTTTATTAGGTTCATGATCATGTCAAGTCATAAAATAAATACTAAAATTAAAAACAGAATCAAAAACAGCAGAAGAAAAAGCACACCTTGGAGGAAGGACTTACTGGCATTTAAACGCCAGTAAGGAGCATCTGGCTGGCGTTCAACGCCAGAACAGAGCATGGATCTGGTGTTGAACGCCAGAAACAAGCAGCATCTTGGCGTTTGAACGCCAGAAATATACCCTGAGGAGAGCTAGCGCTGAACGCCAGAAACAAGCATGGAACTGGCGTTCAACGCCAGAAACATGCTGCAATTGGGCGTTGAACGCCCAAAATAAGCATCACTTCGGCGTTTAAACGCCAGAATTGTATGCAAAGGCGTTTTACATGCCTAATTGGTTCAGGGATGTAAATCCTTGACACCTCAGGATCTGTGGACCCCACAGGATCATCCCAAGGTCTGTGGATCCCACAGGATCCCCACCTACCTCAACTCACCTTCTCTCCTCTTCTTCACATTCATCCTCTCTTCCCCATAAACTCTCTTCCCCAAAATCCCTTCACCAATCACCTCAATCTCTCTTCCCAATTACCCTCCTTCACCACTCACATCCATCCACTCTTTCCCATAAACCCCACCTACCTTCAAAATTCAAAATTTCTTTCCCACCCAAACCCACGCTAAATTGCCGAACCTACTCCCTCTCCCCTCACTATATAAACCCCTCCATCCTTCTTCATTTTCACACAACACAACCCCCTTTTCTATACCTTGGCCGAATACACCTCCCCCCCACTCTCCTCCATATTTTCTCTTCCTCTTCATCTTTTCCTTCTTCTTTTGCTCGAGGGCGAGCAATATTCTAAGATTGGTGTGGTAAAAGCATAGCTTTTTGTTTTTCCATAACCACCTATGGCACCTAAGGCCGGAGAAACCTCTAGAAAAGGAAAAGGGAAGACAAAAGCTTCCACCTCCAAGTCATAGAAGATGGAGAGATTCATCTCTAAAATCCATCAAGACCACTTCTATGATTTTGTGGCCAAGAAGAAAGTGATCCCTGAGGTCCCTTTCAAACTCAAGAAAAATGAGTATCCGGAGATCCGACATGAGATCCAAAGAAGAAGATGGGAAGTTCTGACTAACCCCATTCAACAAGACGGAATCTTAATGGTTCAAGAGTTCTAATACAGATAAAACTACTCAACCCTTTTATTGAAATAGCTATGGAAAGAAAACTACCTCAGGTTGGGTTACCTCCTAATAAGCGCTTCTTTGTTGTCACTAGCTTGACATTGGGCCCTCATTAGGGTGGTTGTTGATTGTGATGTCTCAGTTTGTCTCCTCTCACAGTAAGCTTCCTTCCAGTGCCTTGATGTTCAATCTCTGCATGCTCCAGTGAGAGTATCCTGTTGATAGTGTAGTAATCATCAGATTGTTGATTTGTCCCTAACTACTGGTAAATTAGCTGCACTTTATCTCCCTTTGAAAATCCTTCAGTTGGGATCTTTTTATTTTTCCACCCTTTTGGACCCTTTTTCTTGCTTTTCTTCCCTTTTTTTGGTGATTCTTCTCCTTTGACAGTGGGCTGTATTTTGGAATCTACCTTCTTAGTGGCTAACACCTCACTTCCTTCTTGCTTTCTCTCATCATTCTTTAGAGTCTCATTCTCCTTTTGTCCTGCTTTGCTGCTTGTCTCTTGCTCTGGAAGAGAATTAATGAGTGTCTTGTTGGTTTCTTCCTTCCACTACAATTCTTCTTTGTTAACCTTCATGAATTTTTCCTTTTCATCATTATGCTATGCTTCTGGAAAGACATTCAGAGTAATGCTTTCATCATGCGCCCTTAGGGTCAACTCTCCTTGTTCAACATCTATGATGGCCCTTGCTGTGGCCAAGAAGGGTCTTTCCAAGATAATAGAGTCACTCCCTTCTTCTCCTAGATCCAGGATCACAAAGTCTGTTGGGAATATAAATGTCCCTACTTAGACCAGGAGATTTTCAATCACTCCTCCGGGAAATACCAATGATTTGTCCACGAGCTCTAGTGACATTTGTGTGGGCTTTACCTCCTCTATGCATAGCCTTCTCATCATAGAATAGGGAATTAGATTGATGCTTTCTCCTAAGTCACATAGTTCCTTATCAATGGTTAGACTACCAATGGTACAAGGCAGGAAGAAGCTCCCAGGATCCTTGAGTTTTGGTGGGAGGCCCCTTTGAATCACAGCACTGCATTCTTCAGTGAGCATAATGGTTTCTTTCTCATGCCAACTTCTCGTTTTGTTGATAAGCTCTTTCAAGAACTTTGCATATAGAGGCATTTACTCTAATGCTTCAGCCAGGAGGATATTAATCTCCAATTTCTTGAAGACTTCAAGGAAGTTGGGAAAGTGTTGATCCTTGGTCTCCTTGTTGATCCTTTGAGGATATGGCAAGGGAGGTGTGTGTGCCTTCACTCCTTGCCTTTATTCTTGAGATGGTTCCTCTATTACTTGCTTCCTTTTCCTTGAATTTTTTTGCTGGTCATCCTTCTCTTTAAGCTTCTCTGGTTCCGTCTTGTTTAGTACAGCTTCTTCCTTGTTGTTGGCCTCATCTTTCTCAGCTGGCCTTTTGTCATTCTCCATAGGCTTCTTGTTGGCTTCTTTGTTATTCACCAAGATCCTTCCACTCCTTAATTGAATAGCTTTGCATTCTTCTTTGGGATTCAGAATGGTATCACTTGGGAATGAGCTTGTTGGCCTTTCAATCATAGCTTGCTTGGACAATTGTCCAATCTGCCTCTCTAAGTTTCTCATTGAAGCTTCATGATTCTTGCTTGTTAGTTCCTGCTGCTTCATCATCTATTCCATCAGTATCTCCAAGTTGGAAATCCTTTGAGTATCTTGTGGTATCTGTGGATGATTGTGAGATGTTGAGGGTGGATGATAATTGTTTGGTTAGTGGCTGGATTATTGGATGGATAATAGTTGGAATTTGGATGATTGTTTTGGGGTTTTCTATATGGATTGGGGTTAGTGTTTTGGTGGTTGTTGTTGTTTGTGTTTCTTGAGTTGTTGTGGTTTAAATTTCTTTGCCATGGCTGCTGGTTTTGATTGTGGTTATCTTCCCATCTGAGATTTGGGTGGTTCCTCCAAGAGGGGTTGTAGGTGTCTGGTGCACAAAATTGTGATCTCAATGGTGCCAACAACTTGGTACGCACAATTGTAATCTCAACTCTTTTTCACAACTTCGCACAACTAACCAGCAAGTGCACTGGGTCATCCAAGTGATACCTTACGTGAGTAAGGGTCGATCCCATGGAGATTGTCAGCTTGAAGCAAGCTATGGTCATCTTGTAAATCTCAGTCAGGCGGATTCAAATGGTTATGGAGTTTTGATAATTAAAGGATAAATAAACATAAAATAAAGATAGAGATACTTATGTAATTCATTGGTGGGAATTTCAGATAAACGTGTGGAGATGCGTTATCCCTTCTGAATCTTTGCTTTCCCACTGCCTTCATCCAATCCTTCATACTCCTTTCCATGGCAAGCTGTATGTTGGGGATCACCATTGTCAATGGCTACCAACCGTCCTCTCAGTAAAAATGGTCCAAATGTGATGTCACCGCATGGCTAATAATCTATCGGGTCTCACTCATGTTGGAATAGGATCCATTGATCCTTTTGCGTCTGTCACTACGCCCAACACTTGCGAGTTTGAAGCTCGTCACAGTCATCCCATCCCAGATTCTACTCGGAATACTACAGACAAGATTTAGACTTTCCGGATCTCAAGAATTCTGCCAATTGATTCTAGCTTATACCACAAAGACTCTGATCGTGAACTAGAAGGCTATGAGATATGCATTCAAGCTTGTTCGCATGTAGAACAGGAGTGTTTGTCAGGCACGCGTTCATAAGTGAGAGTGGTGATGAGCGTCACATAATCATCACATTCCTAATGTTCTTGTGTGCGAATGGATATCTTAGAACAGGAATAAGCATGAATTGAATAGAAAATAGTAGTAATTGCATTAATACTCGAGGAACAGTAGAGCTCCACACCTTAATCTATGGTGGGTAGAAACTCCACCGTTGAAAATACATAAGTGATAATGGTCCAGGCATGGCCGAATGGCTAGCCCCCAATGTCTAAGGACTAAACGTCCAAAGATGATCTAAGGATAATCAAAGATGTGAGTACAATAGTAAAAAGTTCTATTTATACTAAACTAGTTACTAGGGTTATAGAAATAAGTAAATGATGCAAAAATCCACTTCCGGGCCTACTTGGTGTGTGCTTGGGCTGAACATTGAAGCTTTCATGTGTAGAGACTTCTCTTGGAGTTAAACGCCAGTTTGCAGCCTGTTTTGGGCGTTTAACTCTAGCTTGTAACCTATTTCTCGCGTTTAACGCCAGAATAGGGCAGGAAGTTGGCATTTGAACGCCCATTTGCGTCATCAAAACTCGAGCAAAGTATGGACTATTATATATTGCTAGAAAGCCCTGGATGTTTAATTTCCAACGAAGTTAAGAGCGCTCAATTGGGGCTTCTGTAGCTCTAGAAATTCCATTTCGAGTGCAGGGAGGTCAGAATCTAATAGCATCAGCAGTCCTTTTTCAGCCTCTGAATCAGATTTTTGCTCAGGTCCCTCAATTTCGGCTAGAAAATACCTGAAATCACAGAAAAACACACAAACTCATAGTAAAGTCCATAAATATGAATTTTGCTTAAAAACTAATAAAAATATACTAAAAACTATCTAAAAACAATGCCAAAAAGCGTATAAATTATCCGCCCATCACAACACCAGACTTAAATTGTTGCTTGTTGATGATTGGATTTTTGACGGTTTAGAATTTCTCAAATAAAATCTCGTCGAAGTATAGTCCCTAAACCAAAAATAATCCTCTCATACAAAAATTTGTTTGTCACAAGTACAAACCCCTAAAATCTATAAACCGAAGTATTTAAACCTCGGGTCGTTCTCCCTAGAAATTACAATAAAGTGTCTTGTTATTGGTTTGAGTTGTTTTGGGGTTTTGATAGGAGGCATGAAAGTAAATGGCAATGAAAATAAACTAACAACTATAAAAGGCTCTTGGTAAGGTGTGAGAACTAGAAGTCCTATCCTAGTTATCCTTCTCAATTGTGATGAGAATTGTTCATTGCTACCACTTAGTTAACCCTTACTAGATAAAGGAAAGTCAAGTGGATGAATTGACTTGAGCCACAAGTCCTAGCCAACTCCCAAGGAAAGACTAGCTTTAGTGCACTCCAAACCAATTAGCAATCTCTCCAATTACCAATCAACAAAGGAATTAGATAACTCAAGTGTCACTAATTACTTTACCTAGGCCAAGAGGAACAAAATCTATACTATATCTAGAAGAGGCATTTTAACAAACACATAAAGTGCAATAAAAGTAAACAACATAAATTGCAAGAATTAAAGAGAGATCTAACTACAAAGGCAAGAGATCAACAATAGAAAAGCAAAGAAGAACAATTATTATGAATTACCTCTTATTGAATTGAAAGAATGTAGAGGGAACAATACTAGATCTACAATAAAATGTAAGAACAACATAAAGAAAATTACAACAAAAGAGTAGAAGAAGATGAATCTAACAACAAAGAATTGAAAGGTAGAAGTAGAAGAAAGCAAAGATTAAAACCTAGATCTAAGAACTAATCCTAATCCTAATCCTAATTCTAGAGAGAAGTGAGAGCTTCTCTCTCTAGAAACTAACTTCTAGAACTAAACTAAAACTAATGGTAACTAACTTCTAAAGTATGAAAAGTATGTTCATTCCCCCTTCAATCCTTGGCTTAAATAGCATTAGAAATGAGTTGGATTGGGCCCACAAGGCTTGTAAATTCGCTAGCCACGTTTTGCTTTAAGTGAACTAGGTGGCAGCAACGGCGCGTGCGAGTACTATGCACGTGCGCGCCACCATACGTGTAGCAACTATGGCAAATCTTATATCGTTTCGAAGCCCCGGATGTTAGCTTTCTAACCCAACTGGAACCGCATCATTTGGACTTTTGTAGCTCAAGTTATGGTCGTTTAAGTGCGAAGAGGTCGGCTTGACAGCTTTCCGGTTCTTTCATTTCTTCATGAGTTCTCCAACTTTTCATGCTTCTTTCTTCATTCCCTTGATCCAATCTTTGCCTTCTAAATCTGAAATCACTTAGCAAACATATCAAGGCATCTAATGGAATCAAGGAGAATTAAATTTAGCTATTTTAAGACCTAAAAACCATGTTTTCACTCTTAAGCACAATTAAAGGAGAATATACAAAACCATGCTATTTCATTGAATAAATGTGGGTAAAAGGTGATAAAATCCCCTAAATTCAATACAAGATAAACCGTCAAATTGGGGTTTGTCAACCTCCCCACACTTAAACCAAGCATGTCCTCATGCTTAAGCCAAGAGAAAGCAAATGGCATCAACATTTATTTAATGAAAACTAACTAAATGCAATCTACCTATATGCAACTATCTACATGAATGCAATTGCTTGGTCAAAATAAATCAATTCCCAAGAAGCATATATGCACAAGGGCTAAGGACTAGCAAGTCTAATCCACAATCGAATTGAGTTATTAAATATTTTTACAAACTTGCATGAAAAGTGATGATTGTAGGTGGAAGCATGTAATTGAGCATCGAACCCTCACCGGATGTGTTTGCACTCTATTCGCTCAAGTGTTTAGGGTTGATTTTCTCAATTCTCCCCTAATCATGCTTTCTAAGATTTGTTCTTCTTCTAACAATCAACATATATTTCATGCATGCATACATTTATCATGAGGTCTTTTCTTTAGGTTGTAATGGGGTTAGGGTTAAGGTAGGGTCATATATGGCCAGTGGACTAGGATTTGAATCTTTGATTAGTTTAAACTTTCCCACCTAACCTATATAATGACCTATACAATTAAGTACTAATCTAACTACCCATTCCTCACTTTTTCACATACTCATGCATTTTCTTTTCATTTCACAACACTTATGCATTGATTTTATTGAGCTTTACTTTGGGGCATTTTGTCCCCTTTATTGCTTTTCTTTTTTTTCTTTCTTTTTTCTATTTTTTTTCTTTTCCGTATTATTATTATTTTTTTCTTTTTTTTTTCTTTTGTTTTTTTCTCATTCTTTTCTTTCTTTCAAATTATATACAAAAACATCAATGCATAAGGTCTATACATTTTATCAATACATGAGCATGTACCCAATTTCCAATAATTTCAATAAAAATATAAAACTACCCTTTTATTCACCCAATGTCCCAATGTTCCCACACTTAAATGATACTCACACACACTAGCCTAAGCTAATCAAAGATCCAAATGAGGACATTTATTGTTTTTCTCTTTAAGGCTTGTAATGTGCTAAATTAAGAACAAGTGGGTTAAGCGTAAGCTCAAAATTGGTTACAATGGAGAGTAAAAGGTAGGCTATTTGGGTAAGTGAGCTAATGAAATGATGGCCTCAATCATATAAATGCATGAATACACAAAATAATGGACATAAAGAATCAAACAAATCAAAGATTACAATCATAGAAAGAGAATAATGCACACAAGAAGGAAAATAAGTGGTTATAAGATGTAACCACGCAATTAGGCTCAAATCTCGCTTGCTTGTGTTCTTAGCTCAAAAATATGATCCACAATATATATATTTCAAGAAAGTTCTATGAAAAGTTTTTACTCAAATCAATTGGTGCCCTATAGATAGAAATCTTAAAAAAATTCATTATTTTGACTAAGCTTATTGTGTATATATATGCAATAAGGATCCTAAAAACCTAAAATGAAATGCAAAAGTGTTGGGATTAGAAGTTTGTCACCCAAGATCGCCGAACGGTCGGACGACCTCCCCACACTTAAAAGTTTGCACCGTCCTCGGTGCACGCAAAGGAGAGCAAGGTGGATGGGTTGCTACAATTGATGAGCTCCTTCAAAAGGTTGTGCGGATGATTTGTTTGTTGCCCCATTTAGAAACTTTCCTTTCCTTCCGTATTGGTGGCCAACCCAAAAGGAAAGAAAGAAAGAAAATTAAGCCTATAACAAAGATATTAAGGCAATTAGAACATAGGCGGGGGCTAATGCCAAATAAGAGTATAGTCCTCTACTACATGGTAGCTACAACATGTAGAGGAGGAAACAATAAGAGAAAATGGCATATCAATGATACTTGATGCAAGAGCAAGGTTAAAGCATGAAGAGCATATGGCACATCAAGTTCACATAAGAAGAAGTGGGTCATGAAAGACAATATGAGGTCATGTCAATGCACAAAGACTTAAGAGTCATACAAGATGAAGCATTGATTTAAAAGGTTCATCACCCAACAATATCAAACAAGTCAAAAGGCACCAAAATAATGCAAGAATTTCTCAACAATTGATGTAAGAATCCAACACCATTATTGAAATGACACTTAGAAAAAAATTGAAAACATGCTATAAAAACAAAATGAAAATGGAAAGAGTAGAAGTATGCGAATGCAGTGAACAAAAGAAAATGGAAGATGAGAAAGAAAAAAAAAACTCTTTTTTTTTTACCGACGCGTGCGCGTCATGCACGTTTATGCGTCGATGGGTATATTGGTCGAAGGACGCGTACGCGCCAGGTGCGCGCACGCGTGCGTCGAGTTAGGCCGGAGGCATAGTGTTGGCCCAAGTCTGGCACAACTCTCGGGTAAAAGTACCGGGAGTGTAGATCATGTAATCGACGCGCGCGCGCACAGTGTGCGTGCGCGTGCATTGCCAATTTAAGATCATGTGCGCGTACGCGCCAAGTGCGCGCACGCGTGCATAGACTTGTGCCTGAGGCCCAATGTTCGCACAGGGCAGGCCTAACTCTCGGGTTTTTGGCTGAAGGTAGAATTTTTGCATCCACGCGTACGCGTATAGTGCGCGTCCGTGTGGATGGTCGAAAAATGCTCAGGTGCGCGTATGCGTTAGGTGCGCGCACGCGTGGATGGTGTTCTATTTTTTTCAAAATTTTTTTTTCTAAGTTCTTACACCAATCCAAGCCTTTCAATCCTCCAAACAGCTACCAAAACACCCTAGAACCTTATTTATCATATTATACTTCTAACTAACTTTGATAAAACAACAAAAACAAGAAATTAAACTAATTCTACCAATATTTACAAAAGATAAAAATGAAAATGAGAATCTACCTACAATGGCAACTCAATTTACTTATTAACAAACTAAAAGAGTATGGAAAGAGTTTACCATGGTGGGGTGTCTCCCACCTAGCACTTTTATTTATTGTCCTTAAGTTGGACTTATGGGGAGCTTCTTATCAAGGTGGCTTGTGCTTGTATTCATCTTGGAACTCCCACCAATGCTTGGTTCTCCATTGTGCCCCAAGATTTCTCATGGATTGAGCCAAGTGTTGATGGAGTTCTTCACAAGCTTGGGGCTCCCAAAGTTGATCCTTTTCTTGTGATCCGGGGTCCCACACTTTGTTTTCACACCCGTCTTGAGGTTGATCATCATTATTAGTCCAACCGGGTGGTGAGCAAGATGAATTCTCTATGAAGTGCCCAACAATCCTCCTAGACCCATCTATTTGAGCACTATTCCCACCTTTGTATTCAACTCTTGGAGTATCAACCAAAATGAGCCTTGATTTGCAACGCCAACCGCGAAACATCTTTCGCTTACGCTTCATCCCACAAAGCATCCTAAGTTGACCATCCGTTTCAAGCAAGCCATACTCAAGTGGGACAATAAAGCTAATAGAAATGAATTTTACCCACTCAAGTGAAGGAGTAGATGACAACCTAGGTAAAGATGCTTCCAACGATCTTGATAAAGCGTATTCCACTCCCATCCTTCTATTTCTAAAGACATCCACCTCTTCACAAGATATCTCTAATTCAATCCTTTGTTTATTAATACTATCTAAGCCTTTTCCCTTAACCAAACTATAATTGAGAGGGTGAAAGAAGTTTACCTCCACAACATTTTCAAATACACTGGGAGAAGGTTCTTCAAGTTCAAAGGATTCTCCACCACTAGGACTTGATGCTTGCTCTTCATTGCCATGGGAAGCCAATTCTTGCTCTATCCCATCCAAGTCTTCATATGGAATATGCCTTGGAAGGTGTGCACTTTCCTCCCTAGCATCCATTTCAATCATCTTGGAGGGGTTTTCTTCAATTCTATGTTCCCATGGAGACTCCGCATCTCCTAAGTCTTCTACCACTTCTTCCTTGTTTTCAACAATTAAAGCTTCCTCCAATTGTTCCAATACAAAGCAACTTCCTTCATTTTCCACCGGAGTTTCCAACCTCTCCTTCATGCTATGTTCTTCATTTGATTCTCCACATGTAGCCATGGGAGTTCCTTGAGTGTTCAAGCATTGGGAGGCTAATTGATTTGTTACCGCATCCAAGGCGGCCATGAAATTTTGCACATCCCTTTGCATCTCTTCTTGCCCTTGAACGAGGACACCAAGGGTTTCATCCATTAGAGATTGGGGTGGGTGGAAGGGTTCATCATTTTGGGGGAAGGGTTCATAGTAGGAAGGTGATTCTTCTTGGTAATGATGTGGAGGAGGTGGCTCTTGAAAATATTGATGTTGGAATGGTGGTGGCTCTATATGTGGTTCATATGGTTCATATGGTTGTTGGTAGGATGGATATGGGTTAGGGTCATATGAAGGTGGTTGGTAAGAAGGGGCTTGTGAGTATGGTTGAGAGTTATGTTGAGGATATGGTTCATAGGCATATGGTGGTGGTTCTTGAAAGTCACAAGGTGATTCACCATAGCCATTGGATTGGTATGCATCATAGAATGGCTCTTCTTCATAGTGCATTGGTGGAGGTTGTTGCCATGAGGATTGATCATATGCATATGGCTCCTCCCACCTTTGATTGTTCCATCCTTGATACACATCTTCATTATAATCTCCACTTCCTACAACATAGTTTTAATCACACTCATAGCCAATATGAGAATTCATAATGAAAAGAGAAAACAAAAATCAAAAGCTAATAGAAAACAAAAGAAACAAAATTCTACAACTAGCAAATAAAGAAAAGGCAATATATTTACAATATTCACATATATACAATAACCAATAACACAACACCATTGCAATTCCCCGGCAACGGCGCCATTTTGATGAATGAATTTTTTTGCCGGTATAGAAATTATCAAGTGATCAATCGTAGTATAGTCTAAACCGACGCAAAATCCATTTATCAAACAAATCTACAATCTATAATCGAGAGTATTAGTCCCGAGTCGTTCTTCCCTAGGAATGCTACAAGGATGCATGTATTGGTTATGTGGTCTTTTTGTGGTTTGAAGAGTGTGGCATAAAAGTGTGAATAAAAGAAAACAACAATCAATCAATATTAAAAGCCTTGGCCAAGGTTGAACATTGCAAGTCCCATCACTATAGCTTCCTTCAATTGTGATAACAAAGGAGTGTTGCTTCACTTAGTTAACCCCTAATTATAGAGGAAAGTCAAGTAAAAGTAATTAACTCAAGTCACAAGTCCTAGTCTTACCCTAGGGAAGTCTAGCTTTAGTGCACTCTAAGTCAATTAGCAATCCTCAATTCTTAATCAACAATTGACATCCATTATTCAAGTGTCTCCAATGACTCAACCACTAGGCCAAGTGAGGAAATACTACTCCATATCTAAAATTGGCATTTTCTCAAACATTTGGAGGGCAAGAATGAAAGACATAGTAAAATTGAGAAGAGATTTAGAATCAAAGCAATTCAACACAAGAGATTAACAACAATCAACAATGCATAACAATGAAAATGAGATCTTTAATGAATCAATAGAATCCAAAACAACAAAGCTAATTCTAAGATCTACAAGAATTGAACAATTACAAACACTAATTGAGATTAGAGATAAGGATCTACAACATGAACAAAGTAAATTGAGAGTGGCAATAGATCTCACCAAAGAATGGTTGAGAATTGAGAAAATGAAGATGAATCCTAGAGAGAAGTTGGAGTTTCTCTCTCTACAAATGTAACTAACTAAAAATATCTACCTAATGATCTACAATTAGTCTATGATGTGAATGTGTGTATATGTTGTTAATCCCCTTCAATCCTTGGCTCTTATATGCATTTTGGCGCCAAAGTTAGTTGCTGAAACCTCCTAAAATCGCCAGGCACGTGCTGCAATAAAGGAATCACGTGCGGACTACGACGCGTGCGCGTCCCTGGCTGATTCTGCGATGTGCGCGCGAGCGCCTTGTGCGCGTACGCGTGCTTGGTCGAAATCAATTCTTTGGCTTTTTGTGCTTCTCTCCACTTGCATGCTTCCTTCCTTGCTTCTTCTGATCCATGCTTAGCCTATTTCATCCTGAGATTACTAACAAACACATCAAGGCACCTTATGGAATCAAAGAGAAACTAGAATTCATCAAAATAAGGCTTAAAAAGCATGTTTTTACACTTAGGCACAAATACGGGAGAGATAACAAAACCATGCTAATTTATAGGCTAAATGTGACAAAAGGTTATCAAAATACTCTAAATTCAATACAAGATAAACCCTCAAATTGGGGTTTGTCAACCACATTTTGACAAATGAATTTTTTTGCCGGTATAGAAATTATCAAGTGATCAATCGTAGTATAGTCTAAACCGACGCAAAATCCATTTATCAAACAAATCTACAATCTATAATCGAGAGTATTAGTCCCGAGTCGTTCTTCCCTAGGAATGCTACAAGGATGCATGTATTGGTTAAGTGGTCTTTTTGTGGTTTGAAGAGTGTGGCATAAAAGTGTGAATAAAAGAAAACAACAATCAATCAATATTAAAAGCCTTGGCCAAGGTTGAACATTGGAAGTCCCATCACTATAGCTTCCTTCAATTGTGATAACAAAGGAGTGTTGCTTCACTTAGTTAACCCCTAATTATAGAGGAAAGTCAAGTAAAAGTAATTAACTCAAGTCACAAGTCCTAGTCTTACCCTAGGGAAGTCTAGCTTTAGTGCACTCTAAGTCAATTAGCAATCCTCAATTCTTAATCAACAATTGACATCCATTATTCAAGTGTCTCCAATGACTCAACCACTAGGCCAAGTGAGGGAATACTACTCCATATCTAAAATTGGCATTTTCTCACACATTTGGAAGGCAAGAATGAAAGACATAGTAAAATTGAGAAGAGATTTAGAATCAAAGCAATTCAACACAAGAGATTAACAACAATCAACAATGCATAACAATGAAAATGAGATCTTTAATGAATCAATAGAATCCAAAACAACAAAGCTAATTCTAAGATCTACAAGAATTGAACAATTACAAACACTAATTGAGATTAGAGATAAGGATCTACAACATGAACAAAGTAAATTGAGAGTGGCAATAGATCTCACCAAAGAATGGTTGAGAATTGAGAAAATGAAGATGAATCCTAGAGAGAAGTTGGAGTTTCTCTCTCTACAAATGTAACTAACTAAAAATATCTACCTAATGATCTACAATTAGTCTATGATGTGAATGTGTGTATATGTTGTTAATCCCCTTCAATCCTTGGCTCTTATATGCATTTTGGCGCCAAAGTTAGTTGCTGAAACCTCCTAAAATCGCCAGGCACGTGCTGCAATAAAGGAATCACGTGCGGACTACGATGCGTGCGCGCACGGTACGCGTGCGCGTCCCTGGCTGATTCTGCGATGTGCACGCGAGCGCCTTGTGCGCGTACGCGTGCTTGGCCGAAATCAATTCTTTGGCTTTTTGTGCTTCTCTCCACTTGCATGCTTCCTTCCTTGCTTCTTCTGATCCATGCTTAGCCTATTTCATCCTGAGATTACTAACAAACACATCAAGGCACCTTATGGAATCAAAGAGAAACTAGAATTCATCAAAATAAGGCTTAAAAAGCATGTTTTTACACTTAGGCACAAATACGGGAGAGATAACAAAACCATGCTAATTTATAGGCTAAATGTGACAAAAGGTTATCAAAATACTCTAAATTCAATACAAGATAAACCCTCAAATTGGGGTTTGTCAACCTCCCCACACTTAAGCCTTAGCATGTCCTCATGCTAAAATAAGAGGGAACTAAAGGGTTATGACATTGAATGCAACTAAACTACATGAATCCTATCTAAAGGCAACTATCTAAAGCAATTGAAAATGCTTAGTTCAAACAAATCAATTCCCAAGAGAGCATGCATAAGCACAAGAGCTAGGCATATAGGAACTAAGTCCAAACCACAATTGTATTGAATTATCAAAAAGAGTTCAAACTTGCAAGAATATAGATAATATGGGTGAACACATGTGATTGGACTTTTGAACCCTCACCGGATGTGTATCCGCTCTATTCACTCAAGTGTTTAAGGGTTAATTCACTCAATTCTCTTCTAATCATGTTTTCCAAAATTTGATTTTCTTCTAACAATCAACACTTATTCAATGCATGCATACATTCATCATGAGGTCTTTCATTTAGGTTGTAATGGAGTTAGGGTCAAGGTAGGATCATTTATGGTTAAGTGGACTAGGATTGAATCTTTGATTAACATAGACTTTCCCACCTAACTATATAATGACCTATACAAGTTCAAACTACTCTAACTACCCATTCTCCACTTTTTCTTACATACTCATGCATTCTTATTTGGTTCATAACACTTATGCATTGATTCCTTTTTATTGACTTCACTTTAGGGCATTTTGTCCCTTCTTTATTGTATAAATTTTTTTTTTCTTTTTTTCCATCATCATTTTTTCCATTTTTTTTTCTTTTCATCATTTTTTTTCTTTATATATTTTCCTCTTTTTTTTTTCAAACTAAATACAAGAACATCAATGCATAAGGTCTCTACATTCAATTTATACATGAATATGTGCCCAATTCCTAAACATAAAAGTGCACTACCCCTTTTATCCCATCCAATATTCCCAAGCCTCACCAACTTGAATAATAGACACTCTCACTAGCCTAGGCTAATCAAAGATCCAAACAAGGACTTTTCATTGGTTTTCCGCCTTGGGCTTGTAATGAGCTAAATTGAGAATAAGTTGGTTAAGCATAGGCTCAAAATTGGCTAATCAAAGGAATATAAAAGGGTTGGCTATTTGGGTAAGTGGCTAATGAAGTGATGGCCTCGATCATGTAAATGCATAAATACAAGAAATAAATGGATATATAGAATTAAGCAAATCAAGGATTATAATCATAGAAAGAGAGCAATTTCACACAAGAATGGAAAATAAGTGGTTATAAAATGTAACCACATCAATAGGTTCAAGTCTCACAAGCTTGTGTTCTTAGTTCAATACATGCTTCACAAGGTATGAAATTCAAGCAAGTTTTCAAAAATTCTCTTTCAATCAATTGGGTTAATGCCTTCTATTTAAGCTTCTTGAAAAATCCCAATGTTTGACTAAGCATTGTTGTGATTGAAAAGTTCAAAAATTTTCTTAGTTCACCCTTCCCTTTTTTTCATTCAAAATCAATATCTTATGCAAAAAGGGTGACTAAGTATTTGCAATTCAAAATATGATTTCTAATCACAACCACAACTAAAAATAAAGATAAGCAGAATATATAAAGAAAAATCCAACTAAAAGTATGAAATCTATCATCTAAAACATCCAAGGATATCCATAAGCATCAAAGTATCTAAAATCCAAAATAAATCCAAAATAAGCAGTAAAAGTATCAAGCAGTAAAAGTATCTAAAATAAACTCAAAATACATCAAATATACACAAAAGGTGTGCAAAGTGAGATAGCTAGAAAAGTGGCTAAAATGTTCACCGGTATCTAATGATGCCACCGGCTACCTCCCCACACTTAAGATCAAGCATCGTCCTCGATGCTAATCCTGAGGATCCGGGATAGGTACACCGGTAGGCTCTGGCTGTGGCGGTGGTACCGGCTGAGACTCCTGTGTCTGAGGTGGTGCCTCCATACGTGCTGGCTCAGCCACATGAACACCCTCAGTCTGTAAATCTGCGTGCTCCTCCTCATGGGTCTCCTCATCAGAACCGGAAGACTCTGGTAGAGGTGGCAGCTCAAGGCCCTGGGCCACGAACATCTAGTCAATCCGATCCAGGCGACGCATGACCTGGCGCTGGCTGCGCTCCATGTACCGGAAGAGACGCTGAACTAACAGGTAAAGCGGCTGAGGTGCGGCTGCGGTAGATGCTCCTGCAGGGGCTGAGGATGAAGAGGGTCCAGCTCCCTCAACTGCTGCCCTGGCTCGAGATCGACGGCGCGAGGCGGGCCTCTCGTGCACCCAGGATCCCCACGGAATAGTAACTGGCTCCTTCTGAGGGAGCAGTGGAGGTGGTGATACATCATCCTGGTGCCACGGAACTCCGGCCCGCTGAATCATCTGAGTGACCAAGACCGGAAAAGGAAAGAGACCTCGGATGTGGGCCCTCCACATGAACCGCCTGATCAGCTGGGGGTAATAAACATCTCTCCCCTCCATCACACAGCTGATCAAGATCAACATGGCAACTGGGATCTCTGTGAAATGAGTCGTAGGCATGACGTAATGAGCGAAGATCTGCTGCCAAGTCTTGGTTGGCCTCTCGGCTCAGATAACGAAAGTGCATCCCCTTGGGTGCCGTGTTATCGGCATCCATAACCCAAGGAGCATCCGGAGTAGCTACCACTACCCTCAATGTCTCAAAATCAAAGGTCATGCAGTGAAGGTCTATCTCTGCCTGCATGAAAGCATCAGTGTCACTGGTCCTAGGCCGGCAAGTAAGGGCATCCTCTATGGCCTGCTCTGTGATGGGTACCTCAATCCCCCTAACAAGTACCGAATCAAGGGTATGGCGGAAGAAATTGCAATAGAACTCCTGCACCCAAGATCGGTTCACCCGGCTCAATTCCCTATCCAAAAAGGCCAAACCCATCCGGTCAATACGCTGGTGGATGATGTCGGTCAAATCTGATGGAATAACCAGCTTCTTCTCAGTATTCAGATTCTTTGAATTGTAGCTTGGGAATCTGAGTTCACAGTAGAGATTGGGGAATTTGACCGCATCCTGAGCCGGTAGTAGTTGGTTTGCTTTATCCATGTCATGTAGAGGGTTTTGAGCATAGGCAAGCAGTGAAGCAAAAGTGGGGTTTGGTGTTTTCTTCCTCTTTTTGGAAGATGATGCTTTTCCTTTCCCTTTATCCGACATCCTGAAAAGTAGAATAGAATATAGGCAATTAAACACTTAGCATGAAGCAAGTAAAACATTTCCAGGCTGTAAGATAGATGGCAAGCAAACATGATGTGAATTAAACTTGAAATATGGAAATCAAGTAAGAATCAGAGAACATAGCCATAAACCAAGAATTCAATGTTTCCAACAATGTGCACAATTTATAAGGAATAGGCATGTTCATCATCATGGCTCAAAGTGATGGTCAAGAAGGTTAAAAATGCAAGTGAATGTCAATTCCAGGAGTCATATAAAAAGAACGGAAATTAGCCCAATTATGAACTTGCGTGCATTAGGCAAATGTTTAAAGAAGTAATATGCCAAGTTCAATTTGTCAATAAAGACTAGAAAGAAAATAATTCTTGAAAATTGGGCAGCATTCCGGCTTAAAATTGGACGTTCCCGGATTGCAACATAGCATAAGCAGCATGAATACAATATCAACCAATCACAGTAGCAATAAGAAAGCATCCAGGCAGCACAAATTGCATACAGTGCAACTCAAATTTGGCACTTAGCAAACAAGCAAACAAACAGAAAATAAACACAAACGGAGCACTTATCAGGCCTAGAATCCTCTATCCAGCCCTAGCTACCTAACCGCAATTATTTCTAACTAATCCTAACATGCAACATTTGAATGCAGACTATCTAACAGAAAATTACAGTAATTAACAGAAATGAAAAATTGGAGCAGGAACCTGGGAGCGGGGAGGAACTGAGAATGGGAAAGGGAAATGGGACTGGGCAGGGACGGCAGAGGTAGAAGCTTGCACTGCCGTGGACGGTGGCGGTGAAGATGGCGGCAGCCACGGTTTTGCAAGGAAGCAGAGAGAGAGAGTGAATAGCGGCTAGTGGATGAGGGAGAGAGAGAGCGAATGGGAGTGGGTGGTGACGACGGCGCAGCCGCCGGCGGTGGTGAAGGTGGTGACGGGCAGAGGTGGCTGTGGTGGTTGGCGTTCGGGCAGGGGTGGATGGACGAGAGAAGGAGAGGACGTGGGCGATTGAGGTGATGGCGCGAGAGGGGGTTGGCCGTGCGGTGGTGGCCGGCGGAGCAGCGGCGGTTGAGGGTGAGAGGAGGAAGAAGATGAAAATGGGGAAGAGAGGAGGTTTTGCGCGACTGCGCAGTGCGCGTCGCGCATTAGGTTATCATCATTTTGAATCGACGCGGGCGCGCACCTTGCGCGTCCGCGTGCATTGGTACAACTAGGGACCTACGCGTGCGCGCACAGTGCGCTCACGCGTGGATGATCAAAATAGGCAAGGACGCGTGCGCGTAATGCGCGCGCACGCGTGCAAGGAGTTGGGCTGGAGGCTTAAAGTTGGCCCACATGAGGCCTAACTCTCTGGTCAATGGCCTGGAGGTTGCACTACTAGACCTGCGCGTACGCGGCACCTGCGCGTCCGCGTACAATTGACAGTTCACCATAAAGCGCGCAAGCACGATACGTGCGCTCGCGTCCTTTTCATCTCTTGGCTTATGGACGCGCACGCGGCATATACGCGTCCGCGCGAGTTGAGTTGGGCCAGGGGCTTATTGTTTGCCCAGAGCCGGCTCAACTCTCTGGGTGCTGGCCCAGAAGTTGCAGCAGCCGATTGACGCGTACGCGGCAGGTGTGCGTTCGCGTGCTTTTCCTTATAGTTATATGGACGCGCACGCACATAGTGCGCGTAAGCGTGGATTGAGTTAGGCTTGAGGCACAATGCTGGCCTACGAGAGGCCCAACTCTCTGGAATATGGGTGATGATGCATCCGCTCATGGACGCGTGCGCGTACATGGTACGCGCGCGTCCACCCCCTCTTTTTTTTTTTTTTTTTGAAATGCCTAAAAGCTCTAATTGCCCAAAGACTCCCCATGGTGCCTACAACTCCTTATTTAGTCAAAATCACACACTTTCTAAAATACAAGTTGGTTTTGAGATTTATTCTATTTCTACTAAGCACAACATACATGTTAATATGCTAGCAGCTAGTGTACACAAACAAGCTAATTATGAAGTGAAAAAAAACTACCTACAATGGTAACTCAAATCACTTATTAAACCAAATTAACAGAGCATCCGCTCATGGACGCGTGCGCGTACATGGTGCGCGCGCGTCCACCCCCTCTTTTTTTTTTTTTTTACCGACGCGTGCGCGTCATGTACGTTTATGCGTCGATGGGTATATTGGTCGAAGGACGCGTACGCGCCAGGTGCGCGCACGCGTGCGTCGAGTTAGGCCGGAGGCATAGTGTTGGCCCAAGTCTGGCACAACTCTCGGGTAAAAGTACCGGGAGTGTAGATCATGCAATCGACGTGCGCGCGCACAGTGTGCGTGCGCGTGCATTGCCAATTTAAGATCATGTGCGCGTACGCGCCAAGTGCGCGCACGCGTGCATAGACTTATGCCTTAGACCCAATGTTCGCACAGTGCAGGCCTAACTCTCGGGTTTTTTTTTGGCTGGAGGTGAATTTTTTGCATCCACGCGTACGCGTACAATGCGCGTCCGCGTGGGTGGTCGGAAAATGCTCTGGTACGCGTACGCGTTAGGTGCGCGCACGCGTGGATGGTGTTCTATTTTTTTCAAAATTTTTTTCTAAGTTCTTACACCAATCCAAGCCTTCCAATCCTCCAAACAGCTACCAAAACACCCTAGAACCTTATTTATCATATTATACTTCTAACTAACTTTGATAAAACAACAAAAACAAGAAATTAAACTAATTCTACCAATATTTACAAAAGATAAAAATGAAAATGAGAATCTACCTACAATGGCAACTCAATTCACTTATTAACAAACTAAGAGAGTATGGAAAGAGTTTACCATGGTGGGGTGTCTCCCACCTAGCACTTTTATTTATTGTCCTTAAGTTGGACTTATGGGGAGCTTCTTATCAAGGTGGCTTGTGCTTGTATTCATCTTGGAACTCCCACCAATGCTTGGTTCTCCATTGCCCCAAGATTTCTCATGGATTGAGCCAAGTGTTGATGGAGTTCTTCACAAGCTTGGGGCTCCCAAAGTTGATCCTTTTCTTGTGATCCGGGGTCCCACACTTTGTTTTCACACCCGTCTTGAGGTTGATCATCATTATTAGTCCAACCGGGTGGTGAGCAAGATGAATTCTCTATGAAGTGCCCAACAATCCTCCTAGACCCATCTATTTGAGCACTATTCCCACCTTTGTATTCAACTCTTGGAGTATCAACCAAAATGCCTTGATTTGCAACGCCAACCGCGAAACATCTTTCGCTTACGCTTCATCCCACAAAGCATCCTAAGTGCCATCCGTTTCAAGCAAGCCATACTCAAGTGGGACAATAAAGCTAATAGAAATGAATTTTACCCACTCAAGTGAAGGAGTAGATGACAACCTAGGCAAAAGCTTCCAACGATCTTGATAAAGCGTATTCCACTCCCATCCTTCTATTTCTAAGACCACCTCTTCACAAGATATCTCTAATTCAATCCTTTGTTTATTAATACTATCTAAGCCTTTTCCCTTAACCAAACTATAATTGAGAGGGTGAAAGAAGTTTACCTCCACAACATTTTCAAATACACTGGGAGAAGGTTCTTCAAGTTCAAAGGATTCTCCACCACTAGGACTTGATGCTTGCTCTTCATTGCCATGGGAAGCCAATTCTTGCTCTATCCCATCCAAGTCTTCATATGGAATATGCCTTGGAAGGTGTGCACTTTCCTCCCTAGCATCCATTTCAATCATCTTGGAGGGGTTTTCTTCAATTCTATGTTCCCATGGAGACTCCGCATCTCCTAAGTCTTCTACCACTTCTTCTTGTTTTCAACAATTAAAGCTTCCTCCAATTGTTCCAATACAAAGCAACTTCCTTCATTTTCCACCGGAGTTTCCAACCTCTCCTTCATGCTATGTTCTTCATTTGATTCTCCACATGTAGCCATGGATTCTTTGAGTGTTCAAGCATTGGGAGGCTAATTGATTTGTTACCGCATCCAAGGCGGCCATGAAATTTTGCACATCCCTTTGCATCTCTTCTTGCCCTTGAACGAGGACACCAAGGTTTCATCCATTAGAGATTGGGGTGGGTGGAAGGGTTCATCATTTTGGGGGAAGGGTTCATAGTAGGAAGGTGATTCTTCTTGGTAATGATGTGGAGGACGTGGCTCTTGAAAATATTGATGTTGGAATGGTGGTGGCTCTATATGTGGTTCATATGTTCATATGGTTGTGTAGGATGGATATGGGTTAGGGTCATATGAAGGTGGTGGTAAGAAGGGGCTTGTGAGTATGGTTGAGAGTTATGTTGAGGATATGGTTCATAGGCATATGGTGGTGGTTCTTGAAAGTCACAAGGTGATTCACCATAGCCATTGGATTGGTATGCATCATAGAATGGCTCTTCTTCATAGTGCATTGGTGGAGGTTGTTGCCATGAGGATTGATCATATGCATATGGCTCCTCCCACCTTTGATTGTTCCATCCTTGATACACATCTTCATTATAATCTCCACTTCCTACAACATAGTTGTAATCACACTCATAGCCAATATGAGAATTCATAATGAAAAGAGAAAACAAAAATCAAAAGCTAATAGAAAACAAAAGAAACAAAATTCTACAACTAGCAAATAAAGCAAAAGGCAATATATTTACAATATTCACATATATACAATAACCAATAACACAACACCATTGCAATTCCCCGGCAACGGCGCCATTTTGATGAATGGATTTTTGACGGTTTAGAATTTCACTAATGAAATCTCGTTGTAAAGTATAGTTTCTAAACCAAACAATAATCCTTTCATACAAAAAGTTGTTTGTCACTAAAACAAACCCCTAAATTTATAAACCGAAGTATTCAAACCTCGGGTCGTTCTCCCTAGAAATTACAATAAAGTGTCTTGTTATTGGTTTGAGTTGTTTTGGGGTTTTGATAGGAGGCATGAAAGTAAATGGCAATGAAAATAAACTAACAAATAAAAGGCTCTTGGTAAGGTGTGAGAACTAGAAGTCCTATCCTAGTTATCCTTCTCAATTGTGATGAGAATGTTCATTGCTACACTTAGTTAACCCTTACTAGATAAAGGAAAGTCAAGTGGATGAATTGACTTGAGCACAAGTCCTAGCCAACTCCAAGGAAAGACTAGCTTTAGTGCACTCCAAACCAATTAGCAATCTCTCCAATTACCATCAACAAAGGAATTAGATAACTCAAGTGTCACTAATTACTTTACCTAGGCCAAGAGGAACAAAATCTTACTATATCTAGAAGAGGCATTTTAACAACACATAAGTGCAATAAAAGTAAACAACAAAATTGCAAGAATTAAAGAGAGATCTAACTACAAAGGCAAGAGATCAACAATAGAAAAGCAAAGAAGAACAATTATGAATTACCTCTTATTGAATTGGAAGAATGTAGAGGGAAAATACTAGATCTACAATAAAATGTAAGAACAACATAAAGAAAATTACAACAAAAGAGTAGAAGAAGATGAATCTAACAACAAAGAATTGAAAGGTAGAAGTAGAAGAAAGCAAAGATTAAAACCTAGATCTAAGAACTAATCCTAATCCTAATCCTAATTCTAGAGAGAAGTGAGAGCTTCTCTCTCTAGAAACTAACTTCTAGAACTAAACTAAAACTAATGGTAACTAACTTCTAAAGTATGAAAAGTATGTTCATTCCCCCTTCAATCCTTGGCTTAAATAGCATTAGAAATGAGTTGGATTGGCCCACAAGGCTTGTAAATTCGCTAGCCACGTTTTGCTTTAAGTGAACTAGGTGGCAGCAACGGCGCGTGCGTGTACTATGCACGTGCGCGCCACCATACGTGTAGCAACTATAGCAAATCTTATATCGTTTCGAAGCCCCGGATGTTAGCTTTCTAACCCAACTGGAACCGCATCATTTGGACCTTTGTAGCTCAAGTTATGGTCGTTTAAGTGCGAAGAGGTCGGCTTGACAGCTTTCCGGTTCTTTCATTTCTTCATGAGTTCTCCAACTTTTCATGCTTCTTTCTTCATTCCCTTGATCCAATCTTTGCCTTCTAAATCTGAAATCACTTAGCAAACATATCAAGGCATCTAATGGAATCAAGGAGAATTAAATTTAGCTATTTTATTTAGCTATTTTAAGACCTAAAAAGCATGTTTTCACTCTTAAGCACAATTAAAGGAGAATATACAAAACCATGCTATTTCATTGAATAAATGTGGGTAAAAGGTGATAAAATCCCCTAAATTCAATACAAGATAAACCGTCAAATTGGGGTTTGTTACTTGTCCCCAAGCAACTGAAAATCAAATAGGATAAAAAGAAGAGAACATACAATGAATCTCACAATATCAATGAAACTTAGTCCCAATTAGATGAGCGGGGCTAGTAGCTTTTTGCTTCTGAACAGTTTTGGCATCTCACTTTATCCTTTGAAATTCAGAATGATTGGCATCTAAGATTGTGACTTAGCTTTGCTAAAGTCCCTAATTAGAGGTGTCCAGAGTTCTTAAGCACACTCTTTTGCTTTGGATCACGACTTTAACCACTCAGTCTCAAGCTTTTCACTTGGACCTTCATGACACAAGCACATGGTTAGGGACAGCTTGATTTAGCCGCTTAGGCCTGGATTTTATTTCCTTATGCCCTCCTATCCATTAATGCTCAAAGCCTTGGATCCTTTTTACCCATGCCTTTTGGTTTAAAGGGCTATTGGCTTTTTCTGCTTGCTTTTTCTTTTTCTTTCTTTTCTCCTTTTTTTGCCACTTTTTTGTTTTTTTTTTCTTTTTTCTTCATTGATTTTTCTTGTTTCAAGAATCAATTTTATGATTTTTCAGATTATCAATAACATTACTCCTTTTTCATTTTTCTTTCAAGAGCCAACAATTTTATCATTCATAAACAACAAGATCAAAAATATGTACTGTTTAAGCATTCATTTAGAAAACAAAAAATATTGCCACCACATCAAAATAATTAAACTAATTTCAAGATAAAATTTGAAATTCAAGTACTTCTTGTTCTTTTGTAATTAGGCACGTTTTTCATTTAAGAGAGGTGAAGGATTCATGGAAGTATTCATAGCTTTAAGATATAGACACTAGACACTAATGATCATGAAGTGAAGACAGAAACATAGATAAACATAAAGCATAAAATTCGAAAAACAAAAAAATAAGAACAAGGAAATCAAAGAACGAGTTCACCTTAGTGATGGCGGCTAGTTCTTCCTCTTGGAGATCAAATGGAACGCCTAAGCTCCTTTATATCTCTTCCTTGCCTTTGTTGCTCCTCCCTCATAGCTCTTTGATCTTCTATAATCTCATGGAGAATGATGGAGTGCTCTTGGTTTTCCACCCTTAGTTGGTTGATGAGCGGATAAAACGCCGGAACTGGCACCTAAATGGGAGTTAAACGCCCAAACTGGCATAAAAGCTGGCGTTTAACTCCAAGAAGAGTCTCTACACGAAAAATGCTTCATTGCTCAGCCCAAGCACACACCAAGTGGGCCCAGAAGTGGATTTTTATGTCATTTACTCATCTTTGTAATCCTTAGGCTACTAGTTCCCTATAAGTAGGACCTTTTACTATTGTATTTTTCATCTTGAGATCTTTGAATCTTTTGATCACTGGGAGGCTGGCCTCACGGCCATGCCTAGACCTTGTTCTTATGTATTTTCAACGGTGGAGTTTCTACACACCATAGATTAAGGTGTGGAGCTCTGCTGTACCTCGAGTATTAATGCAATTACTATTGTTCTTCTATTCAATTCCGCTTGTTCTTTGTCCAAGATATCACTTTCTCTTCAACTTGATGAATGTGATGATCCGTGACACTCATCATCATTCTCACCTATGAACAAAGTGACTGACAACCACTTTTGTTCTACAAGCATACAAGGCTCTAGTGTTTATCTCTTAGGTTCCTGATGCACGATGCATGGTTGATCGCCTGACAACCGAGTGCTCGCCTGACAACCGAGCCAGCCATTTCGTGAGATCAGAGTCTTCGTGGTATAGGCAAGAACTGATGGTGGCATTCAAGAGAATCCGGAAGGTCTAACCTTGTCTGTGGTATTCTGAGTAGGATTCAATGATTGAATGACTGTGACGTGCTTCAAACTCCTAGCAGGCGGGGCGTTAGTGACAGACGCAAAAGAATCACTGGATTCTATTCCGGCCTGACTGAGAACCGACAGCTGGATAGCCGTGCCGTGACAGGGTGCGTTGAACATTTCCACTGAGAGGATGGGAGGTAGCCACTGACAACGGTGAAACCCTTGCATAAGCTTGCCATGGAAAGGAGTAAGAAGGATTGGATGAAGACAGTAGGAAAGCAGAGACGGAAGGGAAAGCATCTTATACGCTTATCTGAAGCTCTCACCAATGATATACATAAGTATCTCTATCTTTATCTTTATGTTTTATTCTATGTCATCTATACCCATTTGAGTCTGCCTGACTAAGATTTACAGGGTGACCATAGCTTGCTTCATACCAACAATCTCCGTGGGATCGACCCTTACTCGCGTAAGGTTTATTACTTAGACGACTCAGTGCACTTGTTGTTAGTTGTGCGGAATGTGATAGAGAGTTGAGATTGCAATGAGCCCACCAAGTCTGTGGCGCCATTGATGATCACAATTCCGTGCACCAAGTTTTTGGCGCCGTTGCCGGGGATTGTTCTGTGTATGGACAACTGACGGTTCATCTTGTTGCTTAGATTAGGTATTTTTTCAGAGTTCTTAAGAATGAATTCTAGTGTTTCATGATGATCTATTGAAATCTGGCTGGCTGAGAAGCCATGTCTAATCTTATTGGACCGAGGTTTCAACTGATCATCACAATAGCTTGTTGATTTCTATCAATCTTGCTATTGGAGCAATGATCTGCTAAGGCTTGGCTGGCCCATTGGCCATGTCTGGTTTTTGGACCGAAGCTTTCTTTGAAAGCTTGGCTGGCTGTGAAGCCATGTCTAATTCCTGGACCGGAGTCTTAGACTAGCATTGCAATGATTCCTGGAAATCAAATTGAGAATTCTGAAACCTTTATTTTCTATTTTCATATAATTTTCGAAAAAAGCACAAAAAAAAATTATAAAAATCATAAAAACCAAAAATATTTTATGTTTCTTGTTTGAGTCTAGTGTCTAATTTTAAGTTTGGTATCTTGCATGCATTGTTTATTTGATCTTGGTTCTATTTTCAAGTCAATAGTACAGGGAACTGAAGATTCAGAACATGCAGCAGAGAAATTACACAGAAAAAGCTGGGCGTTCAAAACGCCCAGTGAAGAAGGACAGACTGGCGTTTAGGGTTTAGGGTTTAGGGTTAAACGCCCAAAAAGGTAGTGCATTGGGCGTTAAACGCCAGAATGTGCACCATTCTGGGCGTTTAACGCTAAGATGGCAAAAGGGGGAGGATTTTGTTTTCAAAATCAATTTTTTTCAAATTTTCAAAGTTTTTCAAAATCAAATCTTTTTCAAATCAAATCTTTTCAATCAAATGTTTTCAAAATCAATTTCTTTCCTTTTTCAAAGATACTTGCTAACAATTAATGATTTGATTGAACATTTCAAGTATGTTGCCTTTTCTGTTGAGAAAGGTTTAATGTTTGAATCATATCTTTTCTTGTTAGGCAAGTCATTAATTTTTAAAATCAAATCTTTTTAAAATTGTTTTCAAATCATATCTTCTCAATCACATATTTTTTAAAAACCAATCATATCTTCTTAAACCTCATCTTTTTCAAAATAGTTTTCAATCAAATCTTTTTGACTTCTAATTTCAAAATCTTTTTCAAAAAAAAAATTACTTGATTTCTTCCCACTCTTATTTTCGAAAATTAATTAATGTTTTTCAAAATGTTTTCAAATTCTTTTACTTAATTTTCGAAAATCATCTTCCCTCCTCTCACATCCTTCTATTTATGGACTAACACTATTCCTCAATGCACAATTCGAACTCCATCTTTCTTGATAAGTTCGAATTTTCTACCTCTGTCTTCTATTTTTCTTTTCCTCTGACACCTCAAGGAATCTCTATACTGTGACATAGAGGATTCCACACTTTCTTGTTCCCTTCTCTTTCATATGAGCAGGAACAAAGACAAAGGCATTCTTGTTGAAGCTGACCCTGAACCTGAAAGGACCTTGAAGCGAAAGCTAAGAGAAGCTAAGGCACAACTCTCTGTAGAGGACCTAACCGAATTCTTCAAAGAAGAAGAACCTATGGCAGCCGAGAACAACAACAATGCCAACAATGCAAGGAAGGTGCTGGGTGACTTTACTGCACCTACTCCCGACTTCTATGGGAGAAGCATCTCTATCCCTGCCATTGGAGCAAACAACTTTGAGCTTAAGCCTCAATTAGTTTCTCTAATGCAACAGAATTGCAAGTTCCATGGACTTCCATTGGAAGATCCTCATCAGTTCTTAGCTAAATTCTTGCAAATCTGTGACACTGTCAAGACCAATGGGGTTGACCCTGAGGTCTACAGACTTATGCTATTCCCTTTTGCTGTAAGAGACAGAGCTAGGACATGGTTGGACTCACAACCTAAAGAAAGCCTGGACTCATGGGAAAAGCTAGTCAATGCCTTCTTGGCAAAGTTCTTTCCACCTCAAAAATTGAGTAAGCTTAGAGTGGAAGTCCAAACCTTCAGACAGAAGGATGGAGAATCCCTCTATGAAGCTTGGGAAAGATACAAACAATTAATCAGAAAGTGTCCCTCAGACATGCTTTCTGAATGGAGCATCATAGGTATTTTATATGATGGTCTCTCTGAACTATCCAAGATGTCTTTGGATAGCTCTGCTGGAGGATCTCTTCATCTGAAGAAGACGGCTACAGAAGCTCAAGAGCTAATTGAAATGGTTGCAAATAACCAATTCATGTACACTTCTGAAAGGAATCCTGTGAACAATGGGACAAGTCAGAAGAAAGGAGTTCTTGAGATTGATACTCTGAATGCCATTCTGGCTCAGAACAAGATATTGACTCAACAAGTCAATTTAATTTCTCAAAGTCTGTCTGGAATGCAAAATGCACCAAGCAGTACTAAGGATGCTTCATCTGAAGAAGAAGCTTATGATCCTGAGAACCCTTCAATGGAAGAGGTGAATTACCTAGGAGAACCCTATGGAAACACCTATAATTCTTCATGGAGAAATCACCCAATTTCTCATGGAAGAATCAAGAGAGACCTCAACAAGGTTTCAACAACAATAATGGTGGAAGAAACAGGTTTAGCAATGGCAAACCTTTTCCATCATCTTCTCAGCAACAGACAGAGAGCTCTAAGCAGAACACCTCTGACTTAGCAACCATGGTCTCTGATCTAATTAAAACCACTCAAAGTTTCATGACTGAAACAAGGTCCTCCATTAGAAACTTGGAGGCACAAGTGGGACAGCTGAGCAAGAAAATTACTGAACTCCCTCCTAGTACTCTTCCAAGCAATACAGAAGAAAATCCAAAAGGAGAGTGCAAGGCCCTCAACATGGCCGAATTTGGAGAGGAAGGAGAGGAGGTGAACGCCACTGAGGGAGACCCCAATGGGCGTGCACTGACCTCCAATGAGTTCCCTAATGAGGAACCATGGGAATCTGAGGCTCAAAATGAGACCATAGAGATTCTATTGGACCTACTTCTGCCATTCATGAGCTCTGATGAGTATTCTTCCTCTGAAGAGGATGAGTATGTCACTGAAGAGCAAGTTGCTAAATACCTTGGAGCAATCATGAAGCTAAATGACAAGTTATTTGGAAATGAGACTTGGGAGGATGAACCTCCTTTGCTCACCAAAGAACTGGATGACTTGTCTAGGCAGAAATTACCTCAAAAGAGACAAGATCCTGGGAAGTTTTCCATACCTTGTACCATAGGCACCATGACCTTCAAGAAGGCTCTGTGTGACTTAGGGTCAAGTGTAAACCTCATGCCTCTCTCTATAATGGAGAAGCTAGGGATCTTTGAGGTGCAAGCTGCAAGAATCTCATTAGAGATGGCAGACAACTCAAGAAAGCAAGCTCATGGACTTGTAGATGATGTTTTGGTGAAGATTGAAGACCACTACATCCCTGCTGATTTTATAGTCCTAGAGACTGGGAAGTGCATGGATGAATCTATCATCCTTGGAAGACCCTTCCTACCCACAGCAAAGGCTGTGATTGATGTTGATGGAGGTGAACTGATCATTCAAGTGAATGAAGAATCCTTTGTGTTTAAGGCTCAAGGATATCCCTCTGTCACCATGGAGAGGAAGCATGAAGAGCTTCTCTCAAATCAGAGTCAAACAGAGCCCCCACAGTCAAACTCTAAGTTTGGTGTTGGGAGGCCACAACCAAACTCTAAGTTTGGTGTTGAACCCCCACATTCAAACTCTAAGTTTGGTGTTGGGAGGTTCCAACATTGCTCTGAGAAAATATGAGGCTCCATGAGAGCCATCTGTCAAGCTACTGACATTAAAGAAGTGCTTGTTGGGAGGCAACTAAATATTATATTTTATCTATTTTCTTTTGTTATTTTATATTTTTTGTAGGTTGATGATCATGAGAAGTCACAAAAACAATTGAAAAAGCAAAAACAGAATGAGAAACAGGAAGAAAAACAGCACACCCTGGAGGAAGAACCTACTGGCGTTTAAACGCCAGTAAGGCTAGCAGGTGGGCGTTTAACGCCAGAAAGGGGCACCAGACTGGCGTTAAACGCCAGGAAAGGGCAAGAACCTGGCGTTAAACGCCAGAAATTGGCACCAGCCCGGCGTTTAACGCCAGAATTGGCTCAAAACGTGATTTTGAATGCCATTTGGTGCAGGGATGACTTTTCCTTGACACCTCAGGATTTGTGGACCCCACAGGATCCCCACCAACCCCACCACTCTCTCTCTTCTTCACCCATTCACCAATCACCTCAACCCCTCTTCCCCAAAAACCCTTCACCTATCAAATCCCATCTTTCTCTTCACCACTCACATCCATCCTTCATAAAACCCCACCTACCTCACCATTCAAATTCAAACCACTTTTCCCTCCCAAACCCACCCATAATGGCCGAACCCTACCCCTCCCCTCTTCTATATAAACCCTTCTTCACCCCTTCATTTTCACACAACCTAAACACCACTTCTCCCCCTCTTTGGCCGAACACAAAGCCATTCCCTTCTTCCTCATTTCATCTTCTTCTACTCTCTTCTTTCTTCTTTTGCTCGAGGACGAGCAAACCTTTTAAGTTTGGTGTGATAAAAGCATTGCTTTTTGTTTTTCCATAACCATTTATGGCATCCAAGGCCAGAAACCTCTAGAAAGAGGAAAGGGAAGGCAAAAGCTTCCACCTCCGAGTCATGGGAGATGGAGAGATTCATTTCAAGGGTGCATCAAGACCACTTCTATGAAGTTGTGGCCTTGAAAAAGGTGATCCCCGAGGTCCCTTTTTCACTCAAAAAGAGTGAATATCCGGAGATCCGACATGAGATCCGAAGAAGAGGTTGGGAAGTTCTTACCAACCCCATTCAACAAGTCGGAATCTTGATGGTTCAAGAGTTCTATGCCAATGCATGGATCACCAAGAACCATGATCAAAGTGTGAACCCGGAACCAAAGAATTGGCTCACTATGGTTCGGGGGAAATACTTGGATTTTAGTCCGGAAAATGTAAGGTTAGCATTCAACTTGCCCATGATGCAAGGAGATGAGCATCCTTACACTAGAAGGGTCAACTTTGATCAAAGGTTGGACCAAGTCCTCACTGACATTTGTGAAGAGGGCGCCCAATGGAAGAGAGATTCAAGAGGGAAGCCGGTTCAATTGAGAAGGCATGACCTCAAGCCCGTGGCTAGAGGATGGTTGGAGTTTATCCAACGCTCAATCATTCCCACTAGCAACCGGTCCGAAGTTACTCTAGACCGGGCCATCATGATTCATAGCATCATGATTGGAGAAGAAGTGGAAGTTCATAAGGTTATAGCCCAAGAACTCTATAAGGTGGCGGACAAGTCCTCCACCTTGGCAAGGTTAGCCTTTCCTCACCTCATTTGTCACCTCTGTTATTCAGTTGGAGTTGACATAGAGGGAGACATCCCCATTGATGAGGACAAGCCCATTACTAAGAAGAAGATGGAGCAAACAAGAGACCCCTCTCATCATGAGATCCCTGAGATACCTCAAGGGATGCACTTTCCTCCACAAGACTATTGGGAGCAAATTAACACCTCCCTAGGAGAATTAAGTTCCAATATGGGACAACTAAGGGTGGAGCACCAAGAACATTCCATCCTCCTCCATGAAATCAGAGAAGATCAAAGAATCATGAGAGAGGAGCAACAAAGACAAGGAAGAGACATTGAGGAGCTCAAGCACTCCATAAGACCTTCAAGAGGAAGAACAAGCCGCCATCACTAAGGTGGACCCGTTCTTTAATCTCCTTGTTCTTTATTTTTCTGTTTTTCGAATTTTAGTGCTTATATTTATCCATGTTTGTGTCTTATGATCATTAGTGTCTATGCCTTAAAGTTATGAATGTCCTATGAATCCATCACCTTTCTTAAATAAACAATGTTCTTAATTGAAAAAGAAAAGAATTGCATGAATTTTGAATTTTATAACAGTTTAATTATTTTGATGTGGTGGCAACACTTTTGTTTTCTGAATGTATGCTTAAACAGTGCATATGTCTTTTGAATTTGTGGTTCATGAATGTTGGCTCTTGAAAGAATGATGAAAAAGGAGACATGTTACTGAGGATCTGAAAAATCATAAAAATGATTCTTGAAGCAAGAAAAAGCAGTGAAAAAAAAAGAGGCGAAAAAAAAACGAAAAAAAAAGAAGAAAGAGAAAAAGAAAGAAAAAGAAAGAAATAAAGTTGTGATCCAAGGCAAAAAGAGTGTGCTTAAGAACCCTGGACACCTCTAATTGGGGACTTTAGCAAAGCTGAGTCACAATCTGAAAAGGTTCACCCAATTATGTGTCTGTGGCATGTATGTATCCGGTGGTAATACTGGAAGACAGAGTGCTTTGGGCCACGGACAAGACTCATAAAGTAGCTGTGTTCAAGAATCATCATACTTAACTAGGAGAATCAATAACACTATCTGGATTCTGAGTTCCTAAAGAAGCCAATCATTCTGAATTTCAAAGGATAGAGTGAGATGCCAAAACTGTTCAGAGGCAAAAAGCTAAAAGTCCCGCTCATCTAATTGATACTGATCTTCATAGATGTTTTTGGAATTCATTGCATATTCTCTTCTTTTTATCTTATTTGATTTTCAGTTGCTTGGGGACAAGCAACAATTTAAGTTTGGTGTTGTGATGAGCGGATAATTTGTACGCTTTTTGGCATTGTTTTTAGTATGTTTTTAGTAGTTTGAGTTGAGTTTTTAGTATATTTTTATTAGTTTTTAGTTAAAATTCACTTTTCTGGACTTTACTATGAGTTTGTGTGTTTTTCTGTGATTTCAGGTATTTTCTGGCTGAAATTGAGGGACCTGAGCAAAAATCTGATTCAGAGACTGAAAAGGACTGCAGATGCTGTTGGATTCTGACCTCCCTGCACTCGAAGTGGATTTTCTGGAGCTACAGAAGCCCAATTGGCGCGCTCTCAACGGCGATGGAAAGTAGACATTCTGGGCTTTCCAGCAATATATGATAGTCCATATTTTGCCCAAGATTTGATGGCCCAAACTGGCGTTCAAATTCACCTTCAGAATTCCCAGCGTTAAACGCCGGAACTGGCACCTAAATGGGAGTTAAACGCCCAAACTGGCATAAAAGCTGGCGTTTAACTCCAAGAAGAGTCTCTACACGAAAAATGCTTCATTGCTCAGCCCAAGCACACACCAAGTGGGCCCAGAAGTGGATTTTTATGTCATTTACTCATCTTTGTAATCCTTAGGCTACTAGTTCCCTATAAGTAGGACCTTTTACTATTGTATTTTTCATCTTGAGATCTTTGAATCTTTTGATCACTGGGAGGCTGGCCTCATGGCCATGCCTAGACCTTGTTCTTATGTATTTTCAACGGTGGAGTTTCTACACACCATAGATTAAGGTGTGGAGCTCTGCTGTACCTCGAGTATTAATGCAATTACTATTATTCTTCTATTCAATTCCACTTGTTCTTTGTCCAAGATATCACTTGCTCTTCAACTTGATGAATGTGATGATCCGTGATACTCATCATCATTCTCACCTATGAACAAAGTGACTGACAACCACTTTTGTTCTACAAGCATACAAGGCTCTAGTGTTTATCTCTTAGGTTCCTGATGCACGATGCATGGTTGATCGCCTGACAACCGAGTGCTCGCCTGACAACCGAGCCAGCCATTCCGTGAGATCAGAGTCTTCGTGGTATATGCAAGAACTGATGGCGGCATTCAAGAGAATCCGGAAGGTCTAACCTTGTCTGTGGTATTCTGAGTAGGATTCAATGATTGAATGACTGTGACGTGCTTCAAACTCCTAGCAGGCGGGGCGTTAGTGACAGACGCAAAAGAATCACTGGATTCTATTCCGGCCTGACCGAGAACCGACAGCTGGATAGCCATGCCGTGACAGGGTGCGTTGAACATTTCCACTGAGAGGATGGGAGGTAGCCACTGACAACGGTGAAACCCTTGCATAAGCTTGCCATGGAAAGGAGTAAGAAGGATTGGATGAAGACAGTAGGAAAGCAGAGAGACGGAAGGGAAAGCATCTTCATACGCTTATCTGAAGCTCTCACCAATGATATACATAAGTATCTCTATCTTTATCTTTATGTTTTATTCATATGTCATCTATACCCATTTGAGTCTGCCTGACTAAGATTTACAAGGTGACCATAGCTTGCTTCATACCAACAATCTCCGTGGGATCGACCCTTACTCGCGTAAGGTTTATTACTTGGACGACCCAGTGTACTTGCTGGTTAGTTGTGCGGAGTTGTGATAGAGAGTTGAGATTGCAATGAGCCCACCAAGTCTGTGGCGCCATTGATGATCACAATTCCGTGCACCATTGGTCCATGTTGTAACTCAAGCCTTCCAAAGAGGTGTTGAGTTGCTCCCAATAATTGTCTGGAGGAAAATGCATCCCTTGAGGTATCTCAGAGATTTCATAAGGAATTTCATCATGCTCTTGTTGAGGTCCATGAGTGGGCTCTCTTGTTTGCTCCATCCTTTTCTTAGTAATGGGCTTGTCCTCTTCAATGAGGATGTTTCCTTATATGTCAATCCCAGCCAAATTGCATAAGTGACAAATGTGATGAGAAAAGGCTAACCTTGCCAAAGTGGAGGACTTGTCAGCCACCTTGTAGAGTTCTAGAGGTATGATCTCATTAACTTCCACTTACTCCCCAATCATGATACTCTGGACCATGATGGCCCGATCCACAATCACTTCAGATCAGTTGCTAGTAGGAATGATGGAGCGTTGGATGAACTCCAACCATCCTCTAGCTACATGCTTAAGGTCCGGTCTTCTCAATTGAACCGGATTGGCTCTTGAGTCTCTTTTCCATTGAGATCCTTCCACACATTTGTCCATGAGGACTTGGTCCAACCTTTGATCAAAGTTGACCCTTCTAGTGTAGGGGCGTGCATTTTCTTGCATCATTGGCAAGTGGAACGCCAACCTTACATTTTCCGGACTGAAATTTAAGTATTTCCCCCGAACCATTGTGAGCCAATTCTTTGATTCGGGTTCATACTTTGATCATGGTTCCTAGTGATTCATGCATTGGCATAGAACTCTTGAACCATTAAGATCCTAACTTGTTGAATGGGGTTGGTGAGAACTTCCCAACCTCTTCTTCGGATTTCATGTCAGATCTCCAGATACTCATTCTTCTTGAGAATGAAAGGGACCTCAGGGATCACCTTCTTCTTGGCCACAACTTCATAGAATGGGTCTTGATGGACCTTTGAGATGAGTCTCTCCATCTCTCATGACTCGGAGGTGGAAGCTTTTGCCTTCCTTTTCCTTTTTCTAGAGGTTTCTCCGGCCTTAGGTGCCATAAATGGTTATGGAAAAACAAAAAGCAATGCTTTTACCACACCAAACTTAAAATGTTTGCTCGTCCTCGAGCAAAAGAAGAAAGAAAGAAGGGGGAGAAGAAGAAAATAGAGGAGATGGAGGGAGATAGAGGTTCGGCCTAGGGGGTAAAAGAATGTTTGTGATGTGTGAAAATGAAGTAGTGAAGAGGGGTATTTATAGGGAAAGAGAGGAAGAGTGGCCGAATAGAATTGGGTGGGTTTAGGAGGGAAAAGTGTTTGAATTTGAAAGTGAGGTAGGTGGGATTTTTGGGAAGAGATATGGAGGTGATTCGTGAAGAGAATATAGGGAAGAGGATAATATTTGATTGGTGAGTGGTGTTTTGGGTGGAGTGTTATAGAGTTGTGTGAGGGAGAGAGAGAGAGAGAGGTGGGTAGGTGGGGATCCTGTGGGGTCCACAGATCTTGAGGGGTCAAGGATTTCTCATCCCTGCTCCTTTTAGGCGTGCAAAATGCCCTTATTGTGCAATCCTGGCGTTTAACACCAAACTGCTGCTTGTTTCTAGCGTTAAACGCCAGATTCTATACCTTTATTGACGTTTAACACCAAGCTGTTGCTTGTTTCTGGCATTAAACGCCATCTTTGTTCCCTTTTCTGGCGTTAAATGCTAGTCTGGTGCCTATTTCTGGCGTTTAACGCCCATTCTGCTACTCTTACTGGCGTTTAAATGCCAGTAAGTTCCTCCTCCTGGGTGTGCTATTTTTTAATGCTGTTTTTGAATTTGTTTTAATTTTTGCAGTTGTTTTTGTGACTCCACATGATCATCAACCTAAAGAAAACATGAAATAACATAGATAAATAAAAATTGGGTTGCCTCCTAATAAGCGCTTCTTTAATGTCAATAACTTGACAGTGGGCTCTCATGGAGCCTCACAGATATTTAGAGCATGGTTGGGGCCTTCCAACACCAAACTTAGAGTTTGGTTGTGGCCTCTCAACACCAAACTTAGAGTTTGGTTGTGGCTTCCCAACACCAAACTTAGAGTTTGAATTTGGGGGCTTTGTTTGACTCTGTATTGAGAGAAGCTTTTCATGCTTCCTCTTCATTGTTACTGGTGCATGAAGTTGTGATCTCAATGGCGCCAACAACTTGGAACACACAATTGTAATATCACTCTTTTTCACAACTTCGCACAACTAACCAGCAAGTGCACTGGGTCGTCCAAGTAATAAACCTTACGTGAGTAAGGGTCAATCCCACGGAGATTGTCGGCTTGAAGTAAGCTATGGTCACCTTCTAAATCTCAGTCAGGCGGATTCAAATGGTTATGGAGTTTTAATAATTAAAATATAATTAAACATAAAATAAAGATAGAGATACTTATGTAATTCATTGGTGGGAATTTCAGATAAGTGTTTAGAAATGTCTCATTACTTTTGAATCTCTGCTTTCCTACTGTCTTCTTCCAATCCTTCATATTCCTTTCTATGGCAAGCTGTATGTAGGGCGTCACTGTTGTCAATGGCTACTTCCTATCATCTTAGTGAAAAAGGTCCTCTACGGTTTCCCGCATGGCTAATCAGCTGTTGGTTCTCAATCATGTAGGAATAGGATTTACTATCCTTTTACGTCTGTCACCACACCCTATAGTCGCGAGTTTGAAGCTCGTCACAGTCATCCCATCCCAGATCCTACTCGGAATACCACAGACAAGGTTTAGACTTTTCGGATCTCAAGAATGCTGCCAATTGATTCTAGCTTATACCACGAAGACTCTGATCTCACATAATGGAAGGCTCTGTTGTCAGGAGAGGCAACCATGCATCGTGGACCAAGAATCCAAGAGATACACACTCTAGCTTTCGCAGGTAGAACGGAAGTGTTTGTCAGGCATGCATTCATAAGTGAGTATAGCGATGAGTGTCACGGATCATCACATTCATCAGGTTTAAGTGCGAATGAATATTTTAGAATAAGAATAAGCATGAATTAAATAGAAAACAGTAGTAATTGCATTAATACTCGAGGAACAGTAGAGCTCCACACCCTTAATCTATGGTGTGTAGAAACTCTACCGTTGAAAATACATAAGTGATGAAGGTCTAGGCATGGCCGTGAGACCAGCCCCCAAAACGTGATCAAAGGATCAAAAGATAATCCAAAGATGTGGTCAAAAGACCCCTAGTACAATAGTAAAGAGTTCTATTTATACTAAACTAATTACTACGGTTACAGAAATGAGTAAATGATGCAGATATCCACTTCCGGGCCGACATGGTGCGTGTTTAGGCTGAGCATTGAAGCTTTCACGTGCAGAGGTCTTCCTTGGAGTTAAACGCCAGTTTGTAACTTGTTTCTGGTATTTAACCCTGCTTTGCAACTTGTTTCTGGCGTTTAACTCTGCTTTGCAACTTGGGAGGGAAAAGTATTTGAATTTTTAAAGTGAGGTAGGTGGGGTTTTTGGGGAAGAGATATGGAGGTGATTGGTGAAAAGAATATAGGGAAGATAATATGATTTGATTGGTGAGTAAGAGAGAGAGAGGGGCAGGGTAGGTGGGGATCCTGTGGGGTCCACAGATCCTGAGGGGTCAAGGATGTATCATCCCTGCTCCTATTAGGCGTACAAAACGCCCTTCTGTGCAATCCTAGTGTTTAACGCTAGATTGCTGCTTGTTTCTCGCGTTAAACACCAACTTTTATTCTTTTCCTGGCGTTAAACACCAGGTTGCAATCTGTTTCAGGCGTTTAACACCAGATTGTAGCTTGTTTCTGGTGTTTAACGCCCAGAATGGTGCCAGACTGGGCGTTAAACGCCCATTCTGCTACCCTTACTGACGTTTAAACGCCAGTAAGTCTCTCTTCCAGGGTGTGCTGTTTTTAATGTTATTTTTTATTTTTCTTAAATTTTTACAATTGTTTTCGTGACTCCACATGATCATCATCCTAAAAAAAAAGAAAATAACATGAAATAACATAGATAAATAAAAATTGGGTTGCCTCCCAATAAGCGCTTCTTTAATGTCAATAGCTTGACAGTGGGCTCTCACGGAGCCTCACAGAAATTCAGAGCATTGTTGGGACCTCCTAACACCAAACTTAGAGTTTGGATGTGGGGGTTCAACACCAAACTTAGAGTTTGGTTGTGGCCTCCCAACACCAAACTTAGAAGTTGACTGTGGGGGATTTGTTTGACTCTGTATTGAGAGAAGCTTTTCTTGCTTCCTCTCCATGGTTACAGAGGAAGATCCTTGAGTTTTATACACAAGGTAGTTCTCATTCAATTGAAGGATCAACTCTCCTCTGTCCACATCAATCACAGCTTTTGCTGTGGCTAGGAAGCGTCTTCCAAGGATGATAGATTCATCCTCATCCTTCCCAGTGTCTAGGATTATGAAATCAGCTGGGATGTAAAGGCCTTTAACCTTTACTAGCACGTCCTCTACCTATCCATAAGCCTTTTTTCATGGATTTGTCTGCCATCTCTAATGAGAATTTAGCAGCCTATACCTCAAAGATTCCCAGTTTTTCCATTACAGAGAGTGGCATTAAGTTTATGCCTGAACCCAGGTCACATAGAGCCTTCTCAAAGGTCATGGTACCTATGTTACAGGGAATTAGGAATTTACCAGGATCCTGTTTCTTTTGAGGTAATGTTTGCCTAACCAAGTCATTCAGTTCAATGGTGAGCAAGGGGGGTTCATCCACCCAAGTCTCATTACCAAATAACTAGGCATTCAGCTTCATGATTTCTCCTAAATACTGGGCAACTTGCCCTTCAACAATGTCTTCATCTTCTTTAGAAGATGAATAGTCATCAGAGCTCATGAATGGTAAAAAGAGGTTCAATGGAATCTCTATGGTCTCTAGGTGAGCTTCAAATTCCTTAGGTTCCTCAATTGGGAACTCCTTTTTGTCCAGAGGATGTCCCATGAGGTCTTCCTCACTGGGATTCACGTCCTCCTCCTCTTCTGTGCATTCGGCCACACCAAGAAAGGTTGTGGCCTTGCACTCTCTTTTTGGGTTCTCTTCTGTATTGCTTGGGAGAGTACTAGGAGGAGTTTCAGTGACTCTTTTACTCAGCTGGACCACTTGTGCCTCCAAATTTCTAATGGAGAACCTTGTTTCATTCATAAAACTTAGACTGGCCTTAGATAGATCAGCGACTATGTTTGCTAAGCTAGAGGGGTTCTGCTCAGAATTCTCTGTCTGTTGCTGAGAGGATGATGGAAAAGTCTTGCTATTGCTAAACCTGTTTCTTCCACCATTATTAAAGCCTTGTTGGGGATTTTGATGATCCTTCCATGAGAAATTTAGATGATATCTCCATGAGGGATTATAGGTGTTTCCAAAGGCTTTACCCATGTAATTCACCTCTGCCATTGCAGGGTTCTCAGGATCATAAGCTTCTTCTTCAGAAGATGCTTTTTTAGTATTGTTGGATGCATTTTGCAATCCATTCAGACTTTGAGAAATCATACTGACTTGCTGAGTCAACATTTTGTTCTGAGCCAATATGGCATTCAGAGCATCAATTTCAAGAACTCCCTTCCTTTGAGGCGTCCCATTATTCATAGGATTCCTTTCAGAAGTGTACATGAACTGGTTATTTGCAACCATGTCAATGAGTTCCTGAGCTTCTACAGGCATTTTCTTCAGGTGAATAGATCCACCTGCAGAATGGTCCCATGATACCTTAGACAATTCGGACAGACCATCATAGAATATATCCAGAATGGTCCATTCTGAAAGCATGTCAGAAGGACACTCTTTGGTCAGTTACTTGTATCTCTCCCAAGCTTCATAGAGGGATTCACCTTCTTTTTGTCTGAAGGTTTTAACATCCATTCAAAGCTTACTCAGCTTTTGAGGAGGAAAGAACTTGGCTAAGAAAGCTGTGACCTTATCCCAAGAGTTCAAGCTATCTTTAGGTTGAGAGTCCAACCATATTCTAGCTCTGTCTCTTACAGAAAAAGGGAAAAGCATAAGCCTGTAGACCTCGGGATCAACCCCATTGGTCTTAACAGTATCACAAATCTGCAAGAATTCAGTTAAGAACTGAAAAGGATCTTCTGATGGAAGTCCATAAAACTTGCAATTCTGTTGCATCAGAGAAATTAATTGAGGCTTTAGCTCAAAATTGTTTGCTCCAATGGCAGGGATTGAGATGCTTCTTCCATGGAAGTTAGAATTTGGTACAATAAAGTCACCAAGCATCTTCCTTGCATTGTTGGCATTGTTGTTATTTTCGGCTGCCATGTCTTCCTCTTTTTCGAGATTCTCTGTAAGGTTTTCTCTATATTCTTGTGCTTTAGCTTCTCTTAGCTTCTTCTTCAGATTCTTTTCAGGTTCAGGATCTGCTTCAACAAGAATGTCCTTGTCCTTGCTCCTTCTCATATAAAAAAGAAGAGAACAGAAAAGAAAGAGGAATCCTATATGTCACGGTATAGAGATTCCTTTATGTGAGTAGAAGAAAAAAAGAATAGAAGAAGGAGTAGAGAAAAATTCGAACACAGAGGAGAAGAGAGGGCTCAAATTTTGAGATAAAGAGAATTGTTAGTAAATAAATAAAATAAATAGAAAGAGATGAGAGGGAGAGAATATTCAAAAATTGTTTTTGAAAAATGGTTAGTGATTTTTGAAAATTAGAGATAGAAAAGTAGTTAGTTGGTTTTCAAAAAGATAAGAAACAAACAAAAAGTCAATTAGTTAGTTGAAAAAGATTTGAAAATCAATTTTAAAAATATTGGAAGTTAGAAAAGATTTTTGAATTCAAATTTTTGAAAAAGATATGATTGAAATTTATTTTGAAAAAGATTTGAAAAAGAAATTTAGAAAGATTTGATTTTTAAAATCAAAATTGATTACTTGACTAACAAGAAACTAAAAGATATGATTCTAGAAATTAAAGATTGAACCTTTCTTAACAAGAAAGTAACAAACTTCAAATTTTTGAATCAATCACATTAATTGTTAGTAAACTTTTCGAAAATTATAAAATTAAGAAAAAGATTTTGAAAATAAATTTTAAAATTTTCGAAAATATTAAAGAGAAAAATGAAAAAGATTTTATTTTGAAAAAGATTTTGAAAAGATATGATTTTTGAAATTGAAATCTTGATTTGACTAACAAGAAACAATTTATTTTAAAAATTTTTGACTAAGTCAACCCAAAGATTTCGAAATTTATAAGAGAAATAAGGGAAAGATATTTTTTATTTTTGAATTTTAATGAGGAGAGAGAAAAACAACTAAATGACTAAAGACATAAAAATTTTAGATCAAAACACATGATGCATGCAAGAACACTATGAATGTCAAGATGAACACCAAGAACACTTTGAAGATCATGAGGAACATCAAGAACTTATTTTTGAAAAATTTTCAAGAAAAGAGAAACATGCAAGACACCAAACTTAGAGATTTTTCATGTTTAGACACTATGAATGCAAAAATGCATATAAAGAACAACAAAAGATACAAAACAAGAAAATATAAAGATCAAACAAGAAGACTTGTCAATAACAACTTGAAGATCATGAAGAATGCAATGCATGAAATTTTCGAAAATGTTTGAGAAAAATAAAATTATGCAATTGGCACCAAACTTAAAAATTTGACTCAACACTCAAACAAGAAACACAAAAATATTTTTGATTTTTGATTTTATGATTTTATAAATTTTTTTGGATTTTTCAAAAATTATTTTTGGAAAAACGAAAAAGAAGAAAAATTTTGAAAGATTTTTGAAAACTTTTTAAAAATAAAATAATGGTTAAAACAAAGAAAATTACCTAATCTGAGCAACAAGATGAACCGTCAGTTGTCCAAACTCAAACAATCCCTGGCAACGGTGCCAAAAACTTGGTGCACGAAGTTGTGATCTCAATGGCGCCAACAACTTGGTACGTACAATTGTAATATCACTCTTTTTCACAACTTCGCACAACTAACCAGCAAGTGCACTGGGTCGTCCAAGTAATAAACCTTACGTGAGTAAGGGTCGATCCCACGGAGATTGTCAGCTTGAAGCAAGCTATGGTCACCTTGTAAATCTCAGTCAGGCGGACTCAAATGGTTATTGAGTTTTAATAATTAAAATATAATTAAACATAAAATAAATATAGAGATACTTATGTAATTCATTGGTGGGAATTTCAGATAAGTGTATGGAGATGCCTCATCCCTTTTGAATCTCTGCTTAGCTACTGCCTTCTTCCGATCTTTCATATTCCTTTCTATGGCAAGCTGTATATAGGGCGTCACCGTTGTCAATGGCTACTTTCCATCCTCTTAGTAAAAAAGGTCCTCTACGGTTTCCCGCATGGCTAATCAGCTGTTGGTTCTCGATCATGTAGGAATAGGATTTACTATCCTTTTGCGCCTGTCACCACGCCCTACAGTCGCGAGTTTGAAGCTCGTCACAATCATCCCATCCCAGATCCTACTCGGAATACCACAGACAAGGTTTAGACTTTCCGGATCTCAAGAATGCTGCCAATTAATTCTAGCTTATGCCACGAAGACTCTGATCTCATGGAATAGAAGGCTCTGTTGTCAGGAGAGGCAACCATTCATCGTGGACCAGGAATCCAAGAGATACACACTCTAGCTTTCGCAGGTAGAACGGAAGTGTTTGTCAGGCACGCATCCATAAGTGAGAATAGTGATGAGTGTCACGGATCATCACATTCATCAGGTTGAAGTGCGAATGAATATCTTAGAATAAGATTAAGCATGAAATGAATAGAAAACAGTCGTAATTACATTAATACTCGAGGAACAGCAGAGCTCCACACCCTTAATCTATGGTGTGTAGAAACTCCACCGTTGAAAATACATAAGTGATAAAGGTCCAGGCATGGCCGTGAGGCCAGCCCCCAAATCGTGATCAAAGGATCAAAAGATAATCCAAAGATGTGGTCAAAAGACCCCTAGTACAATAGTAAAAAGTTCTATTTATACTAAACTAATTACTAGGGTTACATAAATGAGTAAATGATGCAGAAATCCACTTCCACTTTCACGTGCAGAGGTCTTCCTTGGAGTTAAACGCCAATTTGTAACTTGTTTCTGGAGTTTAACCCTGCTTTGCAACTTGTTTCTACCGTTTAATGCCATAATAGGGCAGAAAGCTGGCGTTAAACACCAGTTTGCGTCATCTAAACTCCGGCAAAGTATGGACTATTATATATTTTTGGAAAGCTCTGGATGTCTACTTTCCAACGCAATTGAGAGCGCACCATTTGGTTTTCTGTATCTCCAAAAATTCCATTTCGAGTGCAGGTAGGTCAGAATCCAACAGCATCTGCAGTTCTTTATCAGCCTCTGAATCAGATTTTTGCTCAGGTCCCTCAATTTCAGCCAGAAAATACTTGAAATCATAGAAAAACACACAAAATCATAGTAAAGTCCAGAAGTGTGAATTTTTCTTAAAAACTAATAAAAATATACTAAAAAGTGACAAAATCATACTAAAAACTTTCTAAAAACAATGCCAAAAGCGTATAAATTATCCGCTCATCAGTTGCAGAGGGAGATCCTTGAGTCTTGAATACAAGGTAGTCCTCATTCAATTGAAGGACCAACTCTCCTCTGTCAACAACAATCACAGTTTTTGCTGTGGCTAGGAAATGTCTGTCAAGGATGATGGATTCATCCTTATCCTTTCTAGTGTCTAGGATTATGAAATCAGCAAGGATGTAAAGGCCTTCAACCTTTACTAGCACGTCCTCTACTAGTCCATAAGCCTTTTTCATGGATTTGTCTGTCATCTCTAATGAGATTCTTGCATCTTGAACCTCAAAGATTCCCAGTTTCTCCATTACAGAGAGTGGCATGAGGTTCATGCCTGACCCCAGGTCACACAGAGCCTTCTCAAAGGTCATGGTGACTATGGTACATGGTATTAAAAACCTTCTCGGATCCTCTTTCTTTTGAGGTAATGTCTGCCTGATCAAGTTATTCATTTCATTGGTGAGCAAGGGGGGTTCATCCACCCAAGTCTCATTACCAAATAACTTGGCATTCAACTTCATGATTGCTCCAAGGTACTTAGCAACTTGCTCTTCAGTAATATCTTCATCCTCTTCGGAAGAAGAATACTCATCAGAGCTCATGAATGGCAGAAGTAGGTTCAATGGAATCTCTATGGTCTTTAGATAAGCCTCAGATTCCTTAGGTTCCTCAACTGGGAACTCTTTTTTATCCAGAGGACGTCCCATGAGGTCTTCCTCACTGGGATTCATGTCCTCCTCCTCCTCCCTAGGTTCGGCCATACCAAGTAAGGTTATGGCCTTGCACTCTCTTTTTGGATTCTCTTCTGTATTTCTTGGGAGAGTACTAGGAGGAGTTTCAGTGACAATTTTACTCAGCTGGCTGATACGTAAAAATTTAATTTCACGTATAACCGGCAAGTATACCGGGTCGTATCAAGTAATAAAACTCACTAAGAGTGAGGTCGATCCCACGGAGATTGGTAGATTAAGCAACTTTAGTTTAATGATGGATTTAGTCAAGCAAACATGGTTTGATTTTTTGAGCATTGTGATTTTTGAACATAATTGCAGGAATTTAAATGGCAAGGAATTTAAAGAACTGAAATATAGAAATAAAATGAAAGTAAATAACTGAAACTTAAAATGCAAGAAACTTAAATGACAATCTCAATGAGGTCTTGAGCCTCCTCAGCAGTTTTCATCATGTTTAGTGATCCTCCTGATGAGTAATCTAGTCGCCTCCTTGCTTCTAAGCTTAAGCCTTCATAGAAGTTTTGGAGTTTGACCCAATCACTAAACATGTCAGGTGGACATCTTCTCATTAGTGCCTTATATCTTTCCCAAGCTTCATACAATGATTCCCTTTCCATTTGCCTGAAAGTTTGAACCTCTGTCTTCAACTTGATGATTCTTTGAGGTAGGTAGAACTTTGCTAGAAATCTGCCCATCACGTCATTCCAATTGTTGAGGCTTTCCTTGGGGAATGACTCTAGCCATTGAGTGGCCTTATCCCTCAAAGAGAATGGGAATAGCAGCAGTTTGTAGACATCTGTATGCACTCCATTTGTCTTCACTGTATTGCATATCCTCAGAAAAACAGACAGATGTTGATTTGGGTCTTCAAGAGGTCCCCCTCCATAGGAGCAGTTGTTTTGTACCAAAGTGATGAGCTGAGGTTTCAACTCAAAGTTGTGGGAATGAACATTTGGAGTGGCAATGCTGCTCCCACAATGTCTTGGATCAGGGATGGTATAAGAAGATAACACCCTTCTAGGTGGTCCATCATTGTTGTTGACCCCTCCAGGAGGATTGTGCATGTCGTCCTCCATGACTTGGTCTTCTCCCTCTGATTCCTCCTCTTCACCAACTATCCCCTTTCCTCTTTCTGCTCTCCTTACCCTTCGGAGGGTTCTCTCGTCCTCAATATTAAGTCTATTAGCTCCTGACATAAACGAACAAAACTAAAATCACAAGTGAGACACTCTAGAACTAAAGTGGAATTGGAGTTAGTGAAACAAAGTATCAAACAGTTAGTGGGCTTAACAAAAACAATAATAAAAAAATGCTTAATCTAAACTATCATTCACTTAATCATTGTCAATCTTTTCCAATCCCCGGCAACGGCGCCAAAAAACTTGATACGTAAAAATTTGATTTCACGTATAACCGGCAAGTATACCGGGTCGTATCAAGTAATAAAACTCACTAAGAGTGAGGTCGATCCCATGGAGATTGGTAGATTAAGCAACTTTAGTTTAATGATAGATTTAGTCAAGCAAACATGGATTTGATTTTTTGAGCATTGTGATTTTTGAACATAATTGCAGGAATTTAAATGGCAAGGAATTTAAAGAACTGAAATATAGAAATAAAATGAAAGTAAATAACTGAAACTTAAAATGCAAGAAACTTAAATGACATCAAAGATAAATTGCAAGGAATTAAAGGTTGCAGAAATTTAAAGAGCATAAGAGCAAAGAGCAAGAAATAAAGAGACAGAATGTAGATGACAAGAATAATAAATTGCAAGAATGTAGAAGGGAAATGGGGTAATGGGTGTTCAAACAACTAAGAGCAAGAGAAATGAGAATTAATGATGGAGAGGATCATTAAGGATCAGAGATGCAAATTCTCATGAATTGATGTTGATCAATTCCTTCTCAATCATGGGTATAGATCCATGGCAAGTGGGTAATTGAATCCCAATCTCTTGGTGATCCAATTTCTCTCATCATAGCCAATTGCCACTCTCGTGATCTAATTGTTCATGAGAAGAGATGAAGCTCAATTTCTAATCCAAGCCACACAATTTCCAGAATCTCAACTTAGGGAGGTTACATCTCACATACCAACCAAAGTGTATTGATTAAGGAGATTATGAAAGGATGAACTCTAAACTGAACTATGTGGTTCATTTCTCAAATTCACCACATAATTCATATAGATTAACCCCTCTCTCGACGGTGGTTGAATCTTTGAAGAACAAGAATTTTCTCTTGGATTAACCACTTGAATTGAGAAGGAGAAGATGATTTATTAATGCATTCAAACAAGCAGAGCTCTTCCCCCTAATGAAAGTGGGGTTTAGTGAATCATAGCTCCAATTTCAACAACAATTGCCATAAATGAAAAATAAACTAAGTGTGAAGAAAGATGAAGAAGAAGAAGAAAATGCTTAAAAACTCAAAAAAATGAAGAAAAGTTCCAAGAAGAACCAAAATAGCTCTCCGGGTATCCTCCCGGAAGTGCTAGAGAGTTCTCCAAGTAAAAGTGCTAGTAAGTGCTAAAAGTCTAGAAATCTAAGTGTCCAAAAAAAAGTCCCCCTAAAGTACAAACTCCTTCTCTATTTATATTAGTCCTAAAACTCCTTCAAAGATCTTCAATTGGGCTAGCAATGTAGGCTTCCTCTTTGTTGAATTCTTGGCTCAATGGAAGAAGTATTGCTAGACATGGAAGGAGGAGTTCATTCATATGCTTTTGGCCTAATGGCTTGGCGTTGTTGCCAATAACTTTAGCCTTAATGCACGTTGGCAACGTGCATTATGTTTTCCTGGGAGTGAACTTTGAGACTTGGGCTTTGCTAGCCTAAGTTGTTGCTAACAACTTGTTTTTCTTCTTCTTGACTCTACTTTCATGCTTAATGTAGCCCAGGGTTTGAGTGTCAATCCTCTGCTTTAATATGAACTATCATACATCATTGGAAAGCTCAGAGTGTCTTCTTTCTAATGCACTTAGAATCATCTTAATTGGAGCTTTGTAGCTCAAGTTATGCTTCCTCAAAGAAGGTAAGGTCAGGCTACCAAGTTGTTGCTGAACACGCCCCTTTCTTCTCAAGTTGGCAACGTGCCAAGCCTCCCAAGGCTGAAACATGGGGCTGGCGTTGTCCTCAAACATGCCCCCTTGTTGGCACGTTGGCAATGTGCTCGTGCTCCCCTCCAGGGCTGCTTTCTAGCCTTCAACTTTGCTTGTCACGTTGCCTTGGAACACGCCTTTAGAAGATGGTGTTGGCAACATGCTCGAGTGCTTCTCAAAATAGCTTGTCACGTTGCCTTGGGACACGCCTTTGGAGGCTGGCGTTGGCAACGTGCATGCTTCTTCCCCTGGGCAAGCTTCCTTCCCTAGCTTTGGTTGCTACGCTGCCCCCAAACACACCTTTATTTCCTGGCGTTGGCAACGTGCTCGAGCCTTCCTCAAGGCTCCATGCTTGTTGCTTGGCGTTGTCCTTGAACACGCCTATGTTTCCTGGCATTGGCAACGTGGGTGGAGGCTTGGTGCGTTGCCTTGGAACACGCCAATGAAGAGTGGCGTTGGCAACGTGCTCGATGGGTGGAGATCCAAGGCTTGGTGCCTACCAAGCTTTCCTTCCTGGCGTTGCCTCCAAATACTCCAATGAAGTAGCACGTTGGCAACGTGCTCGAGCTTCTTCCCTGGGCAAATTCTTCTGGCTTAGCGTTGCCTTAAACAACGCCTATACTCCCCACGTTGGCAACGCCCTCGAAGCTCCTTCCTGGCCCAAGTTGGCAACGCCCAAATGTGTACTCCAAGGTTGCTTGGCGTTGCCTTCAAACACTCACCCTTTCTCCAAGTTGGCAACGCCCACATGAGCTTTCCAAGGTTGCTTGGCGTTGCCTTCAAACACTCACCCTTTCTCCAAGTTGGCAACGCCCAAATGAGCTTTCCAAGTTGCTTGGCGTTGCCTTCAAACACTCACCCTTTCTCCAAGTTGGCAACGCCCAAATGAGCTTTCCAAGTTGCTTGGCGTTGCCTTCAAACACTCACCCTTTCTCCAAGTTGGCAACGCCAACAACTCCTCTTCTTCTTGCCCAATTTGCTTCATTCTTGCTTCAATGCTTTCTTGTTTCATCACCTATCATTAACAAGGGAAATTGCTTCAAAGTCTTACCAATCCATGCAATTAATTTCATGAGATTCATTCATACTCATTCATTTATGTATTCTTTAAATCATTTGCATGAATTTGGCTACAATCAACATGTTCCTTGATATTCTCATGCATGAAGACAAAACTCATAAAAATACTTGTTTATTTAGAGAAAATGAGTGAAACTAAGCTAAAACCAACTATACTAACTAGCTAATATAGCAAATATGCAAATGCATCACTGGCCCACTTGTGCCTCCAAATTTCTAATAGAGGACCTTATTTCATTCATGAAACTTAGAGTGTCCTTAGATAGATCAGAGACTATGTTTGCTAAGCTAGAGGAGCTCTACTTAGAAATCTCTACCTGTTGCTGAGAGGATGATGGAAAAGGCTTGCTATTGCTAAACCTGTTTTTTCCACCATTATTAAAGCCTTGATGAGGCTTTTATTGATCCTTCCATGAGATATTTGGATGATTTCTCCATGAGGGATTATAGGTGTTTTCATAAGCTTCACCCATGTAATTCACCTCTACCATTGCAGGGTTCTCAGGATCATAAGCTTCTTCTTCAGAAGATGCTTCTTTAGTACTATTGGATGCATTTTGCAATCCATTCAGACTCTGAAAAATCATATTGACTTGCTGAGTCAACATTTTGTTCTGAGGCAATATGGCATTCAAAGCATCAATTTTAAGAACTCCCTTCCTCTGAGGTGTCCCATTACTCACAGGATTCCTCTCAGAGGTGTACATGAACTGGTTATTTGCAACCATTTCAATGAGTTCCTGAGCTTCTGCAGGCGTTTTCTTTAGGTGAATAGATCCACCTGTAGAATGGTCCAATAACATCTTAGACAATTCAGATAGACCATCATAGAATATATCCAGGATGGTCCATTCTGAGAGCATGTCAAAAGGACACTTTTTTGTCAGTTGCTTGTATCTTCCCCAAGCTTCATAGAGGGATTCACCTTCTTTCTGCCTGAAGGTTTGAACATCCACTCTAAGCTTGCTCAGCTTTTGAGGAGGAACGAATTTGGCTAAGAAAGTTGTGACCAGCTTATCCCAAGAGTTCAGGCTATCTCTAGGTTGAGAGTCTAACCATATTCTAGCTCTGTCTCTTACAGCAAAAGGGAAAAGCATAAGCTTATAGACCTCAAGATCAACTCTATTGGTCTTAACAGTATCACAGATCTGCAAGAATTTAGTTAAGAACTAAAAAAGATCTTCTGATGGAAGTCCATAAAACTTGCAATTCTGTTGCATCAGAGAAACTAATTGAGGTTTTAGCTCAAAATTATTTCCTCCAATGGCAGGGATTGAGATGCTTCTTCCATGAAAGTTGGAATTTGGTGCAGTGAAGTCACCAAGCATATTCCTTGCATTGTTGTTGAGTTCGGCCATTACTTCTTTTTCGAGATTCTCTGTAAGGTTTTCTCTGAATTGTTGTGCTTTAGCTTCTCTTAGCTTCTTCTTCAGAGTCCTTTCAGGTTCAGGATCTGCTTCAACAAGAATGTCCTTGTCCTTGCTCCTGCTCATATGAAAAAGAAGAAAATAGAAAATAAGAGAAATCCTCTATGTCACAGTATAGAGATTCCTTTATGTGAGTAGAAGAGAAGAAGAATAGAAGGATGAGAAGAGAGAAGAAGAAAAAATCCGAACACATAGAGAAGAGAAGGTTCAAATTATTAGTAGAAGAGAAGTGTTAGGGATTAAATAAATTAATAGAAAAAGATGAGAGAGAGAGAATTTCAAAAATTGTTTTTGAAAAAAGGTTTGTGATTTTCGAAAATTAAGAGAAGAAAAAAATTAAAATTAAAATTTGAAATAATTAGTTAATTAAAAAAAATTTGAAAAAGAGGAAGGTAATTTTCGAAAATTAGAGAGAGAAAAATAGTTAGATGGTTTTGAAAACGAGAAGAATTATTAAAATCAAACAAAAGAGTTAAGTAGTTAATTGAAAAAGATTTGAAAATCAGATCTAAAAAGATAAGAGGTTAGAAAAGATTTTGAAATTGATTTTGAAAAAGATATGATTTGAAAGAGATATGATTAAAAAGATACGATTGAAATTTATTTTGAAAAAAAAGATTTGAAAAGGAAATTAAAAAGATTTGATTTTTAAAATTAAAGTTGATGACTTGACTAACAAGAAACTAAAAAATATTATTTTAGAATTTTAAAGATTGAACCTTTCTTAATAGGCAAGTCATAAACTTGAAATTTTTGAATCAAAACATTAATGTAAGTCAAGATTTTCGAAAATTATGAAATAAAGATAAGAAAAAGATTTTGAAAATCAATTTTTTTTAAAAAATTTTCGAAAAACATGAAATAAAAATGAAAAAGATTTGATTTTGAAAAAGATTTTGAAAAGATAATTTTTTTGAAATTGAAATCTTTACTTGACTAACAAGAAACAACTTATTTTAAGAAATTTTGACTAATTCAACCCAAAGATTTCAAAAATTATGAGTAAAATAAGGGAAAGATATTTTTTGATTTTTTGAATTTTTAATGAGGAGAGAGAAAAACACAAAAATAACTCAACATATAAAAATTTTGGATTAAAACAAATGATGCATGCAAGAACACTATGAATGTCAAGATGAGCACCAAGAACACTTTGAAGATCATGATGAACATCAAGAACTTATTTTTTGAAAAATTTTCAAGAAGGGAAAAACATGCAAGACACCAAACTTAGAGATTTTTCATGTTTAGACACTATGAATTCAAAAATGCATATGAAAAACAACAGAAGATACAAAATAAGAAAATATGAAGATCAAACAAGAAGACTTACCAAGAACAACTTGAAGATCATAAAGAACACCATGCATGAGTTTTTGAAAATTTTTGAGAAAAATAAAAATATGCAATTGATACCAAACTTAAAAATTGACTCTGGACTCAAACAAGAAACATAAAATATTTTTGGTTTCATGGTTTTATGAATTTTTTTTTTTGGTATTTTTCGAAATTATTTTGGAAAAAGAAAATAAAGAAATTCAAAATTTTTAATAGAAATTTCAGGAATCATGCAATGTTAGTCTAAAGCTTCGGTCCAGGAATTAGACATGGCTTACTAGCCAGCCAAGCTTTAAGTAAAAGCTTCGGTCCAAAACACTAGACATGGCCAATGGCCAGCCAAGCTTTAACAGAACACTGTATACAATAGCTATGTGTGTAACTACCAAATTGATGGGAGTCAACTAACACGCTTTTGCGTTGATAAGTGGAAGCCTCGGTCCAACAGAGTTAGACAAGGCTTCACAGCCAGCCATGCTTCAACATATCACCATGAAACTCTAGAATTCATTCTTAAAAATTCTGAAAAACAGAATTAAAAATATATTTCTTTTTCCAAAAATAAACATAAAAAAGCTTAAACATAAAATAAAATTACCCAATCTAATCAACAAGATGAACCGTCAGTTGTCCAAACTCGAACAATCCTCGGCAACGGCGCCAAAAACTTGGTGCATGAAATTGTGATCTCAGTGGTGCCAACAACTTGGTACACACAATTGTAATCTCAACTCTTTTTCACAACTTCGCACAACTAACCAGCAAGTGCACTGGGTTGTCCAAGTAATACCTTACGTGAGTAAGGGTCGATTCCACGGAGATTATCGGCTTGAAGCAAGCTATGGTCATCTTGTAAATCTCAGTCAGGCGGATTCAAATGGTTATGGAGTTTTGATAATTAAAGGATAAATAAACATAAAATAAAGATAGAGATACTTATGTAATTCATTGGTGGGAATTTCATATAAGCTTATGGAGATGCGTTATCCCTTTTGAATCTCTGTTTTCCCACTGTCTTCATCCAATCCTTCATACTTCTTTCCATGGCAAGCTGTATGTTGGGGGATTACCGTTGTCAATGGCTACCGTCCGTCCTCTCAGTGAAAATGGTCCAAATGTGCTGTCACCGCACGGCTAATCATCTGTCAGTTCTCACTCATGTTGGAATAAGATCCATTGATCCTTTTGCCTCTATCACTACGCCCAACACTTGCGAGTTTGAAGCTCGTCATAGTCATCCCATCCCAGATCCTACTTGGAATACCATAGACAAGGTTTAGACTTTTCGGATCTCAAGAATGCTGCCAATTGATTCTAGCTTATACCACAAAGACTCTGATTGTGAACCAGAAGGCTAAGAGATATGCATTCAAGCTTGTTTGCATGTAGAACGAGAGTGTTTGTCAGGAACGCATTCATAAGTGAGAATAGTGATGAGCGTCATATAATCATCACATTCATCATGTTCTTGTGTGTGAATGGATATCTTAGAACAGGAATAAGCGTGAATTGAATAGAAAATAGTAGTAATTGCATTAATACTCGAGGAACAGCAGAGCTCCACACCTTAATCTATGGTGTGTAGAAACTCCACCGTTGAAAATACATAAGTGGTAATGGTCCAGCCATAGCCGAATGGCCAGCCCCCAATGTCTAAGGACTAAACGTCTAATGATGATCTAAGGATAATCAAAGATGCGAGTACAATAGTAAAAAGTTCTATTTATACTAAATTAGTTACTAGGGTTACAAAAATAAGTAAATGATGCAGAAATCCACTTCCGGGCCCACTTGGTGTGTGCTTGGGCTGAGCAATGAAGCTTTCATGTGTAGAGACTTCTCTTGGAGTTAAACGCCAGTTTGCAGCCTGTTTTGGGAGTTTAACTCTAGCTTGTAACCTGTTTCTGGCGTTTAACGCCAGAATAGGGCAGGAAGTTGGCGTTTGAACGCCAGTTTGCATCGTCAAAAGTCGAACAAAGTATGGACTATTATATGTTTCTGGAAAGTCCTGGATGTCTACTTTCCAACGCAGTTGAGAGCGCGCCAATAGGGCTTCTGTAGCTTCAAAAAATCCATTTCGAATGCAGGGAGGTCAGAATCCAACAGCATCAGCAGTTCTTTTTCAGCCTCTGAATCAGATTTTTGCTCAGGTCCCTCAATTTCAGCCAGAAAATACCTGAAATCACAGAAAAACACACAAACTCATAATAAAGTCTAGAAATATGAATTTTGCTTAAAAACTAATAAAAATATACTAAAAACTAACTAAATTATACTAAAAACTATCTAAAAACAATGCCAAAAAGTGTATAAATTATCCGCTCATCAGTGTCACCATAAACTTCATTTTGTTCTGCTCCTTGGTTGTGCATATAGTTCACTTGTTTCTGCTGATGATCTTCACAATTCTCCTCATTTGATCTCCACCCAGATGGTAGTTGATTGGTGACATTCACTGATGCAACTTGTAAACTATCAATTCTCTTATCCATTTGCTCAAATTGTTGCTGGATTTGCTACTGCATCACCTTGTTTTGAGCTAGGATAGTGTCCACACCTTCCAACTCTAGGACTGTTTTCCTTTGGGTTGGTTAGCGTTGCTTTTGATGAGCAAAGAAATATTGATGGTTTGCCACTATATCAATGAGTTTTTTGGCCTCATCTACTGTCTTCATCAATTGCAAAGAACCTCCTGCTGAGTAATCTAGTGCTTCTTGAGCTTTCAAGGTCAAGCCTTCATAGAAATTCTGAAGTATGTCCCATTCATTGAACATTTCAGGGGGACACTTTCCAATCAAGGCCTTTTATCTTTCCCATGCCTCATGGTGAGATTTAGCATCCATTTGTGTGAATGTTTGCACCTTTGTCTTTAATCTAATAATCCTCTGAGGTGGGTAGAATTTGGCTAGGAACTTACTCACTAGATCCTCCCAGCTAGTGATGCTTTGTTGTGGAAAGGCTTCAAGCCATTGAGCAGTCTTGTCCCTCAATGAAAATGGGAACAGCAGCAATTTGTATATGTCTGGATCCACACCATTGGACTTCACTGTGTCACAGATCCCCAAAATAGTGGATAAATGCTGGTTTGGATCTTTCAATGGGCTTCCTCCATAAGAGCAGTTGTTTTGTACCAAAGTGATGAGCTGTGGCATCAATTCAAAGTTGTTTGCATTGACATTTGGGGTAAGGATGCTACTCCCATAATGCCTAGGATTTGCAAACATGTAAGAAGCTAAGACTCTCATCTGTGGGGGCCTGTTGATGGCCATCCCTTCTGGTAGGTTAGAATTGGAAGGGTTCCCTTCCATTTCTTGGTATTCTTCCTCAGATGCTTCTTCCTCTCCAACAACACTTTTTTCTCTTGCTTCTCTTCTTAATCTCCTGAGAGTCCTCTCGTCTTGATCACACAAGTTAGGAATCTCTCTTCTTTCCTCTGTCATACAAACAAAACACAAGAAACACACAAGACCAGAAAAACCAGGAACACTACACTCTACTGCTAGAGTGAGGTTATGGTTAGCTTAAATGAAAATTCAAACAGTTAGTGTGTTAGTCATAAATAAAGAAAAACAAAGAAAAAGTGCTCAATCTAGACCACCACCTTACTTAATCATTGTCAATCTAGTCAATCCCCGGCAACGGCGCCAAAAACTTGATGAGGAAAAAATGATTCCACACAAAACTCACTGGCAAGTGTACCGGGTTGCATCAAGTAGTAATTACTCATATGAGTGAGGTCGATCCCACAGGGATTGATGGATTGAGCAATTTTAATTAGGTGATTAGTTTAGTTAAGCAAACATTTGATAATTTGAGTGAATCGTTACCAACAGAAGATAAATTGCATGAAAATAGAAGGGAGAAGGGAATTTGACAGAATCTAAAGGTGCAGAAGAAATAAAAGAGTTGAATCTTAAAGTGCAAGTAATGTAAATGGCTGAAGCTTAGATTGCAAGAAATGTAAATAGCTGAAGCTTAGAGTGCAAGAAATGTAAATTGCTTGAATATTAAAGGGATGTGGGAGCTGGGATTCAGAATTCAACAAGAGAATATAAAGAGCAATTAATCAGAAAAGTAGAAGATGAAATAAGTTGCAGAAAATCTAAACAAAAAGGTAAAATTGCTTGAAGAACAAAACAGAAAGTAAACTTAGCTCAATTGTGAAATCTAAAAGAGAAATTAAAGATCTCAGGAGATCAATGAGACTAGCAAGTAGATCTAGATCTTAATTCCTTCCTTGATCAAACAAAAAATAAATTGCAGAAGAAATATAGATGAAAGCAGTAAGTGAAAGTTGGATAAAATTCTTCAAATCTCATAATTATGCAGAAGACGAACAAAAAGAATTGAAATAGAATTCCTTCAATCTCAATCCAAAATTCAAAAACAGAAGAATGAAGTTGCAGAAGCAAAAACAAAGAGAAAGAGAACTCATATCTCAATCCCAATTCCCAAATTTAAAGTGAAAACTCTCATGAAAACTAAAATTGAGCTAAGTGATGACGGGTCATCATATACCCATTTTTCAAGCTAATTTCACTTGTTTTACTAGTCTATATGCACTTTCTTGCATCCTAAGTAAGTGATTTGGAATGAAAATGCATAGCTTCTTTAAATCAAGAAACCACCATTAAATTGATGCTAAATCATGAGGTTTAAGCAAGAATTAAGTGATTTTTAATGAATTATAAATCTTATGAGTTTAGAGATACTCTGAGTGGTTGTTTTGGTTTCTTGTAGATGAAGAAAGAAAGAAAAGAGGAAAAGCGTGGCTTAAAGAAAGCGTGGCCCAAGGGAAGGAGAAGTGTGCCGCATGGAAGGGAGGAAGCAAACATTGCCCTCCACAAGGGCACACTGCCCTCCAAGAGGGCAACATAATGAAACAAGCTTGAGAAGCAACACTGCCCTGCCCTCCTCAAGGGCGGAGCACAATTTGATGCCAAGGATCAAGAAGAACAAAAACTCTGCCCTGCCCTCCTCAAGAGCAATATCGGGCTCATCAAGGAAATAAATTCAAGAAAGAAGCTCACCAATGCTTGCCACAAGGATCGAACACGGCACCATGAGGAAGCAAGGAACTAGGCCTTACTTTGGTGCCAAGAAAATCAAGAAAAAAAGTAGCGTGCGCGTCAACCGAGTTTCGAACGCGGAGCTTCAATTTTGGAAACATTGCCCTGCCCTCCGCAAGGGCAGGGCAGCATTATGTAATGCACGGCCAGCGCACAAGAGTTGGCACACCAAGGGAGTCTCGGCAGCAACAGCACGCACGCACGGGCAGAATCGGGCGCACCAAAAAAACTCTGCCCTGCCCTCCACAAGGACAGGGCAGCATCCTGCAAGCATCAACGCACTACGCAAGCACGCACAAGGCTGCACGCATCGTTTCCTGCCCTGCCCTCCACAAGGGCAGGGCAGCCTCCTGGGAGCTACTTTCTTCATGGGCTGAAATTGGATTAAAAATCCAATTAAATTCATTTCTTCACCAAATCAAAAACCCATCCAAATTCCAAAATCCAAGAATAGAAAGTGTATAAATAGGAGTTAGTTTGATGTAATTAAAAACTTTACTTTTGATCTTTACTTTGAGCTTTCTTTTCACTTGAGAATTGAGAGCTTCTTTTGATTTTGAATTTTGAGAGCTAAGAACTGAGATTTCAGGGAATTGGGGAGGAGAATTGATCTCTCTTCTTCCTCGTTCTTGCTGGAGCATTTTTACTTTTCTTGTTTGAGTCTTAGGTGTGAAGAATTGAGGAATTTCTGTCTCAATCTCCATTCAAGATCTCTTGAATTCCTCTTCTGCATAATTGAGTTCAATTACATTCTCTTTACTGCTTCTTCTTTAATTTCTTGTTAATTGGTTTGAGAATTTGGATCTGGGAAGGCAATTGAGATCTAGACTTTGCTATCTAGTCTCTGGAGTCCTGAGATCATATTTTCCTTTTTGGTTCTTCTGTGAACCCCTGCTGCAATTCAATTCCATTTCCTGTTTGAATTCTAGTTACTTCTAATTCAACTTCTGCTTTATTAATTGTTGCAATTTAATTTCCCTTGCTTGAATTCTGAAATCCCAATCCTCAAATCCCTTTTCATTACTGCAATTTATATTTCTTGCACTTTAAGTTACTGCAATTTACATTTCTTGCACTTTAAGCTTCAGTCATTTAATTTCTTGCTCTTTAAGATTCAGCTCTTTTACTTTCAGTTTTCTTTAATTTCTGCAATTCTTCCCTTCCCCTTTACATTTTCTGTTATTTACTTATTGTTGGATACAAAATCACTCAACCAATACTTGATTCGCTTGACTAAATCAACCACTAAACTAAAATTGCTCAATCCTTCAATCCTTGTGGGATCGACCTCACTCATGTGAGTTATTATTACTTGATGCGACCCGGTACACTTGCCGGTGAGTTTTGTGTTGGATCGTTTTCCACACATCAAGTTTTTGGCGCCGTTGCCGGGGATTGATTAGATCGACAATGATTAAGTGGGTGAGAAGTCTAGATCAAGCATTTTTTTTTGTTCTCTGTTTTAAAGTGAAACCAAGGTGTTTGAGTTTTTGCCTCACTAAGAAATTCTCATCTCTCATATGAGTAATTTCAATTTTCCTTGGTGTTGTGTTTTCCAAAATTTAAATGGAGTTCAACTCATCTTATGATCAAACAAATTTTATGGGATATTACCCACCATCACCAATCTCTAATGGTGGTTGGGAATATCACCAAGAAATCACAGATTCTGAGCACTCCAATCCATGGAGATTTGCTTCACAGACACAAGATGAGCAAGAAAACCATATGGGATATTTTCTTCCACCACAAAATGATGCTAGTCATGATTCTAATGGTGGCTGGGAAGGAAATTCTAATGCTCCATATGATATTCATCCAAAGATATCATCATTTAACCATGCTTCAACAGAAAGCCTCTATCAAAATTCACCACCCACACAAACTTCCATGAACCAAAGCCTCTTAAAGCTTGAGACCATGTGTGAAAAATATGAGAAGGAGGCACAAATATCCTGGAACGAGCAAGAGAATTCATTCAAAAACATGGAAATAATGTTAGCTCAATTGGTGTGTGCAACAAGGAAAGAGGAAAAACAAGAGGAAGAGGCTACTAAGTCAAGTGAATTTTTATTGAAGAAGGAAGAGGTGGTGGAAATATTTGAACCTGAAACTGTACTTGAGATGACAAGAGCACATGACAACTCACAACTCTCACAAACATCCCTGGACCAAAACGCCTCAACACTTGAATCCATGATTGAAAGGTATGAAGAGGAGATGAAGAAAGCTTGGGAAGATCAACAAACCTCCTCCATGAAAGAGCTATTAAAGCAAATGTTGAGTGTAAAAGAGGAAGTGGAAGAACAAGCTAGTGAGGAGGACGATCAAGAACGTCCAAACTCAAGGGAAACAGAGAGGCACATGAAGGACAAGCTCATTGAACCACCAATTCAAAAGGCTCTGGATGAAGATCAAACTCCAAACATCACGCAGCAACCATGTCTTGACATCCAAGAAGTGAAGGCAACTAACAAGAGCACCAATCATGTCCCTGGTCCAGCAAGCAAGGTCAATCAAGCCATGTGCAAAAGGAAGCTTGCTGAGAAGAGGCCAAGACAAGGGACAATAGCTGAATCTTCTCCCCCTTTAAGGTCATTCCTCTTAACAAACTGGAAGAAGAGGAAGAAAGTGAAGAATAGGTAAATAGTAGGTAACATTCCTTCTCCTTGCCTTGTTTAAATTTCAATAAATTGGCATATGATCACATTCTAAGTTTGGTGTTGCCTTGCAACAAATTGTTTTCAATTCCTTTGGATGATTGCATCAAGTCTACATGAAAGTGTCACACTAAGATTCTAAGTTTGGTGTGCCACTTATTTTTCTATGTAACTCATCCAGCAACATCACTTGTCTGCATAATCATATTGCCTTTGCATTGTTATTTTTCTTTTGTTTTGACATTTCGTTTGCATTCTCTTTGTTTTAGTCACCTTTTTTTATTTTTTTGTTTTCTTTTATTAATTGTTTTTGTTAATACATCACCAAGAGATCCTTATTCATGACAAATCTTGGCTTGGTGATTGTATTCAACAAATAACAGTTTCTTTTGTTTAGTTTTAGTTCAAATAAATTGACATATGGTTGCATTCTAAGTTTGGTGTTGCTATGCAACAAAATTTGGTTCTAATTCTTACAAGATACTTGCATTAATTCCAAGTGAAAGTGTCACACTAAGTTTGGTGTGCCACTTATCTTTTATGTAATGTATTGTGCACACCTTCTTATCTATGCAATCAAAATGTCTCTGTCTCTTGTGCCTTGATTGTTATCTTTAATTTTGCTTGCTTAAAACACATGTGCTACTAACATATCATTGTGTAAGACATTCATGATCCATCTTAGCCCCATAGCCATTGTTCTAATTGTTGCTTGAGGATGAGCAAGCATTCTGAGTTGGTATGGGAAGGAGAAGAATGGGAGGAAAACGACAACAATAGTGAAGATGAACTACAAGGTTGTAGAGTTCCTTTTCTTCTCATTTGTTTCCAGCACTTAAATTTTATGATTGTCTTTATCTTCTCTGTTTACATGTGTGTATAAATAAAGCATAGCGTGAATCTTGATTTGAAACATGGTGCTGTGACATTATAACTACCAACTTGAATCTTGTGAGTTCAAAAGCAGTAAATCATCATGATCATAAACAAACAAGGAATTAAAGAAGAATTTAGCATGTGCATACAAGTATTGGAAAGCTAGTATGATTGATTGTTGCTCAATTGCATTGGATTTTATTTAATTGAAGTTTTTCATCTAGTACATTTTGTGAAATCTTTTGAAATCATGAAAACCTTGAAGGAAGCAAATACAATTAAAGCAAAAAAAGAAAAAGGGAAAGAATGAGAAAGCTGAAGGCTCTGAGTACCAATGGCAATTTATTTGCTAAGTGCTTGTGGTGTTTATGTATCAAGCCAAATGCTTGAAAACAAAACACTTAGAAGTCAAGGCTAGGCTCAAGTGCAAAAGCACTCCCTCAAAGCTCAAGGTTCTGAGCATCAATGATTAGAGAGTAAAAAAAAAATGATGAGCTTAATGAAGTCCTCTAATTAAATGCTTGTGGTGCTTATGTATCAAGTGGTAATACTTGAAAACAAAGCATTTAGAAGTCGTAGCTTTGTTATCAACTCATGGGGCAAAGCACCCAAAAGGAGAAGCTAAAAAAAAAATATCAAAAGCTTGTTTCAAGGAAGAATTATAAGAAAAAGATTTCATAAAATGAGCTAGATAGAAGCATCAATCATTTACATTTCTTTTGTGATTGAAGCATGCATAGAAAACTAGCTTACCATGAACATTGAGTTGCTACTCTTCTTACCTTGGATTGTCAATTTCTATTGCATGATTCTTTTCTTGCTTGGGGACAAGCAAGGTTTAAGTTTGGTGTTGTGATGACATGTCATCATATACCTATTTTTCTATACTTTTTCATACAAGAAATTGATGATTAGTGCTTAAATATTGCATTCTTTTGTGCTTAATTGGAATATTTCCTTGATCTTTTAATTTTATAAATCTTGTAGGAAATAAGAAGAAAAAGAAGCAAAGAAGCACAAAAAAAGGAGAAAAAAAGAGCTTTGGGACACACTTTGAAGTTGGAGCACACTTTGGAGCCTTAGGCCACGCTTTTAAAAGTGTGGCCCATGACCAAATTAAAGGAGAATAGGCAATCAGCACACACTGCCCTGCTCTTGCCAAGGACAGAGCAGAATCGTGATGCAAAGTGAGGTTGGAAGCAAGAATTTTCGCTAAGGTAAAATCTGGGCGCTCACAGCATGACCATGCCTCCTTCAAAGGGCTATCACTTGAGCTACAGATGTCCAATTGATGTGGTTCTAGTTGCGTTGGAAAGCTGACATTCAGAGCTTTCCAATGATATATAGCAATTCATATTTGGCGTAAAATTGAGGCATGAATGAAAGGCATCTTTAAGGGCCAAAAATAAGCAAAAATAAACCAATATGCTTCCACCAAGGTTCGAAGCTGGAGCCTCACCCCAAAGCAAAGTAGCGCTCATTTTTCTGCTCTGCCCTCTTGGAGAGCAGGGCAATGTCGTGCTCTCTTCATGGAAAATCAAGGAAAAATTGCTCCTCAAGTGCTTTCACCAAGGTTCGAACACAAGACCTTCAAGGAAGTAAAGGCAAGGAGCTTAGGCGCGCACACAACTTGGCACGGCCAGCACCAAACACGCACGGGCAGCACTTGGCACACCATGGCAACTCTGCCCTGCCCTCCACAAGGGCAGGGCAGCATCCTGACGCATCACACACACCAAGCACGCACGCAATGAAGCCGCATGCACCATTTCCTGCTCTGTCCTCCATAAGGGCAGGGCAGCCTCCTGGGAGCAAATAATCATGGGCCAAAAGTTCAATTTCATATAAATTCAATTCCTCACCAAATTGAATCAAGGCCATCCAAGACCCATTCTCCCTCAAATCCAAAGCAAGCAAAAGCCTACTCAACATGACTCAAAGGCACACAGTGAAGCTAGATTAGGTTTTTCATTTTTGTGAATTTGTTTTTAATTTCAATTTCATTTTCATTTTGTAAAAGAAGCCTATATAAAGGGCATGCTCTATTAGGGAGGTTGGCTCTAATAGGAGCTCGATTAGAAAGAGGGGCTTGCTCCATTAGGGAGGAGTAGTAGTAGAGAGCTCTCTCTTTAGTCTTTCTCTTGTTTTGAAATTTTGGATTGAGGTTGGAGGAATTCTGTTCCAATCTTTGATCTGAAATCCATGCTTTGTTCTTCTGCATAATTCAAGGAATTTTGATTTAAATCAAGGCTCTCTTTACTGCTTCCATCTCTATTTCTTCTTCAATCTGTTTGCTGTTGAATCAAGGAAGGAATTGAGATCTAGACTTGTTTTCTAGTCTCTTTGATTCCCTGAGATCTTCATTTGTCTCTTTAAATTTCACAATTGAGCTTAATTAATTTCTGTTTGCTTCTTCAAGCAATTCTGCTTTCTGTTTAAGATTTGTTGCAAGTTACTCTTCTGCTTGATTGCTCCTTACATTCTCTTGTTAAATTTTAATTCCCAGCACCCAAGTCCTTTTACTTTTCATGCAATTTAATTCTTATGCAATTGTTCCAAGTTCTGCTTGCTGCTTGCTTTAATCTCCTTGTACCAAATCCCCTTTACATTTAATGCAATTTACATTTCGTGCAATTTAAGTTTCAGCTATTTTACTTTCTTGCACTTTAAGTTTTATGCAATTTTACTTTCTGCAACTTTAAATTTCCTGTCATTTATAATTCTGTTGGTCACTTTTCACTTAAATCATCAATGTTAGCTTGACTAAACTAATCACCCACTAAAGTTGCTTGATTCATCAATCCCTGTGGGATCGACCTCACTCTAAGTGAGTTATTACTACTTGATGCGACCCGGTACACTTGCCGGTTGGATTTGTGTGTTGGAAAATTCGTTTTTCGCAAAAACACCATCAAGTTTTTGGCGCCGTTACCGGGGATTGAAATAGATTGACAATGATTAAGTGAAGTGGATACGTAGATCAAGCACTTTTTCTTTATTTGTTTTTCTAACACACTAACTATTTGAACTTTTGCTTAAACTAACTAAAACTTCATTCTAGCACTAGATTGAAGTTTCACTAGTTTCCTGGATCTGTGTGTCTCTCATTGTGTGTTTGTATGTCAGGTACAGGAAAAACTTCCCCTATTCTCTCTGAACTTGACCAAAGAACTCTTCGAAGAATAAGAAGAGCTGAAAGAGGGAAGAACGTCATTGGAGAGGAAGAATCTGAGGAGGAATTCCAAGAAATGGAAGGAGATCCATCAAATCCCAATCAACCAGAAGGAGGGGCTAACAATAACCAACAACAAAGAAGAGTACTGGCTTCCTACACATTTGCAAACGCTAGACATTGTGGTAGTAGCATTCTTACTCCTAATTTCAATGCAAACAACTTTGAACTAAAGCCACAACTCATCACATTGGTCCAAAACAACTGCTCTTTTGGAGGAGGGCCATTGGAGGACCCGAATCAACATTTATCTACCTTTTTGAGGATTTGTGACACTGTCAAAACCAATGGTGTACCTCCTGACAGTTACAAGTTGCTGCTCTTTCCATTCTCTCTCAGGGACAAAGCCACTCAATGGCTAGAAACATTTCCAAAAGAAAGCATCAATACTTGGGATGATTTGGTGAGCAAGTTCTTTACCAAATTTTATCCCCTTCAAAGGATCATAAGATTGAAGACTGAGGTACAAACATTCACTCAAATGGAGGCTGAAAATTTATATGAGGCATGGGGAAAATATAAGGCTCTGTTAAGGAAATGTCCACCAGAAATGTTTACTGAGTGGGATAAGTTGCAAAACTTCTATGAAGGACTTACTCTGAAAGCTCAAGAAGCACTTGATCACTCAGCTGGAGGCTCATTACAACTCATGAAAACTACAGAGGAAGCTCAAAACCTCATTGATATGGTAGCTAACAACCAATATTTCTTTGCTCACCAAAGGCAACGTCAACCATCACAAAGGAGAGGAGTAATGGAGTTGGAAGGAGTGGATTCAATCTTAGCTCAAAACAAAATGATACAGCAGCAAATTCAGCAACAATTTGAGCAAATGGCCAAAAGAATTGATGGCCTGCAAGTAGCATCAGTGAGTGCCACAAGCCAACCATCAACCACATGGGTGCAAAATGAAGAAACCCAAGAGGAGCAACAGCAAGAGCAAGTCCAATACATGCACAACCAAAATCCCGGAACAAATGAAGTCTATGGTGATACCTACAATCCATCTTGGAAGAACCATCCCAACCTCAGATGGGGAGACAACCACAATCAAACTCAGCAACCATGGTAAAGAAACTCAAATCAAAACAATTGGAAAAACACAAACCACAACAACCAGCCAAACACTAACCAAAACACATACAGAAAACCATAAAACACTTACCCCAACTCAAACCATTACCCACCCAATAACCAATCAACTAACCAAAACACCTACCATCATCCAACAACACCCCAAAACCAACAAATTTCACAAGAGTCTCAGAGGATTACAAATCTAGAGCTGCTCATGGAGAAAATGATGAAGAACCAAGAATTGACAACAAAGAACCAAGAAGCTTCCATGAAAAACCTAGAAAGGCAGATTGGACAAATCTCCAAGTAGATTTCTATTGAGAGACCTTCAAGCTCACTACCAAGTGATACCATTCCTAACCCAAAAGAAGAATGCAAAGTTGTGCAATTAAGGAGTGGAAAGACATTGGTAGATGGCAACCAAGGAACAACCAAGAAACTTATGGAGAATGACAAAGAGCCAACAGAAAAAGATAGAGCTAACAACAAGGACATAACAAGCAAGAACGTCCCAGAAAAGCTCACAGAGGAGAACAACCAACCACAGAATCTAAAGAAAGGAAAACAGATCATGGAAGAACCAAATCCAAAACAGAAGCAAGTGGAAAAGAGTCTTACATCTCCACTACCCTATCCACAGAGATTCCAAAAAGAAGCAAAGGATCAACATTTTCACAAATTTCTTGAGACTTTCAAGAAGCTAGAAATCAACATACCTTTGGCTGAGGCATTGGAGCAAATGCCTCTATATGCCAAGTTCCTAAAGGAGCTCATCAATAAGAAAAGAGATTGGAACGAGAAGGAGACGGTAATGCTCAGTGAGGAATGTAGCGCTGTGCTCCAAAAAGGAATTCCACCAAAGCTTAAAGATCCAGGGAGTTTTGTAGTATCATGCACCATAGGCAAACTAGCCTTGGACAAAGCTCTCTGTGATCTTGGAGCTAGTATCAATCTAATGCCCCTGTCCATGATAAAGAAGCTTGCTATAGAAGAACTCAAACCCACCAGGATGTCACTAGTCATGGCCGACAGATCAATCAAGACACCCAATAGAATTGTGGAAAATCTGTTAGTGAAGGTTGGAGAGTTTATCTTCCCTGCGGATTTTGTAATCCTAGACACCGATGAGGAAGGAAACAATTCAATCATCTTGGGAAGACCATTTCTAGCAACTGCAAGAGCCATTATAGATGTGGAAAAAGGAGAAATGATCTTCAGAGTACACAATGAGCAAATGATCATAAATGTTTTTAAGTCAATGCAACACCCTCTTGAGCAGGAAGATCATTTGAGAGTGGATATGATAGAGAGCCTGGTGGAAGAAATGTTAGACACTAATCAGCATGAGCAAGAAGAAGAAAATCAAGAAACAGTAGAGGAACACGCAGCTGAGATCTCCATTGACAAAGAGGTGGAACCAAGCAAGAAAGAAGAAGTGCAAAAACAAGAACTGAAGCCATTACCTTCCCATCTTAAATATGCATTTCTTGGCACTTCAGAGAGCTTCCCAGTGATCATCAATTCATCCCTAACAAAGAAAGAAGAAGGAGAGCTTCTTGATGTTCTCAGAGGTCACAAGGATGCTTTAGGATGGACCATTGATGATCTGAAAGGCATTAGCCCTGCAGTGTGTATGCATAAAATTCTCTTGGAGGACAATTCCAAAGCAGTAATTCAACCTCAGAGAAGGTTAAATCCTGCAATAAAGGAAGTTGTCCAGAAGGAAGTAATGAAATTGTGGAATGCAGGGATAATATATCCTATCTCCGATAGCTCATGGATAAGCCCAGTCCAAGTAGTACCAAAGAAGGGTGGAATGACAGTCATTATTAATGAGAAAAGTGAACTCATTCCCACAAGAACTGTGACGGGATGGAGGATGTGTATTGACTATAGGAGGCTGAATGATGCCACACGCAAAGATCATTTCCCACTTCCTTTCATTGATCAGATGCTCGAAAGGTTGGCTGGCCATGCTTACTATTGCTTCCTGGATGGCTATTCTGGGTATAATCAGATAGTGGTAGATCCAAAGGACCAAGAAAAGACTTCATTCACATGCCCAGTTGGAGTTTTCGCTTATAGTAGAATGCCATTTGGACTATGCAATGCCCCAGCCACTTTTCAAAGGTGTATGCTCTCCATTTTTTCAGATATGGTTGAAAATTTTTTAGAGGTTTTCATGGATGACTTTTCTGTTTTTGGTGATAATTTCAATACTTGCCTGAAACATCTAACTCTTGTTTTGAAACGGTGCCAAGAAACTAATTTGGTTTTGAACTGGGAAAAGTGCCATTTCATGGTGCCTGAGGGGATTGTTCTTGGTCATAAAGTTTCAAAAAAAGGGATAGAGGTTGACAAGGCAAAAGTGGAGATTATAGAAAAGCTCCCTCCACCAACTAATGTGAAATCTGTTAGAAGTTTCTTGGGGCATGCAGGATTTTATAGAAGGTTTATCAAGGTTTTTTCTAAAATAGCCAAACCTTTGAGTAATCTGTTAATGATTGATAAAACTTTTGTTTTTGATGAAAATTTCCAGCATGCCTTTGAAACTTTAAAACACAAACTCACAACAGCACCAATTATCACACCTCCGGATTGGAAACTACCCTTTGAACTCATGTGTGATGCAAGTGATATTGCAATTGGTGCTGTACTTGGACAAAAGAAGGGAAATTTGCATCATGTCATATATTATGCAAGTAAAGTATTGAATGAGGCTCAAAAAAATTGCACCACAACAGAGAAGGAATTGTTAGCTGTAGTCTATGCATTTGATAAGTTTAGATCATACTTGATAGGATCTAAAATTGTGGTTTATACTGATCATGCCGCCCTCAAGTATTTGATGTCAAAGCAGGATGCTAAACCAAGACTTATCAGGTGGATACTACTCCTGCAGGAGTTTGACATTGAGGTAAGGGACAGGAAAGGCACTGAAAACCGAGTTGCTGATCATTTGTCAAGGCTACCACAAGAAACAATTCAAAAAGTCTCACAACCTGTGAATGAAAGCTTCCCAGATGAACACCTATTGCTGGTTCAACAAACACCATGGTTTGCTGACATAGCAAATTACAAAGTAGGGAGAAAGATACCTCAAGAATTCTCTAAGCAACAAGTGAAGAAGCTAATCAATGAAGCAAGGAAGTTCTTGTGGGATGAACCTTTTCTGTTCAAGAGATGTTCTGATGGAGTAATTAGGAGATGTGTCCTTGAGAGTGAAATAAGAAACATATTATGGCATTGCCATGGTTCAGCTTATGGTGGACATTTTGGTCCAGAAAGAACAGCTGCAAAGATATTGCAAAGTGGGTTCTATTGGCCAACTATCTTCAAAGATGCCAGAGAGTTTGTCCACCAATGTAATGAATGCCAGAGAGCAGGAGGATTGACAAGAAGGAATGAGATGCCGCAGAATTTCATTTTGGAATTAGAATTATTTGATCTATGGGGCATTGATTTCATGGGACCATTTCCCCCTTCCTATTCCTTCAGATATATCTTGGTGGCAGTGGAGTATGTCTCAAAGTGGGTGGAAGCCATAGCCATAACTACTTGTGATGCACAAATTGTCCTTCAATTCCTCAAGAAGCACATTTTTACTAGATATGGGGTACCCAAGGGTCTTATTAGTGATGGTGGTGGTCATTTCTGTAACAAACAAATGGAGAAACTTCTTCATAAATATGGAGTTATTCATAAAGTCGCCACACCATATCACCCTCAGACTAATGGGCAGGCTGAATTAGCAAACAAAGAATTGAAGAAAATCCTAGAGAAAACAGTAGGAAGCACAAGAAAAGATTGGGCTAGGAAGTTGGAAGATGCACTCTGGGCATACAGGACAGCTTTCAAAACTCCCATTGGGAAATCCCCATTTCAGCTATTATATGGTAAATCTTGTCACCTACCTGTAGAGCTCGAACACAAAGCCTTTTGGGCTACTAAACTCCTAAACCTTGACTCTGAAGCAGCAGGAGAGAAAAGGTTGTTGCAGTTAAATGAGCTGGATGAATTTAGGCTAGAAGCCTATGAAAATACCAAGATATACAAGGAAAAAGCCAAGAGGTGGCATGACAGGAAGATCTTAAAGAAAGAATTCAAACCTGGGCAACAAGTACTCTTGTACAACTCACAACTCAAAATATTCCCTGGCAAGCTTAAATCTAAGTGGACTGGTCCATATTTGGTAACTAAGGTCTTTCCTTATGGAAGTATTGAATTGCTGGACGAAGCAACAAAGAGTCGATTCACAGCAAATGGTCACAGAGCAAAGCTATACCTAGGAGGACAATGGGACAAGGAAAAAGAGGTTCAGAATCTAAACCCTTCTTAAAGTAAAAATAGAAGATGTCAAGCTAGTGACAATAAAGAAGCGCTTGTTGGGAGGCAACCCAACCTGAGGTAGTTTTCTTTTCATAGCTTTTTCAATAAAGATGTTGAATAACTGTTATGCATTGCAAGGAGCTAAGTTTGGTGTTGCACACCAAAACAACTTAAGGGAGAATGAAAAATTCTAAGTTTGGTGTTCCACCAAAAATCTCATTTAAAAGCACATTCTCACCTCTTGCATGATGCTAGCTCCAAGCAATCGAACAAATTATTCAACTATTTAAACTGCTTTCTAGCTTTAATCCCATAACCTTTAGCAAGAACACAAGGTTTCACATATGGTTAACTTGTTGCATCAGAGGCAGTGGCAAGTAATTAAGTTTGGTGTTCTCACACCAAGATAAATCCAAGAGCCACACTCAATTTATGCATACTAACCATGCACTAAAGGGCTTGAGAAGCAAGCAACTTTGAGAATTATGCAGGACATGAGTCAACAATTGAAGATATTGTGCATCTTAACTCAAAGAAAACACAACAGAAGGAAGAATCACAAGGCTGCAACTTCAAAGGTTGTATATGAACTCAATCCTTGCTGTTGTGAATTTTTTTGAACATGGAAACCATTATATATCCTACTAAAGTGTTTATCTAGCTGCAAGTGAAGTTGTTTGATTAAGTATGATAATCTGCATGATGCTTGTCATTCATCACTTAGCTTGAATTTTGTTTTGTGTCCCATATGCTTGAATAAAAGAGAATTGTTTGAATTAGAAAGTAAATATCCAATGTTGCATAAGTTAGAATGGAAGTTAATGGTGGTGTATGTGTTTGATTAAATGTATAACTCATAAAATAATTGCTGCATGATGTCATTTTCATTGAAGTGTGATCTAGCTTGCTGTTATAAAGGTTCTTATCAGTAAAGAAAAAGCCCTTGAGAACAAAAAAAATTAAAATAGAAAGAAAAGGAAGAAGAAAAAGCCAATGTGGCAAGAAAAACAAAAGAATAAAGGCTGAACACCAATAGCTTGGACCCTAGGACACATGCCTGTGGTGTTCTTGTACTAGGATATGCTTGGATAAGTAAATTCTGAGGGGTATTTCAAAAACCCGGTCACTTAGATCAACTGATTTGGGATGGCCAATTGAAAGTCCACAATAAAGAGCAACCTAGATACAGAACATTTAGTTATCCAAAGAGATGCTGGGCATCAATGATCCTAGGAAGAAGTAGTGAGCCATGTGTCTGTGGTGGAAGATGTTGATTAAAAATAAAGCCAAAGGCTACTACTACAATATTAGACACCAAGCCTTCAAAGAATAATAAGCTTGATAGGCAACATGAGAAAAGAAAAGTTAGCAAGGGAGCAAAGAAAGAATAAACCTTATAACAACAAGTTTAGTAAGCCTTTGAGGAAAAATGTATGTTATGTAACAGCAACAATAATTGAGTTATCATTGTCTGCATAAAAACTCCATAAGTCAAGTTCTGATATATGCCTAATAAGGATATGTTTCTTTTCTTGTTCATTTCATTTTCTCTTAGTTTTGATGCTTGCTTGGGGACAAGCAAGAATTAAGTTTGGTGTTGTGATGACGGGTCATCATATACCCATCTTTCAAGCTAATTTCACTTGTTTTACTAGTCTTTATGCACTTTCTTGCATCCTAAGTAAGTGATTTGGAATGAAAATGCATAGCTTCTTTAAATCAAGCAACCACCATTAAATTGATGCTAAATCATGAGGTTTAAGCAAGAATTAAGTGATTTTTAATGAATTATAAACCTTATGAGTTTAGAGATACTTTGAGTGGTTGTTTTGGTTTCTTGTAGATGAAGAAAGGAAGAAAAGAGGAAAAGCGTGGCTTAAAGAAAGCGTGGCCCAAGGGAAGGAGAAGTGTGCCGCATGGAAGGGAGGAAGCAAACATTGCCCTCCACAAGGGCACACTGCTCTCCAGGAGGGCAACATAATGAAACAAGCTTGAGAAGCAACACTGCCCTGCCCTCCTCAAGGGCGGAGCACAATTTGATGCCAAGGATCAAGAAGAACAAAAACTCTGCCCTGCCCTCCTCAAGAGTAATATCGGGCTCATCAAGGAAATAAATTCAAGAAAGAAGCTCACCAATGCTTGCCACAAGGATCGAACACGGCATCATGAGGAAGCAAGGAACTAGGCCTTACTTTGGTGCCAAGAAAATCAAGAAAAAAAGTAGCGTGCGCGTCAACCGAGTTTCGAACGCGGAGCTTAAATTTTGGAAACATTGCCCTGCCCTCCGCAAGGGCAGGGCAGCATTGTGTAATGCACGGCCAGCGCACAAGGGTTGGCGCACCAAGGGAGTCTCGGCAGCAACAGCACGCACGCACGGGCAGAATCGGGCGCACCAAAAAAACTCTGCCCTGGCCTCCACAAGGGCAGGGCAGCATCCTGCAAGCATCAACGCACCACGCACGCACGCACAAGGCCGCATGCATCGTTTCCTGCCCTGCCCTCCACAAGGACAGGGCAGCCTCCTGGGAGCTACTTTCTTCATGGGCTGAAATTGGATTAAAAATCCAATTAAATTCATTTCTTCACCAAATCAAAAGCGCATCCAAATTCCAAAATTCAAGAATAGAAAGTGTATAAATAGGAGTTAGTTTGATGTAATTAAAAACTTTACTTTTGACCTTTACTTTGAGCTTTCTTTTCACTTGAGAATTGAGAGCTTCTTTTGATTTTCAATTTTGAGAGCTAGGAACTGAGATTTCAGGGAATTGGGGAGGAGAATTGATCTCTCTTCTTCCTCGTTCTTGCTGGAGCATTTTTACTTTTCTTGTTTGAGTCTTGGGTGTGAAGAATTGAGGAATTTCTGTCTCAATCTCCATTCAAGATCTCTTGAATTCCTCTTCTGCATAATTGAGTTCAATTACATTCTCTTTACTGCTTCTTCTTTAATTTCTTGTTAATTGCTTTGAGAATTTGGATCTGGGAAGGCAATTGAGATCTAGACTTTGCTATCTAGTCTCTGGAGTCCTGAGATCACATTTTCCTTTTTGGTTCTTCTGTGAACCCCTGCTGCAATTCAATTCCATTTCCTGTTTGAATTCTAGTTACTTATAATTCAACTTCTGCTTTATTAATTGTTGCAATTTAATTTCCCTTGCTTGAATTCTGAAATCCCAATCCTCAAATCCCTTTTCATTACTGCAATTTATATTTCTTGCACTTTAAGTTACTGCAATTTACATTTCTTGCACTTTAAGCTTCAGTCATTTAATTTCTTGCTCTTTAAGATTCAGCTCTTTTACTTTCAGTTTTCTTTAATTTCTGCAATTTTTCCCTTCCCCTTTACATTTTCTGTTATTTACTTACTGTTGGATACAAAATCACTCAACCAATACTTGATTCGCTTGACTAAATCAACCACTAAACTAAAATTGCTCAATCCTTCAATCCCTGTGGGATCGACCTCACTCATGTGAGTTATTATTACTTGATGCGACCCGGTACACTTGCCGGTGAATTTTGTGTTGGATCGTTTTCCACACATCACTAAGAGTCTAAAAAAAAGTAAAAAAAAAAGTAAGTCAGTCCTCTACAAATCAAATTAACTCCTATTTATACACTTTCTATTTTTGATCTTCAGACTTTGGAGTGGGCTTTTCAATTTGGTGAAGAATTGGATCCAAATTGGCTTTTGATTGAAAATGTGAACCAAGGCCACCTCCAGTGGAGCACTCGGTTAAGTGAGCAAATATAGCGCTCACTGGCCTTGTCCCAGGCTTCAATTGTAGCGCTCCGTTGGTGATTTTGAACGCAGTGCTCAATGGCTTTATGTTCCTTCCAAATTTTGTCTCGTGCCAAGCCTATTTCCTTGTGCATTTAGCGCTCAATGAGGTAAGGAAATAGAGCACCCCTTGCTTGGATTTGAGGCTCCCACATTCGAGCCCTGCTGGCTCTATTTGTGCCAACAATTCCTTAGGCACTAGCGCTCAGTTAAAAGAAACAACGCAGCGCCCTTTCGCCTTTGAGCATGGTTTCCAATTTCGAATCCTGGCTCTCCCATTTGGAACCAATTTCCTTGTGCCAAGCTTCAATTGTATAGTGCTCAGTTGGTGAAAGTAACGTAGCGCTACTTGTTGCTTCCCTTGTGTGCATGGTTCGATTCTTGGTGAAGCCATTTTGGCCAACTTCTTTGCCAAGCCTTGTAGCGCGCTTTTCTTTTCTTCATGGGGCGCTCCTTTGTGGACATGGGTTCGAACCTTGGCTACCCCATTTGTCGAAGTCGCACCTTGATTTTCTTTGTGCCAAGCCGCGATAAAGTTAAAAGAGTTAACTGAGCGCTCTTGCTGATGCCTTGTCAATTTTGTTTCCATGTAGCGCTCCATTTGTTCTCTCAACGCAACGCCTTGGCCTTGTGCCTTTGTGCATTGGTCTTCAATTGCTAACATTCACTTATTGAGCCCTCCTCTCACTTTTTGAGTGCTATGCTTGCTTCCTTGAGTGAGTGCCACACTTTTCTATCACAGTGATAAGCGGATATTTTATATGCTTTTTGGTGGTATTTTCATGTAGTTTTTAATATGCTTTAGTTACTTTTTAGTTTATTTTTATTAGTTTTTATGCAAAAATCACATTTCTGGACTTTACTATGAGTTTGTGTGTTTTTCTGTGATTTCAGGTATTTTCTGGCTGAAATTGAGGGACCTGAGCAAAAATCTGATTTAGAGGCTGAAAAAGGACTGCCTCCTACACGCGAAATGAATTTTCTGGAGCTACAGAAGCCCAATTTGCGCACTCTCAATTGCGTTGGAAAGTAGACATCTTAGGCTTTCCAGCAATATATAATAGTTCATACTTTGCCCGAGATATGATAGCGCAAACTGGCGTTTAAACGCCAGCTTTTTACCCTTTTCTAGCGTTAAAAGCCAGAACTGGCATAAAAGATGGAGTTAAACGCCCAAACTGGCACCAAAGCTGGCGTTTACCCTATGCACATGAAAGCTTCAATGCTCAGCCCAAACATACATTAAGTGGGCCTCAGAAGTGGATTTCTGCACTATCTATCTTCGTTTACCCATTTTCTGTAAACCTAGGTTACTAGTTTAGTAAAAAAACTACTTTTAGAGATTTATTTTGTACCTCATGACATTTTACATCTGATTTTGTATCTTCTACGGCATGATTCTCTAAACCCCATGGTTGGGGGTGAGAGCTCTGCTCTGTCTCGATGGATTAATACAATTATTTCTGTTTTCTATTCAATCATGCTTGTTTCTATTCTAAGATATTCATTCACACTTCAACTTGATGAATGTGATGATTCGTGACACTCATCACCATTCTCAACTTATGAACACATGCCTCACAACCGCTTCCGTTCTACCTTAGATTGAGTGTGTATCTCTTGGGTTCCTGGTTCACGAGCTTGAGTGCCTCTCCTGACAACAGAGTGTTCAAATCTGTGCAACTAGAGTCTTCCTGGTATAAGCTAGAATCAATTGGCAGCACTCTTGAGATCCAGAAAGTCTAAACCTTGCCTGTGGTATTCCGAGTAGGATCTGGGAAGGGGTGACTGTGACGAGCTTCAAACTCACAAATGTTGGGCGTAGTGACTGTGTGCAAAAGGATCAATGGATCCTATTCCAGCACGAGTGAGAACTGACAGATGATTAGCCCTATGTAACCCGTAGCCGGACCATTTTCACTGAGAGGACGGATGGTAGCCATTGACAACGGTGATCCACCAACATACAGCTTGCCATGGAAGGAGCTTTGCGTGCGTGAAGAAGACAACAGTAGGAAAGCAGAGATTCGGAAGACAGAGCATCTCCAAAACCTTAATCTGTTCTCCATTACTGCATAACAAGTATTATTCATTTCATGTTCTTTTACTTTTCACAAATAAAACTCTTTTCATTATTAATCCCCTGACTAAGGTTTACAAGATAACCATAGATTGCTTCAAGCCGACAATCTCCGTGGGATCGACCCTTACTCACGTAAGGTATTACTTGGACGTCCCAGGGCACTTGCTGGTTAGTGGCACTGGAGTTGTGAAAAGTGTGAATCACAATTCCGCGCACCAAGTTTTTGGCGCTGTTTCCAGGGATTGTTCGAGTTTGGACAACTGACAGTTCATCTCGTTATTTAGATTAGGAAAAATTTGTCTTTTTGGTTTAGAGTCTTTTATTTTCTTTTCAAAAAAAAATTCAAAAATATCATTTTTCTTTATTTATCTTTAATTTTCTTTGAGTTTAGTTTCATGTTTTAAGTTTGGTGTCAATTGCATGTGGTTATTTTCTTTCAATTTTTTCGAGTTGTTCTTATTTATTTTCCTTGTTTGATCTTTGAATTTTCTTGTTTGGTGTCTTTCCTTATTTTTCCTGTGTATTTTTTAATTATTAGTGTCTAGAGTATAAAATTTTTTTAAGTTTGGTGTTTCTTGTGTTGTTATTACCTTAAAAAAATTTTTCGAAAAAGTGTTCTTGGTGTTCTTTTTATGTTCTTGTTGTTCTTGTGAGTCTTCAAAGTGTTCTTGAGTCTTTTTTGTGTTTTGATCTTAAAATTTTTAAGTTTGGTGTTCCTTGGTGTTTTTCCCTTCAAATTTTCGAAAATAAGGAGCATTAGATCTAAAAATTTTAAGTCTTGTGTCTTTTTATTGTTTTTCTCTTTCCTCGTTAAATTAAAAAAAAATCAAAAAATATCTTTTCCTTTATTCACTCATAATTTTCGAATTCCTTGAGTTGATTTAGTCAAAATTTTTAAAATTTGGTAGTTTCTTGTTAGTCAAGTCAAAATTTCATTTTTTAAAATTATCTTCTTAAACCTTTTTTCAATATAGACTCTTTTTCAATTTTCTCTTTTTATTTTTTTCGAAAATCCTTCATAAAATTTTTCATTTATTTTATTTTATTTTATTTTATCTTATTTTATTTTTGATTTTCTAAAAAAAATTCTAATAATAAATGTAATATTTCTATCTCCAATCCACATCTTCTCCCTTTCTCCATCATGGACCTAAGTGAAAATGAACAGTCCAGAAGGACTCTGGGTCATATGCTAACCCCACTACCGCTTCATATGGGAGTAGTATCTGTATACCCCCCATAAGAGCTAACACTTTTAAGCTAAATCCTCATCTCATTATCATGGTGCAGCAAAATTGCCAATATTCTGGTCTTCCACAGGAAGAACCTACTGAGTTTCTGGAACACACCTTAGAAATTGCTTACACAGTACGTGATAAGGAAGTGGCTCAAGATGTCTACAGATTATTGATGTTTCCATTTGCTGTAAAAGACCAAGCCAAGAGGTGGTTAAATAACCAACCCAAAGCCAGCATAAGAACATGGAAACAGTTGTCAGACAAATTCCTTAATCAATATTTCTCTCCAAAAAGGATAACACAACTAAGGTTGGACATCCAAGGCTTTAAACAAGAGGATCATGAATCTCTTTATGATGCCTGGGGGAGGTACAGAGAGATGCTAAGGAAATGCCCCTCTGAAATATTTTTCGAGTGGGTGCAGTTAGACATATTCTACTATGGGCTTACAAAAAAAGCCCAGATATCTCTAGACCACTCAGCTGGTGGATCTATACATATGAGAAAAATAATTGAAGAAGCTCAAGAGCTCATAGATACAGTTGTTAGAAATCAGCATCTGTACTTAAGTAGTGAGTCCTCCATGAAAGAAGAGGCTAAGGCAGTATCCACTGAACTTAGTCCTCTAGAACAAGTTGCTCAACTCAATCAGCAATTATGTTTTCTAACAAAAGAGCTAGCAGAATTCAAAGAAATGCTACAAGAAACCAAATATGCTAACCAGAATATGGAAAAACAATTGAATTAAACAAAATAGCAGTTATCCAAACAGATAATAGAAGAGTGCCAAGCTATTCATTTAAGGAGTGGAAAGACATTAAATACCTCAACTCAAAGCAGCAAAAAGCCAAGAAAGGAAAAATTGATAGAGGAGGAGTAAATCATTGCCCAAAATCCCTTTGAGGACAGTAAGAGCCCAGAGAGGAATACTTCTGGCATTCAAACGCCAGAAAAGGGTGAAAAACTAGCATTAAATGCCCAGTCCATGTCCAGTTCTGGTGTTCAAACGCCAGAAAAGGGGGAAAATCTGGCGTTAAACGCCCATCCACCCCCCGAATCCTGGCGTTCAAACGCCAATGAGGGATCAGACACCTGCAAGTGCTGATAGTAACCCCTCTAAGAAGGCTTCTCCAACCACCTCTATAGGAAATAAACCTGCAGCAACTAAGGTTGAGGAATATAAAGCCAATATGCCTTATCCTCAAAAACTCCGCCAAGCGGAACAGGATAAACAATTTTCCCACTTTGCAGACTATCTCAGGACTCTTGAAATTAAGATTCCGTTTGGAGAGGCACTTGAGCAAATACCCTCTTATGCTAAGTTCATGATAGAGATCTTAAGTCATAAGAAGGATTGGAGACAAACTGAAAAAGTTTTTCTCACTGAAGAATGTAGTGCAGTCATTCTGAAAAGCTTACCAGAGAAGCATAAAGATCACGAAAGCTTTATGATACCATGCACATTAGAGGGTATGTGTACCAAGACAGCTCTATGTGATCTTGGGGCAAGTATCAACCTAATACCTGCATCCACTATCAGAAAACGTGGTTTGATTGAAGAAGTCAAACCAACCCGGATATACCTCCAACTTGCTGATGGCTCCATTAAATATCCATCAGGCGTAATTGAAGACATGATTGTCAAGGTTGGGCCATTTGACTTTCCCACTGACTTTGTAGTGCTGAAAATGGAGGAGCACAAGAGTGAAACTCTCATTCTAGGAAGACCTTTCCTAGCAACTAGAGGAACCCTCATTGTTGTCCAAAAAGGGGAGGTGACCCTGAGAGTCAATGAGGATGAGTTTAAGCTGAATGTTGTCAAAGCTATGCAGCATCCAGACACATCAAAAGACTACATGAGAGTTGATATTATTGACTCCCTGGTGGAAGATATCAATATGACTGAGAGCTCGAATCAGAGCTAGAGGACATCTTTAAAGATGTTCAGCTTGATTTGGAGGAACCAGAGAATACAAAAGAACCTCTGAAAACTCCTCATGAAGAGGATAAGCCTCCTAAACCTGAGCTCAAACCACTACCACCATCCCTGAAATATGTGTTTCTGGGAGAGGATACAACTTTTCCTGTGATCATAAGCTCTGCCTTAGAACCACAGGAAGAGAAAGCACTACTTCAGGTGCTAAAGACACACAAGACAGCTCTTGGGTAATCCATAAGTGATCTTAAGGGCATTAGCCCAGTCAGATGCATGCACAAGATCCTATTGGAGGATGATGCTAAGCCAGTGGTTCAACCACAGAGGCGGCTAAATCCGGCCATAAAGGAAGTGGTGCAGAAAGAAGTCACCAAATTACTAGTGGCTAGGATTATTTATCCTATTTCTGATAGCCCCTGGGTGAGCCCTGTCCAAGTCATCCCAAAGAAGGGAGGTATGATAGTGATTCATAATGAAAAAAATGAACTGGTTCCTATAAGAATAGTTACAGGGTGGCATATGTGTATTGACTACAGAAGGCTCAATACAGCCACCAGAAAGGATCATTTTACTTTACCATTTATAGACCAGATGCTAGAAAGACTACCAGGTCATGACCATTACTGCTTTTTGTATGGCTATTTGGGCTACAATCAAATTGTAGTAGATCCTCAGGATCAATAGAAAATAGCATTCACATGTCCATCTAGAGTATTTGCCTATAGAAGGATGCCATTTGGTCTCTGCAATGCACCTATAACCTTTCAGAGATGCATGCTCTCTATTTTCTCTGATATGGTAGAAAATTTTCTGGAGGTCTTTATGGATGACTTCTCAGTATTTGGAGACTCATTCAGCTCCTGTCTTGATCATCTAGCACTTATTCTGAAATGGTGCCAAGAGACTAACCTGGTTTTAAACTGGGAAAAATGTCACTTTATGGTGACTGAAGGAATTGTCCTTGGGCATAAAATTTTGAACAAAGGAATAGAGGTGGATCAAGCTAAGGTAGAGGTGATTGAAAAATTACCACCACCCACCAATGTTAAGGCAATCAGAAGCTTTTTGGGACATGCAGGATTCTACAGGAGGTTTATAAAAGATTTTTCAAAAATCGCAAAATCTCTGAGTAATCTGCTAGCTTCTAATACACCATTTGTCTTTGACACAAAGTGTTTGCAGGCCTTTGAGAGTTTGAAGGCTAAGTTGGTCACAGCACCTGTCATTTATGCACCAGACTGGACATTACCATTCGAATTAATGTGTGATGCCAATGACCATGCTATTGGTGCAGTATTAGGACAAAGGCATAACAAGCTTCTGCACGTCATTTACTACGGCAGCCGTGTTCTAAATGACACACAGAAGAATTACACAACCACAGAAAAAGAGCTGCTTGCAGTGGTTTATGCCATTGACAAGTTTAGATCCTATTTACTAGGATCAAAAGTGATTGTGTACACTGACCATGCCGCTCTTAAATATCTACTCACAAAGCAGGATTTAAAACCCAAGCTCATAAGATGGGTGTTGCTCCTGCAAGAGTTTGATATAGAAATAAGAGACAGAAAAGGGACAGAGAACCAAGTAGCAAATAACCTGTCCCGAATAGAACCAGTAGAAGGGGCATCCCTCCTCTCTACTGAGATCTCTGAAACCTTCCCGGATGAGCAACTCTTTGCCATTCAGGAAGTACCGTGGTTTTCAGACATTACAAACTATAAAGCGGTAAGATTCATACCCAAAGAGTACAGCAGGCAGCAAACAAAAAAATTAGTTACTGGTGCAAAGTACTACTTGTTGGATGAACCATATCTCTTTAAGAGATGTGCAGACAGAGTAATCCGTAGATGCGTACCTAGAGAAGAGGCACAGAAAATCCTATGGCATTGCCATGGATCACAATATGAAGGACATTTCGGAGGTGAGCGAACAGCCACAAAAGTCCTCCAATATGGCTTCTACCCTCTATAGAGACTCCCGAGAGATTTTTCGTAACTGTGATAGTTGCCAGAGAGCTGGTAATCTGCCTCACGGTTATGCCATGCCTCAACAAGGGATCTTAGAAATTGAGTTGTTTGATGTATGGGGTATTGATTTCATGGGGCCTTTCCCACCATCATACTCAAACACTTACATTCTTGTGGCAGTAGATTATGCATCTAAATTGGTAGAGGCAATCGCCACACCCACTAATGATACTAAGACAGTACTGAAGTTCCTCCAGAAGCATATCTTCAGCAGAGTTGGTGTCTCCAGAATACTAATCAGTGATGGAGGAACTCATTTCTGCAATAAACAGCTTGACTCTGCTCTGATCCGATATGGAATTAACCACAAAGTGGCAACTTCATATCATCCACAGACAAATGGGTAGGCTGAAGTCTCAAATAGAGAACTAAAACAAATCCTGGAATGGACTGTAAGTACCCGTAGAAAGGATTGGACAAGGAGTCTGGATGACGCTCTATGGGCATACAGAACAGCATCAAAACTCCTATAGGGACCTCTCCAAACCAGCTTGTGTATGGAAAAGCCTGTCACCTACCAGTGAAACTGGAACACAAGGCCTACTGGGCAACCAGATTCCTAAACCTTGATCCCAAGTTAGCTGAAGAGAAAAGATTGCTCCAGTTGAATGAGCTAGAGGAATTCAGACTTAATACTTTTGAAAATGCAAAAATTTATAAGGAGAAAGCAAAAAGGTGGCATGACAAGAAGCTGTCATCCAGAGTCTTTGAGCCAGGACAGAAGGTTCTGCTATTTAACTCTAGGCTTAGATTGTTCCCTGGAAAATTAAAATCCCGGTGGAGGGGACCATATGTGATTACAAGTGTGTCACCATATGGATATGTAGAGCTTTAGGATATTGACTTTGACAAAAAGTTCATTGTTAATGGACAGAGAGTCAAACATTATCTTGAAAGCAACATTGAGCAAGAATGCTTAAAACTGAGACTAGATTAAAGCTCAGTAAAAGTCCAGCTAAAGACAATAAAGAAGCGCTTGCTGGGAGGCAACCCAGCCATTAGCAAAAGTTTTTATTTATTAAATAATAATTATAGGAGTTTGATATAAATTATCTTTAAGGTTAATTGTCATTTGCAGAAGTTTACAAAGTTACAGAAGGATTCAGAGCATAAAGCAGAGAAAAGGAGCTCACTGGCACGAAAACGCCAGTAAGGGGCATTTTTGGGCTTCAAACGCCAGAATGGGTACCATTTTGGGCGTTTAACGCCAGTGAAGATACCATTCTGGGCATTAAACACCAGAGCTGTAGCATCCTGGGCATTTAGAAAAATGCCCAGTGATAAAAGATTTCTGGCGTTTAACGCCAGCCAGGGTACTTGGTTGGGCGTTAAATGCCCGAATTGGCTAACAATTAGGCGTTAAACGCCCATTCTGGGTGTTTAATGCCAGAACAGACAGGGGGAGGTGATTTTGTTTTCACTTCAATTTTTTTCAAATTTTCATGTTTTAATTCATAATTTTCTGCATAAACATGTTACAAATTTTCATCTCTCAAATTCAATTTTAAAAAATTTAATAATCTTCTAAATTCTTTTTAATTTTCTTTCAAAATCCCTTTCAAATCTTTTTCAAAAACTCATTTATCTTTTCAATTTCTTTCCAAATCTTTTCCAACTCATCATATCATCTTTTAATTCTTAGATGCATCAACAAAAATTCATATTTAACTTCTTTATATCTTTTCCATATCTTTGGAATTTTAAAATCTCATCTTTTTCATATCATGATTCATCTTTTCAAATCATATCTTTCTATCATATCTTTTTTCAAAATTTTCGAAACCCATCCCCTCCCTTTTAAATACATGTTCGGACATCCCCAAACCTCTACCATTCGAATATGTCTGCCCTCTAAGTTTGGTGTGTTTTTTCGTGATCACTGAGTAAAACATCACCAAGATCATGGCTAAAGGAAAACAAACCACTTTAAGAGGCAAGAAAGAGAATAATCCAAAACCACTTTGGAATCAAGAGAGGTTCTTAACCAAAGAACATGCAGACCATTATCACAAAATAATAGGTTTGAGGTCAGCGATCCCGAAAGTTAAGTTCAATCTGAAAGAAGACGAATATCCGGAGATCCAAGAACAGATTCGAAACAGAGGTTGAAAAATCTTAGCTAATCTTGAGACAAAGGTGGGAAGAAACATGGTCCAGGAATTCTACTTAAATCTATGGCTAACAGATAAACAGAGAATGACGGGAACTGCCTTCCATATCTTTCGAACTCTGGTCATAGGGAAGACTATTTACTTCCACGTCGATAATATAAGAGAGGTCTTCAAGCTGCCTCAACTACAAGATGATCCAGAATCCTTTAATAGGAGAATGGTGAGAGTAGATAAGCGTTTGGACCAAGTTCTAGAGGACATATGCCTCCCTGGAACTAATTGGATAACCAACTCAAAAGGTGTCCCAAACCAACTCAAGAGAGAAGATCGCAAACCAGTCGCTAAGGGCTGGTTGGACTTCATTGGGCATTCTATACTACCCACTAGCAACCGCTCTGAGGTCACTGTCAAAAGAGCAATAATGATTCATTGCATTATGCTGGGAAATGAAGTGGAGATTCATCATCTAATTTCTTGTGAGATTTACACAATTGCAAATAAGAACTCCACTGAAGCCAAATTGGCTTACCCAAGCTTAATCTCTCTACTATGTAAAGATGTTGGGGTAAAGATGGGAGTGGATGAGTTCATCACAGTCAAGCATCCAATCACCAAAAAGTCAATGGAGGGACAACAAGTGCACGACAACTCCATCAAAAGGAGGGCGCAGGAGTTCCTCCCAGAAATCCCTCAATTTGACTACTGGGCCCGCCTAGAAGCATCTGTCACCAAGTTGCAAGAAGCTATGGATCAACTTAAAGAAGAACAGCAAAATCAAAATAGCATGCTCTACAAACTGCTTAAGGAACAAGAAAAGCAAGGGCGTGAGCTACAGGAGCTGAAGCGCTAGAAGCTCTCCCTTGAGGGACCAGACACCCCACAGATTGAAGGAGCATCCATCTCCCAAAATAAAGGTTGTTGAGTCCTAGTCTTAATTCTGTTGTAATTTTTATTAGAAGAAACCTATCTTAAGAATTACATGAGTATTACTAATTAGGGTCTTTCTTTTTATTTTTCTTTTATTTTTATTATCTCCAAGTAAGCTATAATTTATTCTTCTCTTCATCACTAAACATGAATAAAATAATAGATTTTCTTTAGAATAAGGAGGCAATTATTTCAAGTTTTCAATAAGAAAAATTCTAATTATTTTCATGTGGTGGCAACACTTTTTGTCTTCTGAATGAATGCTTGAACAGTGCATATTTTTTATAGTGAAGTTTATGAATGTTAAAATTATTGGCTCTTGAAAGAATGATGAAAAGAAAGAAAAATGTTATTGATAATCTGAAAAATCATAAAATTGATTCTTGAAGCAAGAAAAGCAGTGAAAAATACAAAGCTTTCAAAAAAATGAAAAATAAAGAAAAAGCAAGCTTGAAAAGCCAATAGCTCTTTAAACCAAAAGGCAAGGGTAAAAAGGATATAAGGCTTTGAGCATTAATGGATAGGAGGGCCCAAAGGAATAAAATTCTGGCATAAACAGCTAAATCAAGCTGTCCCTAACCATGTGCTTGTGTCATGAAGGTCCAGGTGAAACGCTTGAGACTGAGTGGTTAAATTCGTGATCCAAAGCAAAAGAGTGTGCCTAAGAACTCTGGGCACCTCTAACTGAGGACTCTAGCAAAGCTGAGTCACAATCTGAAAGGTTCACCCAGTCATGTGTCTGTGGCATTTATGTATCCTATAGTACTACTGGAAAACAAGATGCTTAAGGTCACAGCCAAGACTCATAAAGTAGCTGTGTTCAAGAATCAACATATTAAACTAGGAGAATCAATAACACTATCTGAATTCTGGGTTCCTATGGATGCCAATCATTCTGAACTTCAAAGGATAAATTGAGATGCCAAAACTGTTTAGGAGCAAAAAGCTACTAGTCCCGCTCATCTAATTAGAATCTGAGCTTCACTTAAAACTCTGAGATGTATTGCCTCTAGATTTTCTTTATATCCTATTTTATTTATCTAGTTACTTGGGGACAAGCAACAGTTTAAGTTTGGTGTTGTGATGAGCGGATATTTTATACGCTTTTTGGTGGTATTTTCATGTAGTTTTTAGTATGCTTTAGTTATTTTTTAGTATATATTTTTTAGTTTGTATGCAAAAATCACATTTCTGGACTTTACTATGAGTTTGTGTGTTTTTATGTGATTTCAGGTATTTTTTGGCTGAAATTGAGGGACCTTGATGATTTGATTTTTGATGGTTTAGAATTTCACAAATGAATTCTCGTTGCAAGTATAGTTCCTAAACCAAACAATAATCTTTTCATACAAAAAGTTGTTTGTCACTAAAACAAACCCCTAAATTTATAAACCGAAGTATTGAAACCTCGGGTCGTTCTCCCTAGAAATTACAATAAAGTGTCTCGTTGTTGGTTGTGAGTTATTTTGGGGTTTTTGATGAGAAACATGAATAGTAAAGGGTAATGAAATTTTATTAACAAAATGATCTTGGCAAGGTTTGGTTGTCAAGGGTCTTCATCATTATCACTAGCCACAAGTATGGTAGTTGCAAGGATTAATCCCACTTAGTCATCCTTAAATCAATTAACAAAAGAAAGTCAAGTGAGTTATATCAATCCTAGTCCATAAATCCTAGCTTTTCACTAATTGGATTAATGAAGGATAGAGTCAATGGCTATCAACTATCAATCAATTGGACACTAGTAACTCAAGAAATCCTAAGTTACCTTCTCAAGGCAAGAACATAAAATTCCATTCTAACATTCTCCCAAGCATTTAATCAAACACTTGGAAGGTACAAAAGAAAAGTATAGTAAATCACAACAGGAATAAATTCTAACAACAATTGAATGCAAAGAATTAACAACAACAATCAAGGAAATCACAATTATCATGAATTACCTCAAATCGCATTATTGAAAGAGAACAAAGGAACAACAATCTATTCCAAAACAAAATGAAGAATTACAATTATTAAAACACATAACTAGAAAGAGGAAGATGAGAAGAGTAAGAATTGGTAAAGGAGAAGTAAATTAAAGCATGAATTAAACCTAGATCTAAAAGGAGAGATTAACCTAAACCTAATCCTAATTCTAGAGAGAAATGAGAGCTTCTCTCTCTAGAAAAATAACTCTAAACTAAAACTAACTCCTCGTGAATCAATCTATCTCCCTCTATCTATCTATCCATCTATCTATCTATCTATCAATCTATGCCTTCCCCTTTCATCCTTGGTCCTTTTAATACTTTCTACCAGAATTCTGGCGCCAAAATGGGTCCAGAAACTCTCCAAAATTGTCAGGCGCGTGTTGCTTTAATGAGATCACGTGAGGACTACGACGCATGCGCGCACGGTACGCGTGCGCGTCCTCGGCCGATTCTGCAATGTGCGCGCGAGCGCCTTGTGCGCGTGCACGTGCTTGGTCGAATTCTTTTCTTTGGCTTTTTATGCTTCTCTCCATTTGTATGCTTCCTTCCTTGCTCCTTTGATCCATGCCTAGCCTATTTAAATCCTAGAATTACTAGCAAACACATCAAGGCATCTTATGGAATTAAAGAGGAATTAGAATTCATCAAAATAAGGCTTAAAAAGCATGTTTTTACACTTAAGCACAAATACAAGAGAGATTACAAAATCATGATAATTCCTTGGCTAAATGTGACAAAAGGTTGATGAAATGCTCTAAATTCAATACAAGATAAACCCTAAAAATGGTGTTTATCAGACCTGAGCAGAAATCTGATTCAGAGGTTGAAAAAGGACTGTAGATGCTATTGGATTCTGACCCTCCTGCACGCAAAATGGATTTTCTGGAGCTACAGAAGCCCAATTGGCGCAAACTGGCGTTTAAACGCCAGCTTTTTACCCTTTTCTGGCGTTAAACGCCAGAACTGGTATAAAAGTTGGAGTTAAACGCCCAAACTGGCACCAAAGCTGGCGTTTAATTCCAGGAATAGCTTATGCACGTGAAAACTTCAATGCTCAGCCCAAACACACACCAAGTGCACCCCGGAAGTGGATTTCTGCACTATCTATCTTAGTTTACCCATTTTCTGTAAACCTAGGTTACTAGTTTAGTATAAAAACTACTTTTAGAGATTCATTTTGTACCTCATGACAACATCTGAATTTGTATCTTCTATGGCATGAGTCTCTAAACCCCATGGTTGTGGGTGAGGAGCTCTGCTGTGTCTTGATGGATTAATGCAAGTATTTCAGTTTTCTATTCAATCACGCTTGTTTCTATTCTAAGATATTCATTCGCACTTCAACATGATGAATGTGATGATCCGTGACACTCATCACCATTCTCAACTTATGAACACGTTCCTGACAACCACTTCTGTTCTACCTTAGATTGAGTGTGAATCTCTTGGGTTCCTGGTTCACGAGTTTGAGTGCCTCTCCTGACAACAGAGTGTTTAAATCTGTTCAACCAGAGTCTTCGTGGTATAAGCTAGAATCAATTAGCAGCACTCTTGAGATCCAAAAAGTCTAAACCTTGTCTGTGGTATTCTGAGTAGGATCTGGGAAAGGGTGACTGTGACTAGTTTCAAACTCACAAATGTTGGACGCAGTGACAGTGTGCAAAAGGATCAATGGATCCTATTCCAACACGAATGAGAACCGACGAATGATTAGCCCTACATAACCCGTAGCCAGACCATTTTCACTGAGAGGACGGATGATAGCCATTGAAAACGGTGATCCACCAACATACAACTTACCATGGAAGGAGCCTTGCATGCGTGAAGAAGACAACAGTAGGAAAGCAGAGATTCAGAAGACATAGCATCTCCAAAACCTCAACCTGTTCTCTATCACTGCATAACAATTATTATTCATTTCATGTTCTTTTACATTTTACAAACAAAACTCTTTTCATTATTAATCTCCTGACTAAGGTTTACAAGAAAACCATAGATTGCTTCAAGCCGACAATCTTTGTGGGATTGACCCTTACTCATGTAAGGTATTACTTGGACGACCCAGTGCACTTACTGGTTAGTGGTACCGGAGTTGTGAAAAGTGTGAATCACAATTCCGTGCACCAAATAGGCCATGCTTTTATGGGCACGCTTTCCTTGCTTCTTTCTTTTCTTCACCTACAATTAATCAAACCAACCAAACAAAGCATCACCAATTTCACAAGATTCATAAATCAATCAAAAACCAATTAATTCTAGTTTAAACCTTATGATTTTGTGTCAAATAAATGATGGTTGATTGAATTGACATAACCATGCAAATTCACTCCAAATCACTTACTTATAATGCAAGAAAGTGCATAAACCTTCATGAAACAAGTGAAAAATACTTGAAAAGCTAGCATAATATGACTTGTCATCAACGTTAAACATTGATATAAACTTTAATTTGCAAACTGTTGGCTTGTTCATGATTTGTGTGATTATTCGATTGACATTGAGCCTAATTTTAGCCAAATTCACAAGGAATAAATTTTATTTTTATGTACTTTAGAGTGTACTCTTTCATATTAGAAGTGAGCAATAATAAAATATCATGAATAAATTCTTTAAATTAATAAAATTTGTTGACAAATTCTTTACCACAATACAATTTGAAGGATAATGTTTCATGGCTTTTGAAAATGGGAGCAAATAGTGTTCCAAAAATTCATAAAATATTTAACTGCTTTAAAGTTGTGCATATTCAATAATAACCCTTGTAATAATGTATATTAATATTTTTTCTACCACATTATTTTATTTTATCATAATATAACATATTATAATATAATTATAATTTATATATTTTTTATCATTATTCTAAAAAGGAGTAATTATCCCTTCTAATTGATTAGGCTAGGTCTTAATTTAGTGAAATGAGTAATGTTATTATATGCGATATTTACATTGATATTAAATTGCAGATTGATATACTTTATTTATGTAACTTTCATATGGAGATGGAAACGACAAAAGTGGGTTCAGCTAATGACGATGATTGTAGCTTAGACCAAGAGATGGAAACAAAAAAATGTAAATGTGGTAGTTGCAAATAGTGTGAAATCGTTACCGCCGAAGATATTCTCAATCATACATTTCCAACATCTGAGGTAGCATATGATGTGTATGTGAGATATGCCAAATGTATTGGCTTTGGAGTTCGAAAGGGAGATTTTGTGAAAACCAAAGATGGTTGTTACTCAAGACGAAGGTTCTTTTGTAATAGGGCCGGATTGATAGAGAAGAAATACTATGATAATATTTCATGAAAAAGGGAACAAAGGGTTAAGACACGAACTAATTATCAAGATAAATTGTGTTTATACTTTGATAAAAGTGCAACTATTTTGAGGGTTAAGAATTTTTTCGATGAACATAACCATGACTTAGTTCCACAATGCATGGTTCACCTAATTCCAAACCATCAGCAGTTAACAGATGCAAATAAGGGACAAGCTGACATCATGCATATGTATGGTGTGCCAACATCTCAAATTATGGGGTTTATGGCTGGGCAAGCCAGTGGGTATGCCAGAGCTGGATTTACAAAGAAAGACTTAGATAACCACCTTGACAGGAGTTGACGCTTACGTATTTTAGGTGGTGATGCCAATGCCACCATAAGCTACCTATTTGGAAAGGCTGACATTGACCCAATGGCTATGGCACGATATAGTTCAACTGCGGAGGATCGGTTAGGTAGTTTATTTTGGGCCGATGGAATATGCCGAGCTGATTATCAATATTTTGGTGACGTCCTTGCATTTAATACTATATACAAAAAGAATAAGTACAAGAAACCATTGGTAATCTCTTCTGGGAGTAACCATCACAGGCAAACATGTATATTCGGGTTTGCCATACTTGATAATGAAATGGCATCCACGTACAAGTGGCTACTGGCTAATTTTTTGGAGGTCATGATGAACAAGCATCCTAAAGTTGTTGTGACTGATGCAGACGAGGCTATGAAAAAGGCGATTAATGAGATTTTTCCAAATACAACCCATAGATTGTGAAGATGGCATCTTCAGAAAAATGATACTAATCAAGGACCCAGGCTTATGTGAATCATTTAAGAAGTTCATTTATACCAAGTGGTATGTTGATGAATTTGAGGAGGAATGGTCAAAATTGGTTGAAGATTTTGGTGGTAGTAACATGTCATGGATTGACAAACAATGTGAAAACAAAGAAAGTTGGGCCATGGCATTTCTTTGGGGTAAATTTTGTGTTGGTTTTAGAACTACCTCACGATGTGAAGGCATTAACAACTTCATAAAGAGATTTGTTCATTCAAGGCACAGTATTTTAGAGTTGGTGGAGAATCTTGAGTGGGCTTTACGAGATTACCGTAACAATAAGATGGTTGCTCAATTCAAGACAATTAATTCTGATCCTGTTTTGCAACTAGCTTACAGTCTGACGATCGGACTTTTACCGGTAAAGAAATTCACAAATATAATCGCGTTGTAAGTATAGTTTCTAAACCAACAAAAATCCTTTCGTGCAAAAGTTTGGTTGTCACAAGTAACAAAACCCAATAAAATTTATAACCGAAGTATTTAAACCTCGGGTCATCTTCTCAAGGAATTTGCAGGGAGGTGTGTTTATTATTGGTTATGGAAAAAGGTATATTTTTGGATTTTTGAAATAGAGAACAAGTAATTTAAATAGCAAGAAAAATAAATTAATAATTACGAAAATATCTTGGCAAGGTATGAGAACTGGAAATCATATCCTAGTTATCATTATCAGGTGTGATGAGAATTGGATTTTGCTCCTACTTGGTCAACCTCTAACTATGAAGGTATGTTAAGTGGATAAATCAATTTGATTCCTCAAGTCCTAGTCAATTCCTAAGAAAAGACTAGAGTTAGGGGAATTCAAATCAATCAGCAAAGAATTCCAATTTTCAATCATCAGCTGAGTTTGATAACTCAAGTGTCACTAATTACTCAACCAAAGCTAAGAGTGTAAAAAGCTAAATAAAAATCATAAGTCTGAAATACCTCAATTTGAATTAATAAAGATATCAAATGTAAAATGGAAAAGTTTATAAATTAAATTGGGAAAATAAATAAAAGGAACATTGAACCTGAAAATTGAGATGTAGAAATCCTAATCCTAAATGAAATCCTAAATCCTAAGAGAGAGGGGAGAGCCTCTCTCTCTCTCTCTCTAAAACTACATCTAAAAACTAAAACTGTGAATTATCAATGTGTATGAATAGAGTGTCTGCATGTTCCCTGGCTTTATTCTGTGTTTCTGGGCCGAAAACTGGGTCAAAACACGGCCCAAAATCGTCCCCAGCGTGTTCTGTTAATTCTGCAGATCGCGCATGTCATGCGTACGCGTCATTCACGCGTGCGCGTCATTCAGCATTTTTCCTTGCCATGCGTACGCGTCGTCCACGCGTTTGCGTCATTCATGCAGACTCCAATCCACGCGTTCGCGTCAAGCATGCGAACGCGTCACTGCGATTTTCTCCAATTCACGCGGTCGCGTGAGCCATGCGTCCGCGTCGATGTTCGCTAGTCATCTTCTTAGTTTCTTGTGTTCCTTCCATTTTTGTAGGCTTCCTCTCCATTCTCTAAGACATTCCTGCCCTATGAAGCCTGAAACACTTAACACACGGATCACGACATCGAATGGTATAAAGGAGAATTAAAATACATAATTAAAAGATCTCTCGGAAGCAAGTTTTTGACCATAGACTAAACTAGGAAGGAATTGTAAAATCATGCAAATCATATAAATAAGTGGGCAAGAATTTGATAAAAACCACTCAATTAAACACAATATAAACCATAAAATAGTGATTTATCAACCTCCCCACACTTAAACATTAGCATGTCCTCATGCTTAGCTTAAGGAGATAAAACAAATGAGTATGAAAAAGCAAGACTCATGCAATGCAACCTATGAATGTGAATGCAACTACATGCTAAGATGTTTCTATCTACTTGGTCAAAAGCAAACAAGTTCTCCAAGACAAATACAAATCAAATTCCACTAATTCAAATTATACAGTGAAAACAAGTAAACTTGTAAGAAGATAGCTCATGAAAGCAGGGAACATAGAATCAAGCATTGAACCCTTACTGGTAGTGTATATCACTCTAATCTCTCAAGTGTATAGGGTAATTCACTCTACTCTTCTCTAATCATGCTTTCTAAACTATGTTCTTCATCTAACCAATCAACAAATATTTAGTATACCAATGCAAACATCATGATGTCTTTTCAGGGTTGTAATGGGGCTAAGGTAAAGGTGAGGGTATATGTATGGCCAAGTGAGCTATAATATGAATCTTTGACTAACCTAAGCTCTCACCTATACACACACTCTATATACTTTTAAATTCATGCCTAGCTACCCAAAATTCCCACTTTTGTATAATTCTCATACTCATGTACCAAATTTTTTATATTTCTTTACTTTTATCACATGTGCATTGATCTTTATTAAAGCTTAACATTGGGGTAGTTTTGTCCCCTTATTCACTTACTTATTTATTGAATATTTTTGGATTTTTTTTTTGAAACATAACTTATCAATGCACATGAATTTTTAATTTTTCTAGTTTTACATGAGTAGGTTCCCAAATTCCCAATATTCAAATAAAGTATAAGCACAACACATTCCCTATCAACCCATGTTCCCACAGTTTTCCCACACTTAGTTAACACACAATCTCTATCTTAAGCTAACCAAAGATTCAAACCAGGTAATTACTTGTTTTTCTGCTTAAGGCTAGTGATGTGGTAAAATATAGAACAAATGGGATTAAAAGGCTCAAAGTGGCTAACAAAGGTAATTGAAAGGGTAGGCTATTTGGGGTAAGTGAGCTAGTAATCAAATAATGGCCTCAATCATATGCATGCATTTAAATACACTAAACATTGGACATATAGGATAGAACAAAGTAAAAAAATTACCATCATAGAGAAGAAAACACACAAGAATAAAAATTTATGGCTAAATAATGTAACCATATAATTAAGCTCAAGTCTCATAGGTTATGTGTTCTTAGCTATAAACTATGTTCCAAATACAAGCTTCAAACAAGTTTAACACAAAAGTTTTGATTTAAATTAGTGAAATTTTTTAAAAATAGGGTCATAAAAAGAAACTTATTACTTCAACTAAGTCGTAGTAGAAGAACATGCACAAAATCAAACAAACATGCAATTACACATGCAAATACAGCAATGAACTAACAAAGAAAAATAAAAACTAGTGTTGAGAAGGGGCTAACTAACTTGCGGAGATCGGTATCAACCTTCCCACACTTAAAGATTGCACCGTCCTCGGTGCATGCAAAGATGTGCAGGTGGGCGGGGGTTGTGGTTCCTCAGCTGGAGCTCCTTTTGTTCCGCTCTTCGCCGGTGGCTTGTTAGAGGCTTTCTCTTTACCCCTTTTTGGTGGTCATCCTGAAAGGGAAAAGAGAAGTAGCATGTAAGTCCAAGTGTTAGCGCAAGGAAGAGGACAGTGCAAGTAATAATCGATGCCTAGGTAAGGAAAATAGTGAACGAAAGACATGGTCGCGATTTCATGTGATCAGTTCATCAATGAAAATATAGCAAGGCATGGTAAGTATTGGATGCGAGATGTTTATTAGCATGCAGGCAAAGGCATGAGTAACATAGATCAAGCATCAAAAATTAAAAATGTATTATTACTCTTAACAAACCGACAATCACATTTGTATTGACAATTATAATTAATTAATAAAATGTGGAAAGGGTTTTGTGAAAAACAGGCATTAGAGTAGAAGGATAAAATAATGAAGAATGCACAATGCCAAATGGGCTTTTTCACAAACACTTAGTATGCATGTTTAATATGATAGGGGGAGAATGAAATTGGAACATGCAAGCATTCCAAAAATAATTAATATGAATTGTCAAACAACTCCATAATAATCCACAAGCAATAGTATAAGACCGAAATAAAGTTCCAACATCAACATAAAAATGCATGAAAAAGAAAGAAAAAGAGACCATAAATAATTATGCTAAAAAGAAAATTAAGAAAGAAAAATAATTAAATGCAGTAATTAAAAGATGAATGAAAGTATGCAAATAAATTAAGTAGAAGAAAGTGAAAGAGAATAGGGATGAGAAATTAAAGAGATAAAGTAAGAAAGAAAGAAGAAAGAAGAAAAGATAGAAGAAATTAGGATTAGAAAAGAAAAGATAAGATAATTGGCACTGATCTAGATAAGTTGTGCGGCGCAGGTGACGCGGACGCGTGAGTGATGCGGTCGCATGGTGTGCGATAAGGTCAAATGACGCAGATGCGTGGGTCACACGATCGCGTGGCCTGATTTGTGTGATTGGCGCGAGTGCAGCCTCGCGTTTGCGCAACTCTCTGTTTCAAACTCATTTTGCCAAAAATCTGGTGACGCGTTCGCGTGGGTAACACGATTGCGTGAATGGCCATGTTTGAAAAAGGATACGGATGCGTGAGGCACGCGTTTGCATGGTAGGGCTTGTGCTTCTAGCACGAGTCTAGCCCTACTCCATCACAACTCTCTGCCATGCACCCGTTTACGTCGATTTTACAAGGCCATGCGTTCACGTGGGTGACGCGGACGCGTGAGGAGGCTATTTTGCAAACGACGTGAACGTGCCAGCGACGCGGTCGCGTGGGCGTATTTGTGCCAGAGACACACCTCCAGCCATGCTCTCGCGTCACTTTCTGTTCACTTTTCTTTTCTTCCTAATGCACTTGTGATGCAGACATGTCAGCGACGCTTACGCGTCGCGTGCATTTTTTTCAGTATACAGAAATTATGAATGAACACGAATAAAAATATAATAAAATAAAACTAAGAACAAAAAGGAAAGAATATACCATGGTGGGTTGTCTCCCACCTAGCACTTTTAGTTAAAGTCCTTAAGTTGGACATTTGGTGAGTCCCTTGTTATGGTGGCTTGTGCTTGAACTCATCCAGGAATCTCTACCAATGTTTGTACTTCCATTAACCTCCGGGGTCCTAGATTAGGTGCATAACACCTTCAAGCAAGTGGAAGCAAGTGACAAGGCCCCAAAAGTATTGATTGCTAGAATGAATTCCGGGGTCCGAAACTTTGCTTTTGCACCCGTCTTCTTGTTGAGCAATATTGTTCCATCCGGGTGGCAAGCAGTCTGAATTCTCACTGAAGTGGCCAAACAACATCCTAGACCCATTCAATTGAGCTCTACACCAACCTTTGCGTTTAAACTTTGAGCACACAACCATGTTGAGCCTTGCTTGACAACTCCAACCACTAACCATCTTTCTCTTACTCTTAATGCCACAAAGAGCTCTAAGTTGACCATCCGTCTCTAGAAGCCCATATTCAAGTGGGAAAGTAAAGGTCAAGGATAAGAATTTCACCCACTTGAACGTTGTGTTGGCGGTAATGGCCTTGGGAGAGGTATTTCTAATGAATTTGCAAGCTCCACTCCCTTGTGCTCTTCTCTGACAACTTCCACCTCTTTGCAAGCTTCTTCAATTTTAACCTCTTCCTCTTGGTAGCTTTCTTCCGATTCAATTTCTTTTTCATTATTCACCAAGGGCACGGAAGGTTGTGCTTCTTCTTCTTTAATCTCCATGTTAAGTCCAATGGGAAAGGATTCAAATGTAGATAAGAATTCATTAATGATTGAATCCATCTCTTGATCGTCCCCTTCAAAGTCTTCAACCATGATATGCCTTGGAGGTTGTACACCCTCCTCAACATCAATTGCAAACATCTTAGAAGGAGGCTCTATGACTTGAGTTTCCCATGGAGGTTCTGCATCTCCTAAGTCTTCAACCACTTTTTCCTCTTCAATGGCAGGCGTAGCTTCTTCCAATTGTTCCAATACAAAATCGTGATGTTCACTGTCCACCGGAGTTTCTAACTTCTCCTTCATGCCACATTCTTCAGTAAATTCTCCACATGAAGCCATGGGGGTTCCTTGAATGTCCGAACATCGGGAAGGTAATTGATTTATCGCTTGATCCAGTTGACGAAGGGTTGCATGAAGTTTTTCCACTGTTTCTTTGAGACGATCCCTTGATTCTTGTTGCGCTCGGCTATCATAAGTAGGATCATAGTGCTCTTGGATTGATGGATATGGAGATGGTGAATATTGAGGTAGTGGTTCTTGGGAGTAATTGGGTTAGAATTTGGGTGGTTCTATATATGGTTCATATGGCTCATAAGGTGGTTGGTATGGTGGTTGAGGGTTAGGGTCATATGGAGGTGAATGGCGGAAAGGGGCTTGTGAGTTTGGTGGTTCAAAGGCATGCTGTGGAGGTGGTTCATAATCATAGAGTGGGGCTTGTTGGTAACTAGAAAGGGGTCCACCATAACTATTGTCTTGGCATGCAGTGTAGAATGGTCGTCGTCCATGGTACTTTGGAAGGTGTTGTTGTTGAAAGGGTTGATCAGATCCTCGTGGCTCCTTCCATCTTTGATTGCTTTGACCTTGATGTATGTTCCTGTTATAGCTTCCATTCCTTTCAACAAAATTAGAACCAAACTCATAGCGACAGGGGTGAGAATTCATAGTAGCTAATAAAAATTAAAAATGAAAAAAAAAACAAAAACAAATAAACAAGCAAAGGAAAAATATTTACAATAACCAATAATAAGGCACACGTTTGCAATTCCCCGGCAACGGCGCCATTTTGACGATCGGACTTTTGCCGGTAAAGAAATTCAAAAATATAATCGCGTTGTAAGTATAGTTTCTAAACCAACAAAAATCCTTTCGTGTAAGAGTTTGGTTGTCACAAGTAACAAAACCAATAAAATTTATAACTGAAGTATTTAAACCTCGGGTCGTCTTCTCAAGGAATTGCAAGGAGGTATGTTTATTATTGGTTATGGAAAAAGGTATATTTTTGGGTTTTTGAAATAGAGAACAAGTAATTTAAATAGCAAGAAAAATAAATTAATAATTACGAAAATATCTTGGCAAGGTATGAGAACTGGAAATCATATCCTAGTTATCCTCAAGTCCTAGTCAATTCCTAAGAAAAGACTAGAGTTAGGCGAATTCAAATCAATCAACAAAGAATTCTAATTTTCAATCATCAGCTAAGTTTGATAACTCAAGTGTCACCAATTACTCAACCAAAGCTAAGAGTGTAAAAAGCTAAATAAAAATCATAAGTCTGAAATACCTCAATTTGAATGAATAAAGATATCAAATGTAACATGGAAAAGTTTATAAATTAAATTGGGAAAATAAATAAAAGGAACATTGAACCTGAAAATTGAGATGTAGAAATCCTAATCATAAAAGAAATCCTAAATCCTAAGAGAGAGGGGAGAGCCTCTCTCTCTCTAAAACTACATCTAAAAACTAAAATTGTGAATTATTAATGTTGTATGAATTGAGTCTCTGCATGTTCCCTGGCTTTATTCTGTGTTTCTGGGCCAAAAACTGGGTCAAAACGCGGCCCAAAATCGTCCCCAGCGTGTTCTGTTAATTCTGCAGATCGCGCATGTCATGCGTACGCGTCATTCACGCGTGCGCGTCATTCAGCATTTTTCCTTGCCACGCGTATGCATCATCGACGCGTTCGCGTCATTCGTGCAGACTCCAATCCACGCGTTCACGTTAAGCACGCGAACGCGTCACTGCGATTTTCTCCAATTTGAGCGGTCGCGTGAGCCATGCATCCGCGTCGGTGTTAGCTGGTCATCTCCTTAGTTTCTTGTGTTCCTTCCATTTTTGCAAGCTTCCTCTCTATTCTCTAAGTCATTCCTGCCCTATGAAGCCTGAAACACTTAACACACGAATCGTGGCATCGAATGGTATAAAGGAGAATTAAAATACGTAATTAAAAGATCTTTAGGAAGCAAGTTTTCGACCATAGAACTAAACTAGGAAGGAATTGTAAAATTATGCAAATCATATGAATAAGTGGGCAAGAATTTGATAAAAACCACTCAATTAAACACAATATAAACCATAAAATAGTGGTTTATCACAGTCTCTCGAGCTTTGTGCTGCAAACATCTACACTAGAGAGATATTTAAACTTGTGAGGAAGCAAATTGAAGAAGTGGTTTCTTTAGACATTATAAATAGTCAGCCCCTTTCCACAACTATGGTATACAAGATTTGTGCTTTTCAATAGAGGGTCAAAATATTTGCAGTTGTATATGACAGCAATGAGAAAAAATTGGAGTGTGAATGCTGTCATTGGGATCATAAAGGGTATCCTTGTAGTCATATGTTGTGTGTGTTGAGACGAGAGGATGTAGATGAATTGCCAAAAAGTCTAATTCTAAAAAGATAGACCTGAGATGCAAAGAAGTATACTAATGATCAAACAATCGAAAGCACTGTAAATGATACTGAGAAAGGTTTCTTAATGAGATATGGTGCTATGTTAGTTGCCACAATGTGGATGTCATTCCTTGTGGCTCAAGAAGTTCCACTTTTTGGTGATACGATGAATGAAGTTACTAGATGGACCAAAAATCTAGAGAAAAGGTGCAACATTAAAAGGCAAAATGTTGTTACTAATGTATTGCATCCTGCTGCTGAATTTATTGGTGATCCATGTGTCGCTAAGACTAAAGGTGCACCCAAACTCAAGAAGAATGAAACTAGGAAAAGGTCATGTTCAAATTGCTTCGTGAAGGGTCATACAAAGAGGTTTTGTCCAAAGTTGGTTGATGAAGGTGACCAGAGCCATGACCATCTCCCTTCTCGATGTACAGACACAGATGAGGTTATTTATGCAAAGATTGCTAAATTTTGTTTGTTGAAAAAAATTTGATCAATTATTTTCATATTAGTATGTTAATCATATTTATTCTCCTAGCATGGTTAAAAATTTTGGTTGTGTAATTCCGTCTATTTATAGACGTAAAAATTAAGAAATGTAACATTAGGTTGTAATGAATTGTTTTTTTATTTATTTGACATGCTTGATAGGCAGCAAAAGAACCTCTTGGTGCCACTAGGAGTGAGAGTAATGGGCGCAACTGTACTGCAGAATCTAGTACTAAGCTCATGGGTTCTCAATCGAATCTGGCAGGTATAGGAGCATTTTCAGGGGTCCAATTTTATCCAACACTTAGTAACTTATTTCCAATGCCACAGGGCGGAGTACCTGGCCAACCAACCACTCTGCAAAATATTGGGCATCAATGGCTCTTACAAGTGAAAATTATTTGTATTTTATGCTTTAACCGTTACAAAATAATTCTTCATGATTTTTGACATAACTATTCATATGTTTATATAGGCCATGGAAGCCAGGAATACCTTGAAACAATAGTGAAAAATAACTTATTTATGGAGCAGATGAGCTTTTTGCTTCTGGGATGTTACATTACCTTGCTGAACCATTCCAGTGTTAGTATGCGAATTGTGCATATATTTTTTCTTTTTGTAATTTATTTTTGTTAAATGTATTGTACTCAATACTCACAGTATTGGTTCAATGAATTCTGATGGTTGTGTTCAAGTATTTGATTTGGAGATTCTTGTGAATAGTGACACACTCCCTGGTAGTTGAGTAACGAAAGCTTCAAAGTATCTATTTTATTATTTAGTTGTTTAGATCAACTACTCCGATAAGATAATACCATGAGTTTATGACTTGTAAATTCTATCGAATTATCGTCATCAATGCCTTTTTTAAGTTGTATATTCAAATACAACTTGATTTTCCTAGTAAATTTTTTGCTGAAAAATATTGAACGAACCAATCCAATTACAAAAGCATTTTTGTAATGGAAAAGTACTTATGAAAATAAAGTAAAGAAACCAATCCAAATGTACATCTTAATCTAAATAGTCTATCAAGTATTTATAGGAGGTATGTGAGTAGAAGACTCCGACTAAAGAAGAACGCGAGCACAGCTCCCACGAGCAAAGATGAGTACTAACGCAGAAGAAGGAACAAGGCAATCAAAGAGGAATGTAGGTCCACGCCATCAATGTTGCTAGTAGCCACCCCATCTACTGCATAGATTTGGAAATTTGCAAAGGGAGTTGGGGTTAGGGTTGGAATTGGGCTTAGGACTAGGATTAGCCATTCTGATGCAAAATTGTTAGGACTTGGAATTGGAATTTTTCCAAAGATTAAAAGAAACTGTTTTAGTATTTACCGTAATTTGAAAGAAAAAGTAGATAATAAAAATATTTTAAAGTTTTTTTTGTTATTCTTTTTATAATTTATGTTTAATAAAAGAATAAAAAGAATGTCGAGTGATATTTTGTTGATTGCAAATTATTTTTGTATCCACAAATCAAATATTAATACAAATTCAAAAGGTCATCTATGAATTTTTATAATGTTAAATAACCTAAACCATAATTACTAATTGACATATATATCTAATTTCGACAACATATTAATTTCTGATTTTTCTTTAAAAAATAAATAACTCAATACAATCAAAATTTATTTGGGTAAATTTTTCAAAGATTTTCGTAAGTGATTTTTTAAAGATCTTTAATAAAGTTTTTTTTATCAATTCATGTTTTATATTTAATCCCATAAAAAACAAATTGATGCTAATTTTTAGATGTAAGAGTAAATTTGCTATGAAATAATATTATAAATTTGATATTAACACTTAATCAGAGAAATAATAGTAAAATTCACATCAAATAATATTCTAAATACTATCTCAAATTAACTTTTAGTTTTAGGTTTACAAATAATCATACATTTAATTCAAATTAATAATTTATAAATGTATGAGAGTATATTTCAGATCAAAATTACTTTTTAAATTTTATCTAAATCATTAATTTACATATAATAGAACTCTAAATTTATTCTAAATCACTAATTCACACTTAATTAGAGATTCAACGGTAAACTTAACATTGAATTATGTTCTATATTGATCTCAACTTCTAATTAATATTAATTTTCAGTGTATAAGAGTAAATTTCATATATAGTAATGCTTTATCTTTGATTGAAATCACTAATTTACATTTAATTAAAAGTGCAAAACAGAAATTCATATAACTACATCAAATCATACTCTAAATCTGATATTAAGAACTAATTAACAATTTTTTTATTATGATTATGAATTATGTTCAATTTTTTATATGATCAGATCACTAATTATAATTTATTTATATGTAAAAATAAAATTTTCATGTCAAATCATACTCTAAATTTAAGTGAGTCTTTTAAGATTTTTAATTTATACATTGCAAGAAAAAAGGCCTGTCGGCATATTTTTTTTGCCACGCTTTTAAAGCGTGTCCAAAAGTGGTCTATGGCCACGCTTTTGTGAGGGTGGCCACTAATTTGTGATTTGGCCACGCTTGAAAAGGGTGGCCACATAGTGAAATTGGCACGCTTTTACAAAGGTGCCCACTTATTTGAAATTTGGCCATACTTTTTTTACTGCCACGCTTGAAAAGCGTGGCGATAGGGGGGAATCGGGATGCTTTTACGAAGGTGGCCACTGATTAAAAAGTTGGCCACGTTCTTTTTTATGCGACACTTTAAAAGCGTAACCATAGAGAGCAACAGAAACGCTTTTTAAAGCGTGCCAATAGAATTAGGGTACCGTAACATTTTTAAAGCGTGCCAAAAGGGTATCTAACTTTGGAAAGCAAAAGCACTTCACTAGGTAAACCTAAACGCATACCTGCACTTAACGTTTTTCATCAAATACATACACTACTTCATCCATAGCCTTTTCATTGTGTACCTCCAACCCTAACCCAGAGCTTCTTCATCGCGCCTCCAACCCTAATACCAGAGCTTCATCGCGCCTCCAACGCTTCCATCAAGCTTGGCTACCGTCATGTTCATCTTCATCATCTCCTCCTCGTGACCCAGACCCGAAAAGCCCTAAGCCATCTTAGTCCATTCCATCGTCGCTGTCTTAGTCCGTTCCATCGCCGCCTTTGAACCCTAAGCACCAACTCGGGTTCTTCTCCTCCTCTACTCTCTCACACTCCCTCCGATTACACAACACACCAACCTAGATCTATTCTTATTTTGTGTTTTATTCTGTCGCTCACTGGAAACTCGTTCGGCACCTATTCATCGTCTTCCAGGTATTCCTTCCCTCTCCTTTTTGCCAATTCGTTCGCGTTCTATTATTTCATCGTTTATTTCTTCAAATATATTGTCTCATTGTACCGTAGCTTTTTCTAATGCGATGATTTTCTTGTCAAGTCCTTAATGAGTAGCTGGTACTATCATATGTTTGTACTGTCAATGTTTATTCTGCGGAAATTATGAAAATATTTGCTGTAAAGTTTCGTAGCACAAGATCTGATTTTTCGGTATATTATTGTTGTTTTGTTTCCCTGTACAGTGAAGAAGAGATTGCTCTTTTTTCCTATCAACAAGGATGTCTGGGTATGTTCCATTTTATTTATCTCATGCCTTATTTATTCAATTTTCTTTCTCATATGGTTCTTAATGTCGTGCTGTTGTTCATATTATGCTTTTCATACTGCTTGCAATCTAATTGACTTGAAAATTGAACACGATGAACTGAACACGAGCTATTTGCCACTTATGAAGAAAATAGCTTATTTTGTCAAACTGAAATCATCTTTGGGAGCCAAAATGTCATTTTTCCCTTTTTTAGCAAGGTCATTTTGTCAAAACTTGAATTTTTGAAAGCCAAAATGGTAGTTACTCATTGACCAAACCATCAAATGAATTGTGTTTTGAGAAAGTTATGCTCTTGAATATTGGTTCTTAAAAATGTTTTCCAAGTTATTCTTTTGCCTGGTAACTCCTTTGTATTAGTTGTGGGAGTGGAACTTTTTGGCATTTTGGCAGTCTCTTTTGGGAGTAAAATGATGTATTTTAGAAGATGTAAGAGCTGCCTCTAAGTACTAAGATTTTGAGTACATGCTTTGACATTTCCTCCTAATACATGAATGACCATGAATCTTGCACTACTGCACTGTGTTAGGTACTAAGATTTGTGAACCAGATTTATACAACATTCAGTTCTTACTTCTGAGCTTGATTAGTGAGTATTATACTATCGTTATTACTTTTTCATTCACCTTGATGAAGACTAAAGGTTATAAGATTAATCTTTGTTTTTTAGATTTAATTTTTGATGTTGTAACGAACATTTAGACATATAGTTCCCTATAGATTGGTTGTTAATTGGTTTTAAAAATAGAATATAAGATTGTAACGAAAATTGGATTTGCAATTAGAAAAAAGATTTAAAAACCAGATCTATTATTGGATTTTCAGTCAAAACCAGATTTGCAGCAAAAACTGGATTTAAAACTGGTTGACAACAAAAACCAATTTGAAAATTCAAAACCAGTTTTAAACATGTTTATTTTTTCAAACTGATTGAAACCAGTTTCATCTATAAAACCAGGTATGGTTTGGATTTAGAACCATATAATTGGTTTCAATTTGGATTGTCTTTGGATTTCTTCAAAAAAATTTTATCCAAACCATACACACCCCAATAGTGTATGGCACAATCTGTGAATTCATTTGAGCACAAAATTCTGGTGCTGGTTTGTGTTGATTGTTGATTGCGGTCTGAATCTTTGCAGAGCCCAATTGCATCCCAACCTGTTGGTGCACAGCTTCCAACGGTCCATCCAGTGGGGAAACAGAATAAGCATGCCTTGGTCCAAACACATAATATGCCAAATCCACCTGGACATCCAGTGAGGTTGTAGGATTCTGCTTCTAGTCAGCCTCAATCTCCATGGCCAAGGATGACTTCAACTGATATTCAAAAGTATACAAAAGTATTTGTTGCAGTAGATACAGATAGGGATAGGAAAATCACTGGGGAACAAGCCCGGAACTTGTTCCTTAGCTGGAGATTACCATGGGGTATATTTTTCTTATACTTCTGTTCTTGCTTCGACAGGAGACTTTAAATGCTTTCTTTATGTTTTCTTCTTCATTTCATGGGCTGTCAGCTTAAGAATGATTGATTTGCTTTTGATAGCATTTGTTTTTTATTTTTGTCCTTTTTGTTTATGGATTTCTTTTAGGCAATGCCTATTTTATCATCCTATTTTTCACATGTTCCATGTTTATAATTTTTCAGTGGCTAGCGTATTCCCTGATAATGAGTTCTACATATGATTATATTTTCTAGAGGTTTTAAAGCAGGTATGGGACTTATCTGATCAAAATAATGATAGCATGCTTTCTCTCATGGAGTTTTGTATTGCACTGTACCTAATGGAACAACACAGCGAAGGACGTGCTCTTCTAGGAGTATTTCCAAGTAACATTCTCCTTGCTTTACTACCTTCTGGCCTACCTGCCACTCAGTACAGTTCTGTAACTTGGGGAAATCCATCAGGTTGGTGTCCGAGAATTACTGGTTCTCCCCTTCCCCCTTTTTCTCTTACTCTCACACACACGCACGCAATCATTTGTATATATGGAAGATATTTAAACTAGTATTTTTCTCTATACCCTCTATTTTTGGAAGGTTTTCAACAAGAGGAAGAGATGAGTGACCCTGGTGCTCAACGAGTGAACCCAACTACAGGCCGGCCACCAAGGCCAGCTTCTGTTTTTCTATCTGATGAAGGACTTCAAAAACAGCAAAAGTCCCAAGTTCCAGTGTTGGAGAAGCACGTCATTAATCAGTTGAGATCAAATGAGCAAAATTCAATTAATTCGAAGTTTCAAGAAGCCTCAGAAGTTGATAAGAAGGTAACCATCCGCTTTTTGTTTCTGTGCTTAATATTATACGATAATTTACATTTGTTTCGGCATATCTAGTAGGTTTGATGTTATCGAGCATTTATATCCATCCTAAGAAATTCTAATCATATCTAATGAAGTCATCTACAATTTTCAGACTCATGCTGATTATATCCAATCAGACCTTGATGAACTGGTAAAATCTCTAAACAACCGGTGTAAGAAGTATGGATTACGTGCAAAGTCAACAACACTTGTGGAACTATGGTAGTTAGTTGATACCTTTTTTTATCATACTCTTAATCTACAGTGAAGAAGGTCCTGTTGTGGCAACTGAGCAAGTAGCTCCTTGGTGCGCGAAATTGTGATCACTACACAACTTTGCACAACTAACCAGCAAGTGCACTGGGTCATCCAAGTAATACCTTACGTGAGTAAGGGTCGATCCCACGGAGATTGTCGGTATGAAGCAAGCTATGGTCACCTTGTAAATCTTAGTCAGGCAGACTCAAATGGGTATAGTGATATACGAATAAAGCATAAAGATAAAGATAGAGGTACTTATGTAATTCATTGGTAGGAACTTCAGATAAGCGTATGAAGATGCCTTCCCTTCCGTCTCTCTGCTTTCCTACTGTCTTCATCCAATCCTTCTTACTCCTTTCCATGGCAAGCTTATGTAGGGTTTCACCGTTGTCAGTGGCTACCTCCCATCCTCTCAGTGAAAATGTTCCTATGCTCTGTCACAGCATATGGCTAATCAGCTGTCGGTTCTCGGTCAGGCCGGAATAGAATCCATTGATTCTTTTGCGTCTGTCACTAACGCCCCGCCTGCTAGGAGTTTGAAGCACGTCACAGTCATCAATCATTGAATCCTACTCAGAATACCACAGACAAGGTTAGACCTTCCGGATTCTCTTGAATGCCGCCATCAGTTCTTGCCTATACCACGAAGACTCTGATCTCACAGAATGGCTGGCTCGTTTGTCAGGCGAGCACTCGGTTGTCAGGCGATCAACCATGCATCGTGTATCAGGAATCCAAGAGATAAACATTAGAGCCTCGTTTGCTTGTAGAACAAGAGTGGTTGTCAGTCACTTTGTTCATGAGTGAGAATGATGATGAGCGTCACATAATCATCACATTCATCATGTTCTTGGGTGCAAATGAATATCTTGGACAAAGAACAAGCGGAATTGAATAGAAGAACAATAGTAATTGCATTAATACTCGAGGTACAGCAGAGTTCCACACCTTAATCTATGGTGTGTAGAAACTCCACCATTGAAAATACATAAGAACAAGAGTGATCATTGGTTTCGGCCCCAGAGAGGGAACCAGAAGAACCAAGATGAAAATACAATAGTAAAAGATCCTATATATAGAGAACTAGTAGCCTAGGATGTACAGAGATGAGTAAATGACATAAAAATCTACTTCCGGGCCCACTTGGTGTGTGCTTGGGCTGAGCAATGAAGCATTTTCGTGTAGAGACTCTTCTTGGAGTTAAACGCCAGCTTTTATGCCAGTTTGGGCGTTTAACTCCCATTTAGGTGCCAGTTCCGGCGTTTAACGCTGGGATTTCTGAGGGTGACTTTGAACGCCGGTTTGGGCTATCAAATCTTGGGCAAAGTATAGACTATCATATATTGCTGGAAAGCCCAGGATGTCTACTTTCCAACGCCGTTAAGAATGCGCCAATTGGGCTTCTGTAGCTCCAGAAAATCCACTTCGAGTGTAGGGAGGTCAGAATCCAACAGCATCTGCAGTCCTTTTGAGTCTCTGGATCAGATTTTTGCTCAGATCCCTCAATTTCAGCCAGAAAATACCTAAAATCACAGAAAAACACACAAACTCATAGTAAAGTCCAGAAAAGTGAATTTTAACTAAAAACTAATAAAAATATACTAAGAATCTTAACTAAAACTACTAAAAACATACTAAAAACAATGCCAAAAAGGGTACAAATTATCCGCTCATCACAACACCAAACTTAAATTGTTGCTTGTCCCCAAGCAACTGAAAATCAAAAGATAAAAAGAAGAGAATATACTATAGACTCCAAATTATCAATGAAACTTAGCTCCAAATTAGATGAGCGGCTCTTTCTTCCTCTTGAAGATCCTATGGAGTGCTTGAGCTCCTCAATGTCTCTTCCTTGTCTTTGTTGCTCCTCTCTCATGATTCTTTGATCTTCTCTAATTTCATGGAGGATGATGGAGTGTTCTTGATGCTCCACCCTTAGTTGTCCCATGTTAGAACTCAGTTCTCCTAGGGAGGTGTTCAGTTGCTCCCAATAGTTTTGTGGAGGAAAGTGCATCCCTTGAGGCATCTCAGGGATCTCACCCTTAGTTGTCCCATGTTAGAACTCAGTTCTCCTAGGGAGGTGTTCAGTTGCTCCCAATAGTTTTGTGGAGGAAAGTGCATCCCTTGAGGCATCTCAGGGATCTCATGATGAGTGGGGTCTCTTGTGTGCTCCATCCTTTTCTTAGTGATGGGCTTATCCTCATCAATGGGGATGTCTCCCTCTATGTCAACTCCAACTGAATAACAGAGGTGACAAATGATGAGGAAGGCTAACCTTGCTAAGGTAGAGGACTTGTCCGCCACCTTATAGAGTTCTTGGGCTATAACCTCATGAACTTCCACTTCTTCTCCAATCATGATGCTATGAATCATGATGGCCCGGTCTAGAGTAACTTCGGACCGGTTGCTAATGGGAATGATTGAGCGTTGGATAAACTCCAACCATCCTCTAGCCACGGGTTTGAGGTCATGCCTTCTCAATTGAACCGCTTGCCTCTTGAATCTCTCTTCCATTGAGCGCCCTCTTCACAAATGTCTGTGAGGACTTGGTCTGATCATGGTTCTTGGTGATCCATGCATTGGCATAGAACTCTTGAACCATCAAGATTCCGACTTGTTGAATGGGGTTGGTAAGAACTTCCCAACCTCTTCTTCGGATCTCATGCCGGATCTCCGGATATTTACCCTTTTTGAGTGAAAAGGGGACCTCGGGGATCACCTTCTTCAAGGCCACAACTTCATAGAAGTGGTCTTGATGCACCTTGAGATGAATCTATCCATCTCCCATGACTCATAGTGGAAGCTTTTGCCTTCCCTTTCCTCTTTTAGAGGTTTCTCGGCCTTGGATGCCATAAATGGTTTGGAAAAACAAAAGCAATGCTTTTACCACACCAAACTTAAAAGATTTGCTCGTCCTCGAGCAAAAGAAGAAAGAAGAGAGTAGAAAAGAAGAAATGAGGAAGGGAGTGGCTTATGTATTCGGCCAAAGAGGGGGAGAAGTGGTGTTTTAGGTTGTGTGAAAATGAAGGGGTGAAGAAGGGTTTATATAGAGGGGGGAGATGGGGTTCGGCCATTATGGGTGGGTTTGGGAGGGAAAGTGGTTTGAATTTGAAGGGTGAGGTTGGTGGGGTTTTATGAAGGATGGATGTGAGTGGTGAAGAGAAAGATGGGATTTGATAGGTGAGGGGTTTTTTTTTGGGGAAGAGGTATTGAGGTGATTGGTGAATGGGTCAAGAAGAGAGAGGGTGGTGGTGGGGTTGGTGGGGGTCCTGTGGGGTCCACAGATCCTGTGGTGTCAAGGAAAAGTCATCCCTGCACCAAATGGCATTCAAAATCATGTTTTGAGCCATTTCTGGCGTTAAACGCCGGGCTGGTGCCCATTCCTGGCGTTTAACGCCAGGTTCTTGCCCCTTTTCTGGCGTTTAACGCCAGTCTGGTGCCCCTTTCTTGGCGTTAAACGCCCAGAATGGTGCCAGACTGGGCGTTAAATGCCCAACTGCTAGCCTTACTGGCGTTTAAACGCCAGTGAGTTCTTCCTCCAGGGTGTGCTATTTTTCTTCCTGTTTTTCATTCTGTTTTTGCTTTTTCAATTGATTTTGTGATTTCTTATGATCATCAACCTACAAAAAACATAAAATAACAAAGAGAAATAGATAAAATATAATCATTGGGTTGCCTCCCAACAAGCGCTTCTTTAATGTCAGTAGCTTGACAGAGGGCTCTCATGGAGCCTCACAGATACTCAGAGCAATGTTGGAACCTCCCAACACCAAACTTAGAGTTTGGATGTGGGGGTTCAACACCAAACTTAGAGTTTGGTTGTGGCCTCCCAACACCAAACTTAGAGTTTGACTGTGGGGGCTCTGTTTGACTCTGAATTGAGAGAAGCTCTTCATGCTTCCTCTCCATGGTGACAGAGGGATATCCTTGAGCCTTAAACACAAAGGATTCTTCATTCACTTGAATGATCAGTTCACCTCCATCAACATCAATCACAGCCTTTGCTGTGGCTAGGAAGGGTCTGCCAAGGATGATGGATTCATCCATGCATTTCCCAGTCTCTAGGACTATGAAATCAGTAGGGATGTAATGGTCTTCAACTTTTACCAAAACATCCTCTACAAGTCCATGAGCTTGTTTTCTTGAGTTGTCTGCCATCTCCAGTGAGATTCTTGCAGCTTGTACCTCAAAGATCCCTAGCTTCTCCATTACAGAGAGAGGCATGAGGTTTACACTTGACCCTAAGTCACACAGAGCCTTCTTGAAGGTCATGGTGCCTATGGTACAAGGTATGGAAAATTTCCCAAGATCTTGTCTCTTTTGAGGTAATTTCTGCCTAGACAAGTCATCCAGTTCTTTGGTGAGCAAAGGGGGTTCATCCTCCCAAGTCTCATTTCCAAATAACTTGTCATTTAGTTTCATGATTGCTCCAAGGTATTAGCAACTTGCTCTTCAGTGACATACTCATCCTCTTCAGAGAAGAATACTCATCAGAGCTCATGAATGGCAGAAGTAAATCCAATGGAATCTCTATGGTCTCAAATTTGAGCCTCAGATTCCATGGTTCCTTAGTAGGGAACTCAGTAGAGGCTAGTGCACGTCCATTGAGGCCTTCCTCAGTGGCGTTCACTGCCTCTCCTTCCTCTCCAAATTCGGCCATGTTGATGGCCTTGCACTCTCCTTTTGGATTTTCTTCTGTATTGCTTGGAAGAGTACTTGGAGGGAGTTCAGTAATTTTCTTGCTCAGCTGTCCCACTTGTGCCTCCAAATTCCTAATGGAGGACTTGTTTCAGTCATGAAACTTTGAGTGGTTTTGATTAGATCAGAGACCATGGTTGCTAAGTCAGAGGGGTTCTGCTTAGAATTCTCTGTCTGTTGCTGAGAAGATGATGGAAAAGGCTTGCTATTGCTAAACCTGTTTCTTCCACCATTATTGTTGTTGAAACCTTGTTGAGGTCTCTCTTGATTCTTCCATGAGAAATTTGGGTGATTTCTCCAAGAAGAATTATAGGTGTTTCCATAGGGTTCTCCTAGGTAATTCACCTCTTCCATTGAAGGGGTTCTCAGGATCATAAGCTTCTTCTTCAGATGAAGCATCCTTAGTACTGCTTGGTGCATTTTGCATTCCAGACAGACTTTGAGAAATCAAATTGACTTGTTGAGTCAATATTTTATTCTGAGCCAGTATGGCATTCAGAGTATCAATCTCAAAAACTCCTTTCTTCTGACTAGTCCCATTGTTCACAGGATTCCTTTCAGAAGTGTACATGAATTGGTTATTTGCAACCATTTCAATTAGCTCTTGAGCCTCTGTAGGCGTCTTCTTCAGATGAAGAGATCCTCCAGCAGAGCTATCCAAAGACATCTTGGACAGTTCAGAGAGACCATCATAGAAAATACCTATGATGCTCCATTCAGAAAGCATGTCTGAGGGACACTTTCTGGTCAATTGTTTGTATCTTTCCCAAGCTTCATAGAGGGATTCACCATCCTTTTGTCTGAAGGTTTGGACTTCCACTCTAGGCTTACTCAATTTTTGAGGTGGAAAGAACTTTGCCAAGAAGGCATTGACTAGCTTTTCCCAAGAGTCCAGGCTTTCTTTAGGTTGAGAGTCCAACCATATTCTAGCTCTGTCTCTTACAGCAAAAGGGAATAGCATCAGTCTGTAGACCTCAGGGTCAACCCCATTAGTCTTGACTGTGTCACAGATTTGCAAGAATTCAGCTAAAAACTGATGAGGATCTTCCAATGGAAGTCCATGGAACTTGCAATTCTGTTGCATTAGAGAAACTAATTGAGGCTTAAGCTCAAAGTTGTTTGCTCCAATGGCAGGGATAGAGATGATTTTCCCATAGAAGTCGGGAGTAGGTGCAGTAAAGTCACCCAGCACCTTCCTTGCATTGTTGGCATTGTTGTTGTTTTCGGCTGCCATGTCTTCTTCTTTGAAGAATTCGGTCAGGTCCTCAACAGAGAGTTGTGCCTTAGCTTCTCTTAGCTTTCGCTTCAAGGTCCTTTCAGGTTCAGGGTCAGCTTCAACAAGAATGCCTTTGTCTCTGCTCCTGCTCATATGAAAGAGAAGAGAACAAGAAAATATGGAATCCTCTATGTCACAGTATAGAGATTCCTTGAGGTGTCAGAGGAAGAAGAAATAGAAGACAGAAGTAGAAAATTCGAACTTATCAAAGAAGATGGAGTTCGAATTTTGCATTAAGGAATAGTGTTAGTCCATCATAGAAGGATGTGGGAAGAAGGGAAGTGATTTTCGAAAATTAAGTAGATTTTTAAAAACATTTTTGAAAAACACTAATTGATTTTCGAAAATAAGAGTGGGAAAGAAATCAAGTGATTTTTGAAAAAGATTTTGAAATTAGAAGTCAAAAAGATTTGATTAAAAACTATTTTGAAAAAGATGAGGTTAAGAAGATATGATTGGTTTTAAAAAGATGTGATTGAGAAAATATGATTTGAAAACAATTTTTTAAAAAAATTTGAAAAAAATTAATGACTTGCCTAACAAGAAAAGATATGATTCAAACATTAAACCTTTCTCAACAGAAAAGGCAACATACTTGAAATGTTCAATCAAATCATTATTGTTAGCAAGTATCTTTGAAAAGGAAAGAAATTGATTTTGAAAACATTTGATTGAAAAGATATGATTTGAAAAAGATTTGATTTTGAAAAACTTTGAAAACTTGAAAAAAAATTGATTTGAAAACAAAATCCTCCCCCTTGTGCCATCCTGGCGTTAAACGCCCAGAATGGTGCACATTCTGGCGTTTAACGCCCAAAATACTACCCTTTTGGGCGTTAAACGCCCAACCAGGTACCCTGGCTGGCGTTTAAACGCCAGTCTGTCCTTCTTCACTGGGCGTTTTGAACGCCCAGCTTTTTCTGTGCAATTCCTCTGCTGTATGTTCTGAATCTTCAATTCTCTGTATTATTGACTTGAAAAGACACAAATTAAAAATATTTTTGGATTTTTTTTATAATCAAAATGCAACTAAAATCAAATAACAATGCATGCAAGACACCAAACTTAGCAGTTTGTATACTACTGACACTAATGAGAATGCATATGAGACACACAAAACACTCAAGTCAAGAGAATTTAAAGATTAGAGTAAGAAATAATCAAGAATTACTTGAAGATCCTTAAGAAACATGAATGAATGCATGCAATTGACACCAAACTTAAGATGAGACACTAGACTCAAACAAGAAACATAAAATATTTTTGGTTTTTATGATTTTGTAATTTTTTTTTGTGCTTTTTTTTTTCGAAAATTATATGGAAAAGAAAAACAAAGGTATCAAAATTCTTAATGAGAATTCCAGGAATCATGCAATGTTAGTCTAAAGCTTTAGTCTAAAGGAATTAGACATAGCTAGCCAAGCTTCAGCAGGACATTGCATTCAAGAGCTAAATTGATGAGGATCAATCAGCTTTGGTGATGATAAGAACATCACCTTGAAACACTAGAATTCATTCTTAAGAACTCTGGCCAAGCTTCAGCAGACATTGCATCAAGAGCTAAATTGATGAGGATCAATCAGCTTTGGTGATGATAAGAACATCACCTTGAAACACTAGAATTCATTCTTAAGAACTCTGAAAAAAATACCTAATCTAAGCAACAAGATGAACCGTCAGTTGTCCATACACAAACAATCCCCGCAACGGCCCAAAAACTTGGTGCGCGAAATTGTGATCACTACACAACTTTGCACAACTAACCCAGTGCACTGGGTCGTCCAAGTAATACCTACGTGAGTAAGGGTCGATCCCACGGAGATTGTCGGTATGAGCAAGCTATGGTCACCTTGTAAATCTTAGTCAGGCAGACTCAAATGGTATAGTGATATACGAATAAAGCATAAAGATAAAGATAGAGGTACTTATTAATTCATTGTAGGAACTTCAGATAAGCGTATGAAGATGCCTTCCCTTCCGTCTCTCTGCTTTCCTACTGTCTTCATCCAATCCTTCTTACTCCTTTCCATGGCAAGCTTATGTAGGGTTTCACCGTGGTCAGTGGCTACCTCCCATCCTCTCAGTGAAAATGTTCCTATGCTCTGTCACAGCATATGGCTAATCAGCTGTCGGTTCTCGGTCAGGCCGGAATAGAATCCATTGATTCTTTTGCGTCTGTCACTAACGCCCCGCCTGCTAGGAGTTTGAAGCACGTCACAGTCATTCAATCATTGAATCCTACTCAGAATACCACAGACAAGGTTAGGCCTTCCGGATTCTCTTGAATGCCGCCATCAGTTCTTGCCTATACCACGAAGACTCTGATCTCACGGAATGGCTGGCTCGTTTGTCAGGCGAGCACTCGGTTGTCAGGCGATCAACCATGCATCGTGTATCAGGAATCCAAGAGATAAACATTAGAGCCTCGTTTGCTTGTAGAACAAGGGTGGTTGTCAGTCACTTTGTTCATGAGTGAGAATGATGATGAGCGTCACATAATCATCACATTCATCATGTTCTTGGGTGCAAATGAATATCTTGGACAAAGAACAAGCGGAATTGAATAGAAGAACAATAGTAATTGCATTAATACTCGAGGTACAGCAGAGCTCCACACCTTAATCTATGGTGTGTAGAAACTCCACCGTTGAAAATACATAAGAACAAGAGTGATCATTGGTTTCAGCCCCAGAGAGGGAACCAGAAGAACCAAGATGAAAATACAATAGTAAAAGGTCCATATATAAGAACTAGTAGCCTGTGTACAGAGATGAGTAAATGACATAAAAATCTACTTCCGGGCCCACTTGGTGTGTGCTTGGGCTGAGCAATGAAGCATTTTCGTGTAGAGACTCTTCTTGGAGTTAAACGTCAGCTTTTATGCCAGTTTGGGCGTTTAACTCCCATTTAGGTGCCAGTTCCGGCGTTTAACGCTGGGATTTCTGAGGGTGACTTTGAACGCCGGTTTGGGCCATCAAATCTTGGGCAAAGTATGGACTATCATAAATTGCGGGAAAGCCCAGGATGTCTACTTTCCAACGCCGTTGAGAGCGCGCCAATTGGGCTTCTTTAGCTCCAGAAAATCCACTTCGAGTGCAGGGAGGTCAGAATCCAACAGCATCTGCAGTCCTTTTGAGTCTCTGGATCAGATTTTTGCTCAGATCCCTCAATTTCAGCCATAAAATACCTGAAATCACAGAAAAACACACAAACTCATAGTAAAGTCCAGAAAAGTGAATTTTAACTAAAAACTAATAAAAATATACTAAGAATCTTAACTAAAACTACTAAAAACATACTAAAAACAATGCCAAAAAGGGTACAAATTATCCGCTCATCACTCCTGCCATCGGCGAGCCAATGGATATCATGACTGCCTTATAGCTAACACTTAGTAAGTCACTTGCTTATGGTGGTCTTGCACGAGGCCTTTATGAGGGTGCCAAGGTGATCGAGAAGCGTACTGCTCAGCTCATTGTTCTTGCCAAGGATTGTGACCAACCTGACTATGTTAAACTCGTCAAGGCCCTTTGTACTGAGCATTTGTGATTTGAGTCTTTCTTGCTGAGGATTGTGAGTTTTTTCCTATAAACCGCGAAATTCAACAATATTATGTTTGGATTATTGATATTTATTTTTTAATTTTTTTATTTTCTACACAAAAAATGATAAAGAGATAGAATAAGTTAATAACTTTTAATAAGTTTTATATGTATTGATATTTTTTATCCCAATATATTTTATAAGTACTTTGGTTATAAGAGATTGATATAGCTAATTTGGTTTAAATTTTATTAATGTAATACTAATTTTCATTAATTGATTTTTTAAAATAATATTTACAGATTTTTGTCAATATTTTTTATTGTTTTTAGAGTGCATTAGAGTATGTGTAAAAGAGCATGCCAGATTTCTTTTTAATTTGATAGGGATATACCCACGCTTTAAAAGCGTGGCAATAGGTCCATATTTCTTCGATTATTGGCACGTTTCAAAAGCGTAGCCATATCTTTCACTTTTCGGTACGTTTTTAAAGTGTGCCGATAGGTTAATACATATGGCCACGCTTTTAAGCGTGACAAGAGTTGAAAGCGTGGCAAAAAAGAAAACGTGCCGATAGATCCACAAAAGCGTGGCGATAGAGCAATCGGCACGCTTGCGGATGTGACCATTTCAAAAACGTGCCGATAGCTCAAAAAACGTGACAAAAAACAGTCGGCACCCTTTTTAGCACTTTTCGGCGCGCTTTAAAAGCGTGACAAAAAGTTTATTTTCTTGTAGTGATAAATTCTTATGAATTCACATTCTAAATTTAATCTCATAAATTAATACTAATTTTTGAATGTCAGAGTAAACTATTCTAAACTTGATATCACAGTTAATTAGAGAAATAATAACAAAATTCACATCAAATAATGTTCTGATTGTTATCTCCATAACAAATTAACTTTTAATTTATGTTCATAATAATCACATACACTTAGTTATATATGAAGTGATATTCTATATTTAATTCAAATTACTAATCGATACTTAATTACATGTGTAAGAGCATATGTCACATCAAAATTAAAGTGATGCTCTAAATTTAATCTAAATCACTAACTCGCACTTAATTAGACGTTTAAGGAGAACTTTTCATCAAATTGTGGTTTATATTGGATCTCAACAACAAAATAACACTTAGATTTGAGTGCTAGCTAGATTAAACTTTACATGTAATAATAATTTAAGTTCCATCAAAATTTCAAAATTACTAATTGATACTTAATTAAAAGTGTAAAATACAACTTTAGATGATCACATCAAATTATATCTAAGTTTGATATTAAGAACTAATTAACATTTTTTCTTGTTGTTATGATTATGAACTTGATTAAATGATATTAAATTTTTTATTCGATCAGATAATTAATTATCATTTATTTATATCTACAAACAAAAATTTTAGATCAAATCATATTCTAAATTCATCTTAAAGATATAATATCATTTTGATAAAGAACTAATAAAATTTTGTTATTCGAATAATTATGTTGATAAAATAATTAAAAAAATTTAAAATTTTAAGTGAACTAAGATTGAGTAATGGAGGAACAAATTTTCACTTTGAATTTTAAATTACTATTTATAATATATGATCCTACAAATATTTTTGTAGAATCGAGAATGAAATTGAAACTAGTACTAACATTAGAGATACTCTAATGTATAATCAATCTTATAATTACAATACTGCATTTTAAATAAATAAAATAATACTTTATTTTAAATAAAAATTATACTTAACAATTAATTACAATTGAAACACTATTCTTAACTTTAACTAATAAAATTATAATTGATAACACTTAGTAAAAAATTATTTAATTATAAATATAACTAATTATCTAATTTTTTAGTTTAAATTAACTGTTTAATTAATTAATATTTTTAATATAATTTATTTTATTATAATTTATTTATATTTAGATATATAAATTATAAATTACTTTTTAGTTATTTTATTTTTATTATTGATGGACAAAAATATTAAGCAAATTTACTAGTAAAAATATTATCCTAAAAATATATTAGTATTTTTTAATTTAAACCTATAATTTGGTTTAATAAAATTCAATAAAATGATTTGGTTCAATACGGTTCAATAAAATCAAACCAAGTTAATAAAAAAATCATGATGAGACACTTGTTCAAATTAGAATGGCAACTTTTTTTTTTTTTTTTTTGGTCTTGGGCTAAGCCCTTCAACCTTACCCAAACCTAACAACTTACCCACCCCAAATTCAGATCCCCTTTTTTTACATAAACTTTCATAACAGCCTAGCAGTTTGACTTTGCTAACGTAATTCCTGTAGAAGATGAAATTAGTGGGAGTTGTAAAACAAATCTCCCATAGCTTCCTTTTTAGACTGCTCTTCTTCTCTTCATCATTTTCTTTTTTCTTATTTTATTCTTTTTTTTAAGATCTGAATTCGATGCATGGTATGATTGTGCCGGTTTGTTCAGGTCTCCTCTGCTGGTAGCGCCCCTGATGAAAGCTCTGTTGCAAAGGGTGAAGGAACCCACAATTTTTCAGTGGGAGTCCTCTCTACTAAATTGCTCGATTCCAATATACAATCTTTGTTTCAGATTAAGCTTGAAAAGTAAGTTGATTGTCTTTCTCGTTTTTTTAACCGTCTTTCTGTTATATTTAAATCTCGTATCTGTTTGTGACGGTCTTCTGGTTCAAATGCAAGTTGCTCCTCTGTCCGCTGCCCCCTCCGGTTCCTTCCCTGACTTCAATGACCACCTGATTGGGTACCGTTAAAACCTGGTTTTCATTTTGCTCGATTGCACCTTCGTGTTGTGTAGGCCTTCCTTCAATTTTTCTAACTTTCTCTGCTTCTTTTCTCAATTGGGTTTCAATTTTTTCTGGTAATCTCACTGACCAATTGCTTGAAAGTGTACCTGCTGCTCTTTGTGTTACTATGAGATGTGCTAAATGATTTCTCTCTCTTGGAGTCCAGGTTATCCCGGCATCTGGTAGATCTTTCAAAAGATGTGCTATGTCCTTTAAATAAGCTAGTATTTCGCCTATATAATTTTTCACGACTTTATTTAAGTTGCCGCCTTAAAAATAAGGCCTAGGAACTTGTGAACTACTAAAAAATGGGTTCGACAGTGGCTGAATAAACTCTGTTGATAGAACCTCACAAAAATTGATTTCTGGGACAAATTTTATCTCTCTGCCACCATCAATATTAGAACTAGCTTGGATTACTCCTCTTCTGTCTTTGATAACTGGTTAATTATTGGTTCTAACAATACCACACTTGGGCCATTAGTATTGCAGGGTTGTACCTGTCTTAGAATTGCGGTGTCATCGCCTGTGATATTCGACTAAATTTTTGTGTGTTTCTAACTAATTTACCATGCTATTATTTTGTTTCATTCAATTGATAAATATACATATTTCAAAACAATGTTAAAATAAATAAACATTAAGAAGCAGGAGAAAGAGAGGCTAATATTGAAGTCACCATATGTTCTTCAAGTCGCTGCCATTTTCATCTCTAGCGTCAGGAAGTGAGTTTAATTGAATTTTGATATATAAAATCGTTCAAAATATATAAACCAATTTTCTTTAGCTCTTGTCACAGTAAAAAATCAGTAAAGAAAGAGAAAATCATTAAAAAAATAAATCTTAGCACTCATAAAAATTTTATTATATTCTTAAAGAATCTTAGATTTATGCAAGTTAAGAAGTCGTTGTACGAGTGAAAAAAAAAAAGAATAAATGGATTAAAAAAAAAAAACAAAAACAAAGTGGCACATATAAGCAACATAGTCTAGCATGCCATTGACCCTAGGAACTTTTAATTTTAATTGTTTCCTCGTTTGATAAACAAAGAAACACTCTGCATATACCAAAACACTAATTAAAAATTATTAGAGTGCCTCCTCAGAATTATCAAGAAACTAAAATGCCGAAAATTTCATATATGCTCTCAACAAGTGAATACTCTTATTCTATGTTGAATTTAGTTTTTATTGTATTAATATTTTGAGCAATGCTAGGAACCAAAAGGGTATTAATAAAAAATCAGCAAAATACCTTTAGGTGAATTTAAAATCTCTACGAGTTAATATGTATGAATGTTTCTTTTACTAAGTATAATAACGTTTCTTTTTCATACTAAATGGATGTTCTTTTATATATTTTTCGAATTTTTTTGTATTACAAATATGAATGTCTCTATTTTTTTAAAAATTTCATATTTTTTTTTAAATTTTATAGATTTTTAATTATTTTTGCTAAAATATAATTGGATGTTTTTTTTTGTTAAATATTAGGATGTTTTTTTTCATATTAAATGAATATTTTTTTTATAATTCATGACATTCACATTAACAAATAGGATCATCAATGGAGAGTTAAGAAGTGTGAACTCCCTATCAAATCCTAAATATTTTGATCCGATTCGCATATCATCACAATTAGGAAAGTCAACGAAATACAAATTTGTCACCCCACATGTCCTGTCCAAGGCATGCAGTCCATACCCTTATAAAGATAACACAACAACCAAAGGCATTGGTGTTTATCAAGGGAAAAGATTTCTGTAAAATCCTTGAAGAAATTACCAGAGAACAGCCTCTAAATGTCGTGCCGAACTGGAGATGCAACGGCATTGATGATTTCTACAGTAAGTTAGGTCCCTTTTTATCTGATAAGGCAATCAAAATAATAGATGGAGGGTTTCAAGATGTTAAACTTTATATGCGCTTGTGGAGGGCGTCGCGGAGAGCATGGAAGTCGCCGGCGCTTCCAGCAACATTGCTAAAAGAGAGAGGTCTGTGTGTGATTGTTGGAGGTGGGTAGGTTAATGTGAGAGAGAAGAGAAATGTTTCTATAGATTTTAATTAGGTTTACTTAATCAATTTTAAATTTTTTAAATTTTGAAATTAAAAATTTTAAAATTAATAATTAATACAAATTAATGTGATTTTGTTTAGTTTTTGGTTAGTAACTTTTGATTTCATATACTTTTCTTAATATTTTTAATTTGATACAGAAGACAATTAATTATCTTGTTATTCTTTGAGGGTTATAGTATTCAATATTTTCTCACTTTTTTATAAATAATATTACATAATTAATAAATATTATTATTTTATTAGTATTTAATTACTAATAATTTGTATTAATATTTATAGAAATTTTATACAAAAAAAATATAATTAATTAATAGCAAATACCCTGGTTGCAACTCCCATGTATTACCGTACCACTCACGCCAACAACGCTTCCAAATTCTGATTTCGTATTTTGAATTTATCTTCATGCAAAAGACGCAAAACAGTGTTACAGATTAAGCTTTTTGACCCGAAGAAAGGGTAGCCATAGAACTATGATGAAGCGTATATATTCACAAACACCATTCAATTCTACATTATTTGAAGCATGGCAAAAGCAAAATACACGAATCCGAAGGCGCAGTTGAAGAAATGGATCTCGTTGAGGAAGCTGGTTTTGCCGATGCTTTTGATTTTCACGATTGTGCTTCTGGTGTTACTTTCTATCGGTGTTGTTAATCTTCCTATTACCGCTAATGATTCTCCGATCAAGGATATCGGTGCTGTTAGGCGGCGCAGAACTTCTGAGAGGTAGCTTCCACCGCTAACGATTCTGTTTTTATTTTTCTAGTTATAAGGCGAAAATGCGTTTAACATTACTACTTTATTGTTGTTGCTTTTAAAAGAGGTTACGGTTTGGTAGAGCAAAAGAAAAAGTGGACCGAAATTCTTTCGTGGGAGCCAAGAGCTTTCATGTACCACAATTTCCTGGTTAGTTTTTCAGATCTGTTAATTCACCTGTTATGGATTAGGCACTGATTTTTTTCATGTACACACCTGTTTGGTGCAACGTGGCGGTTACCAGCTCAGTTCAGATCTAGAATTTTCCTTCAAAACGTGTTATAAGGATGTCTTTTAGGCGAGGCTCAAGAAAATTAGTTATATTCATGAATGGAATACCGAATTGTGACTGAAAAGGTTCAACAAGCTTGAGCGTCTTGTCTTATTTTGCGATATTAGATTCATGTAGCAGTAAACTGTTGAAAGTGAAGCTCATCTATTTTGTATTAGAATATTAATATTAATTAATTCTGCCTCTCATTTGGATCAGTCCAAAGAAGAATGTGAACACTTGATCAACGTTGCCAAACCACATATGGAAAAATCACAAGTTGCTGATAGTGATACTGGACAGAGTATAGATAGCAGGTTTGCCTCTATTTTGCGTGTTCATTTATGGTAACAATAGTTGTAAGCTGTGTTTTGGTTTAGATACTTGCTCCTGAGAGACTAGTGGTGGTAATGCAATTCTATACAATCCATGCCTCCAGTGATCGTACTAGCTCAGGAGCGTTTCTGAGAAGAGGATTGGACAAAGTTGTCCAAAGCATAGAAAAAAAGATTGCTGATCTTACTTTCGTACCAATAGGTATGACTGTATGATGAGTTCCTGTATGCGTCTGCTTATCTCTTTCTTTTGTCTTTCTAAGTTTGATATAGGATAATGTCAGGGACACAATAACCTAAAATTATCTTATCTAATTTAATGTTTATAATTTTATAAATATAACATCTATAATTATAGACTTATTACATTTAATATTATTCAGTTATTCCAGCAGTAATTAAAGATTGAAAAATAAAATAATTTTTTATTGTTTTACACTGATTTTCTATTGCTTCCTGAATATTTTTGTCGGTTAAACTAAGATCATTTTAGTGTGTCCGATTCCTTTTTGCTTACTCAGGGTCACTTTATAAAATATGAGGGTTCTTTCTTGCTCAGTCATATGAGGCAGTATATGATGAAGTTAATGTAATGAGTTTGTGTCATTTTAATATTTTTGTAGATCCCATTAGTGTTTGAATTTTTGTACCTTGGATCTCACTATATGTGATATGGTGGTTAAGCCGGAAATGGAATACAATTTGAATATATTAAACAGGAATGGAAATACCTCCTAATATAGTATACTTATCGTCTGGTATGAATGAATTACTTCAAAAGTTTTTTAGTTACTAATGAATAACTCATAATATGTAGAGAATGGAGAAGGACTTCAGGTTCTTCACTATGAAGTTGGCCAAAAATATGAACCTCACTTTGATTACTTCTTAGATAAGGTCAACACTAAGGATGGAAACCACCGTGTTGCTACAGTTCTTATGTACCTGTAAACACATGTCTCTTTTCAATTATAGTTCTATTTTGCGTTAGTTAAGCTTTAAAGTAGTCTTTCAAATTGGTCTCGTGCACTAGAATAGTTTCTTAAATTCTAATTATATCAATTACGTTTCTAAAATCGGCAAAAGTGTACATGTTAGTCCTTATCAGCATTATGAATCACGCTAAGGAACTAACGTGGTACACTTTTGCCAATTTCATGGACGTAACTAAGCAATTGAGAATTCAAAGACTATTTTAGTATAGGCGCTAATCTCAGGTACTACTTTCGGATTTAACTCACTTGTGCTTTATGGTGGATTTTCTTTGGAAATATACTGATTGTTTAATTTTTATGTGTTTTGTGCAGTTCAGATGTTGAAGAAGGTGGCGAGACCGTATTTCCTGATGCCAATGTAAGTTTTACTTCTGTTCCATGGCAGAATGATTTGTCTGAATGCGCTAAAAATGGTCTCGCGGTGAAGCCAAAAATGGGTGATGCTATATTGTTTTGGAGCATGAAGCCAGATCTCACCCTAGATCCTTCTTCTCTACATGGTTACAAACTTCACAAAATTTAATTTAGTAATTCATACTGACCCCAATTTGCAATTTTGTTACTCTACTATCTGTTTCAAATTGATTTTTTTTTTTTTTTTTTTGTTTAATGCTTCCAGGTAGTTGCCCTGTTATTAGAGGAAATAAATGGGCTTCAGCAAAGTGGCTACGTCTTGGGGTGTTCAACTAATAAGGATATTATTAAGCCATCTCGTGTGCAGATACTTGTAGAGAGTAAGGATCATTCCAACGCACTCTTACAAGAATTCAAAAATGATTTTTATCTTAAAGTATAAGCGACAATTTCATCCATTTCGTGCAACAATTTCCTCGCTCAACATATTTGCATAGGATTGCATTATAAAAATACTTTATATTTATTAAAAATAGTGTAACTAAATATCCTTTAAATATGATTTTTTATTTACTTTTTTTTTTTAAAATAAATAACTTCTCTAATTTTTTGAATAACCTGACCTCCGTAAAAATATTTAAATTAATTAAATAATAATAAATTTTTAAAAATAAGAGACATAATTAATTAAAAAACTAAAATAATATATAATTAAATTTAATGACTGAATTTTAAAAAACAAATAATATTTTTCTATTAAAAATAAGACATCAAATTAACAAATATGTATTTATATTTATATATACATATTAATTTATATAATTTTCTAATTAATCAAATTTATTATAACAATAATTAAATCTACAATAGATGAATAATTAAATCGTTCTCTTTGTCAAAATACTTTTATTTATGTGATAATATACTATTTAAATATGTGTGGAACAATATTTTTTTAAAATTTCTTTTATGCTGACCATCCTCTATACAAAAAGCATGTGGAAGTAATCATAGATCAGTTTACAAAAGAATTTGTCTAGTGACATCGATATACTAATTTTTCATCTCTCTGTTTATACCACAACTAATGTATTTGGTATTGAGGAACAATGAAAATTCTTCCAACATTAATAAAATTCTCAACCCCATTATTTGACAATTTGGGTTTTTCACCATAGCCATCATCTGCTGTTGACACATCTAACTGTTTGCCACTATACCAACACATGCTAATCGCCATGTTTAAAAGCTTCTCCATCTGCTTTTGACTAAGATTAGACGCACCACCTACTGCCTTGGTTTCAGCCTAAGGGCAGCACTGAAAGAAACATAACACCAAACATAACTTCTCTGGACAAATGTGGCCCACTCTATGAAAAAAAAAAATTGACCAAATTGAAGTAATTATTGGATTCAGAATTTTGGATCCTCTCATGTTCAAAATAAACATGACCTTCTATTGTTTACATCACAATGATAAAATTTGACTTGCTGATTAACCGAATTAAGGCTTTGGGTTAGTTGCCTCATTGGTTCAATCAATTGGTTTTAGGTCAAATCACTTAATTAAATAGGATTTAGTAAATAAATATATAACGATATAATATGATTCAAACAGATGCCCCATATGTAATATGAATTTAATTTTGATACATTGACCATATAAAAGAATTTTACACGCGCATCTAATTACGTATCACTAAGTCAATAAAAATAACTACTTTTTTACAATTAACACATGTATGGTCATTGATTTACGTTGTTAGTGCATCAAAATTAAACTCATAATATTTGACAAAATATATAACAAATGACTAGCCCGTTTGGAATCGTTAGGTGGTTTGTGATTCTTTTACCAATCTCTCTATGCCTCAACCAACGGGTCTGGTCTTAGGTCTAATAACTATAATTAACATCTCCACATTCTACAATGATTCTTTTTTAACATTTTATAATTTTGAGAGTAATTATATCAATGAAGAAGATGTGAACATGACAAAGATCATGCTAATTTTCAACATGAGAGGATCCAAATCCATGATGATTAATTACCTGTTGATACAATAACGCTTTCCAGTGGGTGGAGGACCATCATCAAACACATGTCCAAGATGAGCATCACAGACAGCACAAAGAACTTCCTGGCGCGGCATGAATATAATGGACAAATCTAATTTTGACTTCACATTGTTCCCAATTGGCTGGTAATACGATGGCCATCCAGTTCCACTATTAAACTTAGTAGATGATCTAGAGAGAAAAAAACAATGCAAAAGAATTAAATCAGTTCAAGATGAATGTGATCAGTGAAAGAAAAATGTAGTTTGGTGAACTGCATATAAAGTACTTACTCAAATAGAGGGGTGTCACAACATATGCAATGGTAAGTCCCCTCGGTTTTGGTATTCCAATACTCCCTGGAATTATTCAAAATAATGAAAGTTAAAACAACAGTTGCATAAAAAAAAATAAAAAAAGAACCTCATATATAGCACTGTGTATTATGTTAACTGTGTATCACCGTGCAATTCTTTAGATTTTAGTAAGATGCAAAATTATACTTGCTATTGATAACCAGAAATTCTAACTACAGCAAAGAAAATTGACAATGATACATGGAGACTTGAAGGTGAAGAAATTGACAATCTCAATCTGCTGGATTATACCAGGCTTATTATGAATCATGATCAAAATTGTGCAGTACAAAAATATGAATGCCTCTCATGGTGGTTAGAAGATTTTTGGAATATAATATGCAGCATATTGTATCCTTACATAGCCTTAAACAAGAGACAATAAATATTAAATCCATATGTACACTAGACTAAACCAACACTCTCTAGCCCCCTGCCAATGGTTCTAGATTTCGAGACATAAAACCAATAATGTGTCTCTAGTGTAGCTTTTAAGAGAGATGGTTTCATGACAAGCATATCAGTTACAATAAGACGAGTCAAATTTGAAAAAAAAAAAAGAAAAAAAAAAGATTGTTCAAGAGCCATCTAAAACGAAAACCATGCAATATGCAAGATGAATGAAATATGTAACAAATGCTTTTATTATCAAATTAGTAATAGAGTTAGAACGTACCCAGTGAAAGCTCTCTCAGTCCCCTTTTGACGGGTAATGTAGAATTGTTCACTTGTTAGGCGCTTCTTCCACTCTTCATCCCTATAATCAACAGTGTCAGCACCTAAAAGGCCCAATAAAGAGTATGTCAGATAAAACATTGGCAAACCTTGCTAGGAAGGGTAATGCTATAAAAACAATAAGGTAAAATTATCTTATTTAACTTAACATCGATAATTTGGTACCATATAATAATTAAGAAATATAAAATAGTAATGGACTAAAATAAGAAATATAAAATATTGTATAATAAAACTGTTCTGAGTTTATTTAATTATATTTAAATCTAATACTAACTAATTATTCTAATAGTAATTAAGAAATATAAAATAAGACACTTTGAGCAGCTGTGAATTGATTCTCTATTGTCTCCTCAGTGTTTTTGAGCAAGAAATCCCAATAACAAAGCCTATGCCACATTTTGCCCCCAAAACCAAAAGCAATTGATGTATCTTAATTCAAATTTAATGGACTAAATTACTCCGTTGAAATTCAAACACAGAGGACCATTCACTAATGACAAATCAAAATCTAAATAACTACCGCCACTTACTCCTGCAATTTTCTACTAAACTAACTGGCTAAGCGAAACTAAATAAAAACCAAAAAGCTATCTCCTAAGAATAAACAAGACCAAGAGGAGAACCCAATTACTATACAAATTAATGTTAGTATTAATATGATAATCAAAATACCTGATTCAAAGGAAGTGTTGTCTGCTTGCTGGGATTGGGAAGAAGCAGAGGAACCCATTGAATGGATTGAATAACAAAATTTCTTTCCGGAACCGTCAATAGCACGTGAAGGAAAACATACCAAGACCTTAGAATTATGAATAAACCTCTGGCAAGGAATATGAGATGTTGGTAAACTCAAAGCACGAGAAGCCATCTTACCCAAAAAGAATACGTGGCCACTTTAATAAATTCATATATCTAAGTAAATTAGTACGTGAGGCTGTCCTTATCGTTTTTAATCACTAATCACTGAAGAGATTACGAGTTAGCCACGTAGAGATTTCCAAGCCACGAAAGTTGAGATGCAAAACTTGTCAATTTTTTTTTTTTTTTTTTTGCAATCTTACTTCACCAACAATATTTATCATTTTTTTTTGTCACTATTCGCTAAATAGTGAAGTTGTGGTAGAAATTTATGTGCAGTTAATTTTATAGGAAATTAATAATTAAGAATTATTAGATAAAAATTTAGTCAAATTATTTAAATTATTTAATAATTTTTAATTATTAATTTTGTTGATTATATCTGATTTTTTACTTTATATAAAGAAGAAATTTAGATGCAGTCAATTTTACCTAAAATTAATAATTGAGAGTCGTTAGATAAAAATTTAGTCAAATTATTTAACGATTTTTATCTATTAACTTTATGTGAAGTTGAATTTTCACCTTACATAAAAAATCTTAACGATAAATAAATTTTAAAAATTTGATAAAAAAATAAATATTAAATATATATTCTAAAAAAAGATTTTAGAAATATATTGCTCTCCAAACATTATTAAAAAATAATATTTTTTATCCTTAAATTTTAATAATTTTATATCCGTTAAATTTTTTAAAAACATTTTATTACCATATTTTTTAAAAAATAAAAAGTCTAAACATTAAATTTTGTTTCGAACATTTTTTTGTATATTTTTTAAATATTTATTTAAATATTGTCACAAAAATTTAGATCAAATAATAGATAAATAATTTGTTAAATATAAAAAACTTTTTTAATTATAAAAATATAATATTTAATAATTTTTTATCACATTTTTAAATTATTTAAATATTGTTTAATCGATAACATTTTTTAAAAATCATTTTATTAATAGACAATAATAAATTCTTTTTGCGTACTAAATTAGTAGTTAACTCTATTCTAAACTCTAAGTACTAAAATATAGATTTTAAACTATAAATCTTATATTTTAATAATATAATAATAAAATATCAATCAAAATATTGACTAATATTGATAAAACATATTAGTACTAAATATTTTTCTTTTACAAACTATCATTAAATGATATTATTAAATGTATTTTTGTGTAATATTTTTTCATGTTTTTTTAATTTAAAAAATATATAAATAATTACATTTGATAAGTGAAAATTTTTAAAAATAAAATATTAACAAAAAATGTTGATTAGAATAAATCTTTAAGATGCACTTTGAAAATTCTAATATTGATAAAAGATTTTGAAAAAAAAAAGCTAGAGGGTTAAAGTAATCAATTATGTTCTTAGATTCTTAAATCTTTCTTTCTCACAGCGACGTCTCTCTCTATTCAGCTGTGGAGTATTTGTCGCGCTGTCATCTTCCTTTCTCTTTCATCGCCGGTAAGCACTACTGCTTTAATTTATTTTTGGTTATTTTGTTAATTTTATTTATTCTGATTTTTGAGTTATTAGCCGTTGAGTTGGTCGTTAATGAATATTGTTAATGCTAGAATTTTTTCTGATTTTGAGTTATTTATGTTAATTATAAGTTGTTCATGTTGATTTTTCTGATTCTGAGTTGTTAATTTTGATTGCTAATTTTTTTTATTCTGAATTATTGATGATGGTATGGTAAAATTGTTTTCCATCCTTTCTAATCTTTGAATAGCACAAATTACATTTCTTTCTTGTACATTTTATGTTTAAATTTATACACTTTTTTTAACTTTAAAGTATGCTAAAAAGAGTGTTTCAAATTTTTTTTTTGCATAGAAAATTCTAAAAAAGTCCTTTTTATACTGGGTTTGTCAAAATTTTTGGTTTTAATGTTGGTGAAATTCTCAATGTAAGTGGAAAATAATAATAATAACTTTTGGTTTATATCTTTTATGATTATGAATATTTAGTTGAGAAATGCTAGAGCGTCTGCAACTTTTGGGATTTGTAGCCATCAAATAGCCATCGATGATGATTTTAATGGTGTGAGATTTTATCCAATAGCTCACTATTTTTTGCTGGTTACATGCTGGCCAGAATTTAATGAAGTTGCTGGCCCCTAGGCTTTTCCTATTTAGTTTATTTGTTGTTATTCCTTATTAAAGTAAATACTAAATCGGTACCCAAAAGATTCTCATGCTAACAAAATAGTACCTGATTTTTGTTATTGATAAAATAGTCCCCAAAAAATTTTTAAATTTGACAAAATCACCCTTAACATTAAAATGCTTGGAAAAGAGCTCCGGCGACGTTAAAACCACCACCAATCCCTCCAACCCATTCTTCTTCTTCTTCTTCTTCTTATTCTTCTCTGGTGCCAGCGAGGGAGGCAGGACGCATGCGACGGCGAGCAAGCGAGGACCCACCGTGGTGTAACGGAGGAGGGCGACACGTTTTCTCATTGCCGCTGCTTCATTTTTCAATCTCTGTTTTCCTCTCGTATCAACTGCCGCACGCCACCTCTACCACCACCAACTATATTTCCAAACCCTCTTCTTTCCCTTTCTGCCACAACAAAACCCTCTCTAAACCCACTGCCACCATCACAACACGTGTCGCTGGCTCTGACAACCACAACTCTCTAATTCACAAGCCATAACAGCACCAACACTTGTCTCTCTTCTCCTTTTCCGATGACGATGAAAAACCACATGAAGAGTGCGGCATTGCTGGAATCTACGATGACCCCGAAGCCTCCCACTTCTGCTACCTGATGACTCCGGTTCACTACCCCTTTTTAAAAATTTAGTGAACGAGTTCTTTTGGCAAGTGCACTAAAATTATTGCCAAGTAATAACCCACAGAGGAGTGGGATCGTATCCACAAAGATTGGCAAATCCAAGCAGTTTTAATTGATTGATGAATTAGTCAAGCGGATCAATAAGATTGTGAAGTGCAAAATTGTAAATGACATAAATGTAAATGCCTAGAATGTAAAGAAAAGCAATAAAGTGCAGAAATGGAAATTGCTGAATATAAAGTGTTGAATCATAAATGACTTGAATGTGAATGGGAATGGGAAATTACAGAATGTAAAATTAAGCTATAAAGAAATAGATAGATAAGAATGGGGAAATTCATTGAGATTGGGAGATGTTGTCTCTTTGGATCAAATCTAGCTTAGATCTTCTTCAATCAGGCAACTCATTGACCTCTTGGCAATCATAATTGATTGAGCCCCAATCTCTTGGTGACTCAATCTCTCAGATCTTGATCAATAGCCAATTCCTTGGTCTAATTGCTCATGAAGAGAGATATACTTGGTCCCTGATTATACCACACACCCTTGTAGGTCTAGGTAGAGGGGGGATTATATGTCACGTATCCCATCACCAAAACCCAAAATCTACTCAAATGTGAGAAGGAATTTCAAGCATGGTTTCATGTTTCCTTTTCCAAGGTTCCCATGAAACCCAATTGCATTCAATGTGTTTCCCAAGATGATTGAACACTAAGCATTAAGAAAGAAATTCCTCCTAGCAAATCAAGAGAAGATGAAGAGAAGAAGAATTTCACTATTATCAATCCATCAAGTACAACAGAGCTCCCTCTCTCAATGAGAGGGAAGTTAGCTACTCATAGCTTAGAAAGTACTCAAAAGTGGAATGTAAAAGTGGATCTAGAACTAACTGCTTAACCCTTCTTCAATACTCTTTGGGGGTATTTATACTACTCCTAGTGAAAATAAAGAAATTACAAAAGTGAAAAAGGAAAAATTACATTTTGGAGGGAAAGAAAGCACTCAATAAACGTGACTCCTTAGCTGGCGTGTGGCTGGCGCTCCATCAGCGTGTCACGTGTCCTTCAAAATGGCTTGGCGTGCCACGCTCAATCCTTCAAGTGGCACGCTCGTCCCTTGTCAACCCTGGCGTGCCACGCCTTCGAACTCAAGTGGCACACCATAGTGACATTCTTATATTGGCGTGCCATGCTGGTGCACAAAATTGCAATCACACTTTTGCAATCCGCACAACTAACCAGCAAGTGCACTGGGTCGTCCAAGTAATACCTTACGTGAGTAAGGGTCGATCCCACGGAGATTGTTGGCTTGAAGCAAGCAATGATTATTTTATTATTCTTAGTCAGGATATCAATTATGATTATCAATTTGAATTACTAAAAAAATTAAAAGAGCGTGAAATAATTACTTGTTGTTCAATAATGGAGAACATGTTGGAGTTTTGGAGATGCTTTGTCTTCAGAATTCCTGTAACATAATATTCCTCTCATGCAAAAGTGCAAAGTTCCTTCTATGGCAAGCTCTATGTAGGGTGTCACCGTTGTCAATGGCTACTTCCCATCCTCTCAGTGAAAATGGTCCAAATGTTCTGTCACAGCACGGGTAATCAGTTGTTGGTTCTCGATCATGTCGGAATAGAATCCATTGATTCTTTTGCGTTTGTCATCACGCCCAACACTCGCGAGTTTGAAGCTCATCACAGTCATCCAATCCCATAATCCTACTCGGAATACCACAGACAAGGTTTAGACTTTCCGGATTCTCATGAATGCCGCCATCAATTCTAGCTTATACCACGAAGATCCTGATTTAAAATAAGTCTCTAAAAGTTGTTTAAATACTAAACTAGTGACCTAGGTTTACAGAAAATGAGTAAACTAAGATGGATAGTGCAGAAATCCACTTCTGGGGCCCACTTGGTGTGTGCTGGAGCTGAGACTTAAGCTTCTCACGTGCCTGGGCTGTTTCTGGAGTTGAACGCCAGGTTGTAACCTGTTTCTAGCATTGAACTCCAACTTGTAACCTGTTTCTGGCGCTGAACGCCAGATTGTAACATGAAACTGGCGTTGAACGCCAGTTTACGTCATCTATCTTCACGCAAAGTATGGACTATTATATATTGCTGGAAAGCCCTGGATGTCTACTTTCCATCCCAATTGAGAGCGCGCCAATTGGACTCCTGTATCTCCAAAAAATCTACTCCAAGTGCAGGGAGGTCAGAATCCAACAACATCAGTAGTCCTTTTTCAGCCTAAATCAGATTTTTACTCAGCTCCCTCAATTTCAGCCAGAAAATACCTAAAATCACAGAAAAACATATGAACTCATAGTAAAATCCAGAAATATAATTTTTGCTTAAAAACTAATAAAATTCTATTAAAAACTAATTAAAACATGCTAAAATCTACATGAAATTACCCCCAAAAAGCGTATAAAATATCCGCTCATCACAACACCAAACTTAAACTATTGCTTGTCCCCAAGCAACTAGATAAATAAAACAGGATAAAAAGAAATTAAGAAGCAATAATATCTCAGAGTTTTAAGTGAAGCTCAGATTCTAATTTAGATGAGCGGGGCTAGTAGCCTTTTGTTTCTGAATAGTTTTGGCATCTCGCTTTATCCTTTGAAATTCAGAATGATTGGCATCCATAGGAACTCAGAATTCAGATAGTATTATTGATTCTCTTAGTTTAGTATGTTGATTCTTGAGCACAACTACTTTATAAGTCTTGGCCGTGGCCCTAAGCACTTTGTTTTCCAGTATTACCATCGGATACATAAATGCCACAGACACATAATTGGGTGAACCTTTTCAGATTGTGACTTAGCTTTGCTAAAGTCCCCAATTAGAGGTGTCCAGAGTTTTTAAGCACACTCTTTTGCCTTGGATCACGACTTTAACTACTCAGTCTCAAGCTTTTCACTTGGACCTGCATGCCACAAGCACATGGTTAGGAACAGCTTGATTTAGCCGCTTAGGCCAGGATTTACTTCCTTAGGCCCTCCTATCCACTGATGCTCAAAGCCTTGGATCCTTTTCACCCTTGCCTTTTGGTTTTAAGGGCTATTGGCTTTTTCTTTTTCTTGATCCAATGATTCCTTGTAAATTTTTTTTTTCACTGCTTTTTCTTGCTTCAAGAATCAAATTCATGATTTTTCAGATCAGCAATAATATTTCTCGTGTTCCTCATTCTTTCAAGAGCCAATAATTTTAACATTCATAAAATTCAAGATAAAAATATGCACTGTTCAAGCATTCATTCAGAAGACAAAAAGTATTGCCACCACATATAATTAATTATAATTTTTCTTATTAAGAACTCAAAAGATATAAATTACCTCTTTATTCTAAAAATCTACTATTTTATTCATGTTTGATGATGATGATGAGAAAAATAAATTATAACTTAATTGAAAATAAAATCAAAATAGATATACTAATTACCACTACTCCTATATAACTTCTAAGGTAAATTCCTATAGTAACAACTATCACAGAGTTAAAGCTAAGATTAGAACTCAACAACCTGTATTTTGGGAAGTGGATGTTCCTCTAGTCTGTGGGGTGCTTTGGTCCTTCAAGAATCAATTTCTGACGCTTCAGTTCCCTCAAGTCACGCCTTTGCTCCTCTTGTTCCCTAAGCAATTTGCAAAGCATGCTATTTTGATTATTCTGTTCTTCCTTTATTTGGTCCATAGCTTCTTGCAACCTGGAAATAGATGCCTCAAGATGCTCCCAGTATTCAAATTGAGGGATTTCTGGGAGGAATTTCTGTGCTCTCCTCTTGATGGGGTCATCCTGCAACTGTTGTTTTTCCATTGATATTTTAGTGATTGGCCGCTCAACTGAGATATACTTAGTTATTCCCATCCTCACTCCGGCATCTTTGCAGAGTATAGAAATTAAGCTTGGATAAGCCAATTTGGCATCTTTGGAGTTCTTGTTTGCTATTTTGTAAAGTTCACACGAGATTAGTTGATGAACTTCTACTTCTCTTCCCAACATGATGCAGTGAATCATCACTGCTCTTTTAACAGTGACTTCAGAACGGTTGCTAGTGGGCAATATAGAACGCCCAATGAAGTCTAACCAGCCTCTGGCGACTGGTTTGAGATCTTCTTTCTTGAGTTGAATTGGGATGCTAGTGGTGCTGGTGGTCCACCTGGCTCCAGGGATGCATATATCCTCAAGAATCTTATCCAGGCCCTTGTTTGTTCTCATCATTCTCCTATTAAAGGAGTTTGGGTCATCTTTCAGCTGAGGCAGCTTAAAGATCTCCCTGATTTTGTCAGGGTGGATGTGAACAATCTATCCTCTGACCAAAGTCCGATAGTCATAGTGGGCAGTTCCAGATATTCTCTGCCTGTCTGTTTGCCACAGATTAGCATAGAACTCCTGAACCATGTTCCTTCCTACTTTTGTTTCAGGATTAGCTAGGATTTCCCAGTTCCTGTTTCGACTTTGCTCTTGGATCTCTGGATATTCATCTTCTTTTAGATCGAACTTGACTTCCGGGATCACTGATCTTAGACCCATTATTTTGTAGTAATGGTCTGAATGTTCTTTGGTTAAGAACTTCCCTTGATTCCAAAGTGGTTTTAGAATACTCTCTTTCTTGCCTCTTGAAGTGGGTTGTTTTCCTTTAGGAGCCATGATCTTAGTGGGTATAGTTTAGTGATCACGGATAAACACACCAAACTTAGAGGGTTGCTTGTCCCCAAGCAAAAGAAAATAAAGGAGAGGGATAGAAGGAGTGCTAGTGTGGAATGGTGGATGAGAAGGGGGAGGCCGAATGGGGATTTAAAAGGGAGGGGGTGGTTTTTTTTTTCAAATTTTTTTTAAGAAGATAAGATAGAAGATATAATTTATGAAAGATAAATATGATAAGAAAAAGATATAATTTAAAAATAAAAAGTTGTGAATGATATTGGAAAAGATAAATCTGAATTTTTATTTTGAAAAAGATTTTAAAAGATAATTGATTTTTGAAAAATTTGAAAAAGAGTTGGATTGGATTGGAAAAGGATTTGTGTTTATGGATTAAGATACATTTGATATTTTTGAAAAAGAGATTTTAGAAATTAGGGCTTTTAGAAATTAGGATTAAAATTTTTGGAATTGAAGGATGAGAATTTGGAACGTGTTTATGCAAGAAATCTTGAATTGAAACACAAAAAAAATTAAAAATTTGTGAAGAAAAAATGAATTTACCTCCTCCCCACCATCCTGGCGTTAAACGCCCAAACGCTGCATGTTTTGGGCGTTTAACGCCCAAACAATGCTTCTCCTGGGTGTTCAACGCCCAGCTGTTGCTTCTTTCTAGCGTTGAACGCCAGGAAGTCCTTTGTCACTGGGCGTTTTTCTGAACGCCCAGGACGCTGTAAATCTGGCGTTAAACGCCCAGAAGGTGCTTCTTTCTGGCGTTCAACGCCCAGAAGATGCTTCTTTCTGGCGTTTAACGCCCAGATGGCTATCCTTACTGGCGTTGAATGCCCAGTGGATGCTTCTTTTGGGCGTTCAACGCCCAAAACAGCTTTTACTGGCTTTTTCGCACCAGTGAGCTTCCTTTTTGCTGTTTTATCCTGCGAATCCTTCTGTAACTCTGTGAACTTAAGCAATTGCTATTTTACCTTGAAAATACTTGACATATACCTGTAAAAATCAATTAATTAACAAATAAACTTTGTAAATGGCTGGGTTGCCTCCCAGCAAGCGCTTCTTTATTGTCTTTAGCTGGACTGTTACTGAGCTTTAATCAAGCCTCAGTTTTGAGCATTCTTGCTCAAAATAGCTTTCAAGATAATGTTTAACTCTCTATCCATTAACAATGAACTTTTTGTTAGAATCATTATCCTGAAGCTCTACGTATCCATATGGTGACACACTTGTAATCACATATGGTCCTGTCCACCGGGATTTCAATTTCCCGGGAAATAATCTGAGCCTAGAATTAAATAACAGAACTTTCTGCCCTGGCTCAAAGACTCTGGATGACAGTTTCTTATCATGCCATCTTTTTGCTTTCTCTTTGTAAATTTTTGCATTCTCGAAAGCATTGAGTCTAAATTCCTTTAGCTCATTTAACTGGAGCATTCATTTTTCTCCAGCTAACTTGGCATCAAGGTTCAGGAATCTGGTTGCCCAGTAGGCCTTATGTTCCAGTTCCACTGGCAAGTGACATGCCTTTCCATACACAAGCTGGTATGGAGAGGTCCCTATAGGGGTCTTGAATGCAATTCTGTATGCCCACAGGGCATCATCCAAGTTTCTTGCCCATTCCCTTCTACGGTTAATCACAGTCCATTCCAGGATTCTTTTAAGTTCTCTATTTGAGACTTCAGCTTGCCCATTTGTCTGTGGATGATATGGAGTGGCCACCCTATGGCTAACTCCATAACCAACCAAAGCAGAGTAAAGCTATTTATTGCAGAAATGAGTGCCCCCATCACTAATTAATACTCTAGGGGTACCAAATCTGCTGAAGATGTGTTTCTGGAGGAATTTTAACACTGTCTTAGTGTCATTAGTGGTGTTGCAATAGCTTCTACCCATTTGGATACATAATCCACTGCCACCAGAATATAAGTATTTGAGTATGATGGTGGGAAAGGCCCCATGAAGTCAATACCCCATACATCAAACAACTCAATCTCCAAGATCTCTTGTTGAGGCATGGCATAACTGTGAGGCAGATTACCAGATCTTTGGCAACTGTCACAATTAAGTACAAACACTCGGGAATCTTTATAGAGAGTAGGCCAGTAGAAGCCACATTGGAGGACTCTTGTGGCTGTTCGCTCACTTCCAAAATGTCCTCCATACTGTGATCTATGGCAGTGCTAGAGGATCTTCTGTGCTTCTTCTTTAGGCACACATCTACGGGATTACTCCGTCTGCACATTTCTTGAAGAGATATGGTTCATCCCAAAGATAGTACTTTGCATCTGAGATCAATTTCTTTGATTGCTGCCTACTGTACTCTTTGGGTATGAATCTCACTGCCTTGTAGTTTGCAATGTCTGCAAACCATGGCACTTCCTGGATGGCAAAGAGTTGCTTATCTGGAAAGTTTTCAGAGATCTCAGTAAGAGGGAGGGATGCCCCTTCTACTGGTTCTATTCAGGACAGGTGATCTGCTACTTGGTTCTCTGTCCCTTTTCTGTCTCTTATTTCTATATCAAACTCTTGTAGAAGCAACACCCCTCTGATGAGTCTGGGTTTTGAATCCTGCTTTGTGAGTAGATATTTAAGAGCAGCATGGTCAGTATACACAATCACTTTTGATCCCACTAAATAGGATCTGAACTTGTCAATAGCGTAAACCACTGCAAGTAACTCTTTTTCTGTGGTTGTGTAGTTCTTCTGTGCGTCATTTAGAATACGAATGGCATAATAAATGACGTACAGAAGCTTGTCATGCCTTTGTCCCAACACTGCACCAATGGCATGGTCACTGGCATCACACATTAATTCAAATGGTAATGTCTAGTTTGGTACAGAGATGACTGGTGTTGTGACCAGCTTAGCTTTTAGAGTCTCAAACGCCTGCAGACACTCTTGATCAAAGATAAATGGCGTGTCAGCAGCTAGCAGATTACTTAGAGGTTTGGCGATTTTTGAAAAATCCTTTATAAACCTTCTATAGAATCCTGCATGCCCCAGAAAGCTTCTGATTGCCTTAACATTGGCTGGTGGTGGTAATTTTTCAATTACCTCTACCTTAGCTTGATCCACCTCTATTCCCTTGTTCGAAATTTTGTGCCCAAGGACAATTCCTTCACTCACCATAAAGTGACATTTCTCCCAGTTTAAAACTAGGTTAGTCTCTTGGCACCTCTTTAGAACAAGTGCTAGATGGTCAAGACAGGAGCTGAATGAGTCTCCAAATACTGAAAAGTCATCCATGAAGACTTCCAGAAATTTTTCCACCATATCAGAGAAAATAGAGAGCATGCACCTTTGAAAGGTTGCAGGTGCATTGCACAGACCAAATGGCATCCTTCTGTATGCAAATACTCCGGATGGACATGTGAATGTTGTTTTCTCTTGATCCTGGGGATCTACTACAATTTGATTATAACCTGAATATCCATCCAGGAAGCAGTAATATTCATGACCTGCCAGTCTTTCTAGCATCTGGTCTATAAATGGTAAAGGAAAATGATCCTTTCTATTGGCTGTATTGAGTCTTCTGTAATCAATACACATACGCCACCCTGTAACTGCTTAGGGACGACTTGGACAGGGCTTACCCAGGAGCTATCAGAAATAGGATAGATAATCCCAGCCTCTAGTAATTTAGTGACCTCTTTCTGCACCACCTCCTTCATGGTTGGATTCAGTCGCCTTTGTGGTTGAACCACTGGCTTAGCGTCACCCTCCAATAGGATCTTGTGCATGCATCTGGCTGGGCTAATGCCCTTAAGATCACTGATGGACCACCCAAGAGCTGTCTTGTGTGTCCTTAGCACTTGAATTAGTGCTTCCTCTTCCTGTGGCTCTAAGGTAGAGCTTATGATTACAGGAAAGGTATCACCTTCTCCCAGAAATGCATATTTCAGGGATGGTGGTAATGGTTTGAGCTCGGGTTTGGGAGGTTTCTCCTCTTCCCGAGGGATTTTTAGAGGTTCTATTATTCTCTCTGGTTCCTCCAGATCAGGCTGAACATCTTTAAAGATATCCTCTAGCTCTGATTCGAGACTCTCAGCCATATTGACTTCTTTTACCAGAGAGTCAATAATATCAATGCTCATGCAGTCATTTTGGGTGTCTGGATGCTGCATGGCTTTGACAACATTCAATTTGAACTCATCCTCATTGACTCTCAGGGTTACTTCCCCTTTTTGAACATCAATAAGGGTTCGGCCAGTTCCTAGGAAAGGTCTTCCTAGAATGAGAGTTGCACTCTTGTGCTCCTCCATTTCCAGCACCACAAAGTCAATAGGAAAAGCAAATGGCCCAACCTTGACAATAATGTCTTCAATCACGCCTGATGGGTATTTAATGGAGCCATCAGCAAGTTGGAGACATATCCAGGTTGGTTTGACTTCTTCAGTCAAACAAGCTTTTTGATAGTAGATGCAGGTATTAGGTTGATACTTGCCCCAAGATCACATAGAGCTTGCTTGGTACAAGTACCCTATAATGTACATGGTATCATAAAGCTTCCGAGATCTTTGAGCTTCTCAGGTAAGCTTTTCAGAATGATTGCACTGCATTCTTTAGTGAGGTAAACTTTTTCAGTTTCCCTCTAATCCTTCTTATGACTTAAGATCTCTTTCATGAACTTAGCATAAGAAGGCATTTGCTCAAGTGCCTCTGCAAACAGAATCTTTATTTCAAGAGTCCTGAGATAGTCTGCAAAGCGGACAAATTGCTTATCCTGTTCTGCTTGGCGGAGTTTCTAAGGATAACGCATTTTGGCTTTGTATTCCTCAACCTTAGTTGCTGCAGGTTTATTGCCTACAGATGTGTGTTGAGAAGCCTTTTTAGATGGGTTATTATCAGTACTTGTATGTGTCTGATCCCTCACTGGCATTTGAATGCCAGGGGTAGAAGCTGGAGTGGCGTTAGACGCCAACTCCTTACTTGTTTCTGGCGTCTGAACCCAGAAATGTACTCCTTTTGGGCGTTCAACGCCACATCCTTGCTTGTTTCTGGCGTTGAACGCCAGGACTGAGCATGGTTTGGGCGTTCAATGCCAGCTTTCCACCCATTCTCTGGCGTTTGAGTGCCAGAATTATTTCTCTCTGGGCTCTTACTGTCCTCAGAGGGATTTTGGTTAGTTTGCTCATTTCTTGGCTTCCTGCTATCTTGAAGTGAGGTATTTAATATTTTCCCACCTCTTAATTGAACTGCTTGGCACTCTTCTATTATTTGTTTTGATAATTGCTGTTCTGTTTGCTTCAATTATACTTCCATATTCATATTAGCTATTCTTGTTTCTTGTAGTATTTCCTTGAATTCGGCTAACTATTTTGTTAGAAAATCTAGTTGCTGATTGAATTCAGTAACTTGTTCTGTAGGACTCAGTTTAGCAGTTATTGTCTTAACCTCTTCTTTCATAGAAGGTTCACTGCTTAGGTACAGATGCTGATTTCTGGCAACTGTATCAATGAGCTCTTGAGCTTCTTCTATTGTCTTTCTCATGTGTATAGATCCACCAGCTGAGTGGTCTAGAGAAATCTGAGCTCTTTCTGTAAGCCCATAGTAGATGATGTCTAACTGCACCCACTCTGAAAATATTTCAGAGGGGCATTTTCTTAGCATCTCTCTGTATCTCTCCCAAGCATTATAAAGAGATTCATTATCTCCTTGTTTGAAGCCTTGGATGCTCAGCCTTAGCTGTGTCATCCGTTTTAGAGGAAAATAGTGATTCAGGAATTTTTCTGATAGCTATTTCTATGTCTTTATGCTGTCCTTATGTTGGTTATTTAACCACCTTTTAGCTTGGTCTTTTATAGCAAACGGGAACAGTAATAGCCTGTAGACATCCTGATCTACCTCCTTATCATGTACTGTGTCAGCAATTTGTAAAAACTGTGCCAGAAACTCTGTAGGTTCTTCCTGTGGAAGACCGAAATACTGGCAACTTTGCTGCACCATGATGATGAGCTGAGGATTCAACTCAAAACTACTGACTCCGATGGAGGGTATACAGATATTACTCCCATATGAAGCAGTAGTAGGGTTAGCATATGACCCCAGAGTCCTTCTGGACTATTCATTTTCACTTAGGTCCATGTTGGAGTAAAGGAGGTAATGTGGATTTAAATTATTTATTTTATTATATATAAAAATTTATTTTCGAAATAATAAAATAAAATAAAATAAGATAAAATAAAAAGGAAATAAAAATAAAAATAAAAAATAAAAATTTGAAAATGTTTTGTGAAGATTTTCGAAAAATTGAGTAGAGAGAAAGTGGTTAGGATATTTTTGAAAAAGATATTTTTTATTTATTTATTTTTTTTAAAAGGATAAGATTTGAAAAACTTTGAAATTGAAATCTGAATTTAAAAAAAAAAATAAAAAATATAGTTTAAAATTAGTTAGAAAAGATAATTTTTTTGAATTTTAAATTTTATGATGAAAGAGAAAAACACACAAAAGACACAAGACGTGAAATTTTTTAGATCTAATGCTCCTTGTTTTCGAAAATTTTGGAGGGAAAACACCAAGGAACACCAAACTTAAAAATTTTAAGATCAAAACACAAAGAAGACTCAAGAACACTTTGAAGATTCACAAGAACAACAAGAATAAAAGAAAGAACACCAAACTTAAAATTTTTAGAAAACCACAATAAAATTTTCGAAAATTATAGAAAGATTAACAAGAAAACACCAAACTTAAAGTTTGGCACAAGATTAAATCAAGAAAAATTATTTTTGAAAAGGATTTTTAAAAGAACCGGTGCCCAATCATCAAGAACATAAACCAATGCTCTAGCCAATTGAGCTGTAAATGTAACACTTGTTTTGAAGAGGTATATTTTTTTTTGGAAGACTAATGCTTTGGAAAAGCACAAGAAAAATAAGAAAAGACACAGAACAAGAAAAACTAAAGATCAAACAAGAAATATAAACAAGAACAACTTGAAGATCAAGGAAGAATGAAGAACACAAATTCAAAAAATTAAAAGGAAAATATAAAATATGCAATTGACACCAAACTTAGAACAAAACACTAAACTCACGAAAAAAATTGAAAATTGATAAAGAAAAATAGTAATTTTGAAAATTTTTGAAAAGAAAATAAAGGACTCAGATTTAATGACTCTATAGCAACAATACTCTATTCCTAATCTAAGCAACAAAATAAACCTTTAGTTGTTCAAACTCAAACAATCCCCGGCAACGGCGCCAAAAACTTGGTGCACGAAATTGCAATCACACATTTGCAATCCGCACAACTAACCAGCAAGTGCACTGGGTCGTCCAAGTAATACCTTACGTGAGTAAGGGTCGATTCCACGGAGATTGTTGGCTTGAAGCAAGCTATGATTATTTTATTATTCTTAGTCAGGATATCAATTATGATTATCAGTTTGAGTTACTAAAAAAATTAAAAGAGCGTGAAATAATTACTTGTTGTTCAATAATGGAGAACATGTTGGAGTTTTGGAGATGCTTTGTCTTCTGAATTCCTGTAACATAATATTCCTCTCATGCAAAAGTGCAAAGTTCCTTCTATGGCAAGCTCTATGTAGGGTGTCACCGTTGTCAATGGCTACTTCCCATCCTCTCAGTGAAAATGGTCCAAATGTTCTGTCACAGCACGGCTAATCAGCTGTTGGTTCTCGATCATGTCGGAATAGAATCCATTGATTCTTTTGCGTTTGTCATCACGCCCAACACTCGCGAGTTTGAAGCTTGCCACAGTCATCCAATCCCAGAATCCTACTCGGAATACCACAGAGAAGGTTTAGACTTTTCGGATTCTCATGAATGCCGCCATCAATTCTAGCTTATACCACGAAGATTCTGATTTAGGAATCTAAGAGATACTCATTCAATCTGATGTAGAACGGAGGTGGTTGTCAGACACACGTTCATGAATTGAGGAAGGTGATGAGTGTCACGGATCACCACCTTCTCCATAGTTAAGCGCGAATGAACATCTTAGATAGGAACACGCATGTTTGAATGGAAAAACAGAAATAATTGTATTAATTCATCGAGACGCTGCAGAGCTCCTCACCCCCAAAAATGGAGTTTAGAGACTCATACTGCCAAAAGGTACGAATTTCAGATCTAAAAATGTCATGAGAGATACAAAATAAGTCTCTAAAAGTTGTTTAAATACTAAACTAGTAACCTAGGTTTACAGAAAATGAGTAAACTAAGATAATTGGTGCAGAAATCTACTTCTGGGGCCCACTTGGTGTGTGCTGGGGCTGAGACTTAAGCTTTTCATGTGCCTGGGCTGTTTCTGGAGTTGAACGCCAGGTTGTAACCTGTTTCTGGCGTTGAACTCTAACTTGTAACCTGTTTCTGGCGCTGAACGCCAGACTACAACATGGAAGTGGCGTTGAACACCAGTTTACGTCATCTATCTTTGCGCAAAGTATGGACTATTATATATTGCTGGAAAGCCCTGGATGTCTACTTTCCAACCCAATTAAGAGCGCGCAAATTGGACTCCTGTATCTCCAAAACATCCATTCCAAGTGCAGGGAGGTCAGAATCCAACAGTATCAGCAGTCCTTTTTCAGCCTAAATCAGATTTTTGCTCAGCTCCCTCAATTTCAGCCAAAAAATACCTGAAATCACAGAAAAACACACAAACTCATAGTAAAATCCAGAAATATGATTTTTTCTTAAAAACTAATAAAATTCTATTAAAAACTAATTAAAACATGCTAAAATCTACATGAAATTACCCCCAAAAAGCATATAAAATATCCGCTCATCACACGCCTTCAAGCTCAAGTGGCACGCTATAGTGACATTTTTGTATTAGCGTGCCACGCCTTTGAGCTCAAGTGGCACGCCCTTTGATTTTTCCACTTCGTTTGCCTCTGGAAACTTGAACTAGCGTGGCACGCCCAGGGTCTGGCGTGCCACGCCCAGGGTCTGGCGTGCCACGCCCTTTGTGATGTGCTTGGCTATGCTCTCTGGAAAGTTACACTAGCGTGGCACGCCCAGGGTCTGGCGTGCCACGTCCCTTTGTGAGTGAGTGGTTCCTCTGTTTGGCGTGCCACGCCACGAACTCAAGTGGCACACCGTAATGATGCTTTGGCCTTTGAATGACACTGGCGTGCCACGCCTAGTTGCTCAAGTGGCACGCCTAAGTGAAGAATAGTGATTGGCGTGCCACGCCTTTGATGGCAAGTGGCATGCCCCATGTAATTGGCCTCTTCCACCTTCTCTGGAAACTTATACCAGCGTGCCACATCTAAAGGTTGGCGTGCCACGCCTATGATCTTGTCTCGCTCCAGTAAGTGGCCTGCCACGCCTTGGCCTTCAAGTGGCATGCCAAAGTAACTTTTTGGAACTGGCGTGCTGGAGCACGAAATTGCAATCACACATTTGCAATCCGCACAACTAACCAGCAAGTGCACTGGGTCATCCAAGTAATACCTTACGTGAGTAAGGGTCGAATCCTACGGAGATTGTTGGCTTGAAGCAAACTATGGTTATCTTATTAATCTTAGTCAGGATACCAATTATAGTTATCAATTGACTTGCAAATAAACAAGAGAGCATGGATTAATTAATACTTATTATGCAGTAATGGAGAATATGTTGGAGTTTTGGAGATGCTTTGTCTTCTGAATTCCTGTAACATAATGCTTCTTCACTTTCAAACATGCAAGGCTCCTTCCATGGTAAGCTGTATGTAGGGTGTCACCGTTGTCAATGGCTACTTCCCATCCTCTCAGTGAAAATGGTCTAAATGCTCTGTCACAGCACGACTAATCATCTGTCGGTTCTCGATCATGTCGGAATAGGATCCATTGATCCTTTTGTGCCTGTCACTACGCCCAACACTCGCGAGTTTGAAGCTCATTACAGTCATCCAATCCTTGAATCCTACTCAGAATACCACAGACAAGGTTTAGACCTTCCGGATTCTCAAGGATGCTGCCAATGGATTCTAGCTTATACCACGAAGATTCTGATTAAGGAATCTAAGAGATACTCATTCAGTCTAATGTAGAATGGAGGTGGTTGTCAGGTATACGTTCATGGGTTGAGAATTATGATGAGTGTCACGGATCATCACCTTCTTCATATTGAAGCGCGAATGAACATCTTAGATAGGAACAAGTGTGTTTGAATAGAAAATAGAAATAATTGCATTAATTCATTGAGACGCTGCAGAGCTCCTCACCCCCAACAATGGAGTTTAGAGACTTATGCCGTCAAAAGTATAAATTTCAGATCTAAAAAAGTCATGAGATACAAAATAAGTCCCTAAAAGTTGTTTAAATACTAAACTAGTAACCTAGGTCTACAGAAAATGAGTAAACTAAGATAGATAGTGCAAAAATCCACTTCTGGAGTCCACTTGGTGTGTGCTGGGGCTGAGACTTGAGCTTCTCACGTGCCTGGGCTATTTCTGGAGTTAAACGCCAGGTTGTAACCTGTTTCTGGCGTTTTACTCCAACTTGCAACTTGTTTCTGGCGCTGAACGCCAGAATGCAACATGGAATTGGCGTTAAACGTCAGTTTACGTCATTTATCTTCGCGCAAAGTATGAACTATTATATATTTCTGGAAAGCCCTGGATGTCTACTTTCCAACCCAATTGAGAGCGCGCCAATTGGACTTCTGTAGCTCCAAAAAATCCATTCCGAGTGCAGGGAGGTCAGAATCTAACATCATCAGCAGTCATTTTTTAGCCTAAATCAGATTTTTGCTCAGCTCCCTCAATTTCAGCCAGAAAATACATGAAATCACAGAAAAACACACAAACTCATAGTAAAGTCCAGAAATATGAATTTTGCCTAAAAACTAATAAAAATATACTAAAAACTAACTAAAACATACTAAAAACTATATGAAATTACCCCCAAAAAGCGTATAAAATATCCGCTCATCACGTGCCACGCCTTCGACACCAAGTGGCATGCCCAGTCCTTATTTGCCTTCAGCCCCTTCTCTGGATCATTGAACCAGCGTGCCACGCCATGTTGCTCAAGTGGCACACCCATGTATTTGTGCAATCTTCAAGCTTGACATGCCACGGCTGGGTCTTCAAGTGGCACGCCAAAGAGACTTTTGGAGCTGGCGACTGGCGTGCCACGCCTTCGACACCAAGTGGCACGCCCAAGTGAGGTTGAGGGGTCAGGTGTGCCACGCCCAACCTGGCATGTCATGCCCCTTTTGTGTCCTTCGTTTTGCTCTCTAATATTTTGTACTAGCGTGCAACATCTAGTCCCTGGTGTGCCACGCCTACATGCATGCTTGGATCTCCCTTCTGGAATTTAGTACTGGCGTGCCACGCTTAGCTCCTGGCGTGCCACGCTAGTGCATTTTTGTGGTGTTTTCCCCCAAGTGACACGCCAGTCTCACACGCCCAGCTTCTTGTTTGTCTTCTTCCCATTTTTGACACTTTTTTCACCTATAATTCAGCACAACTCATCTCAAAGTAGTGTACCATAATATTCATCGAGTAATGCATGAATTGTACTGATCAAATGAGATTTGTGCTCTTTTATGGTCTTCTTTATGCAAGAAAGAAGGGTAGATGATGCAAGTCATCACAACACCAAACTTAAGTTTTGCTTGTCCCAAGCAAATTAATGTGAGTAACCCTTTTTATCTTGAGGCCTTGGCTTCGAAAGATTGCAATACAACTAAGAGTAAAGCTAAGTGCCTAACACATGTATGAATGTTTTAATTGTCATGGGAAGCTCTTGGGTCCTTGAGGGTTCACTCAGGTAAAGACTTTAGGGGTCCTTTCTATTGATTGTCACCTTGAAGTAGTAAAGGTTGCTTTGCTTTCTTGACCACGACTCTAAGTGTTTTGTCTCAAGACAATCCTTTAATTAGGCTTTCAATTAGCACTCCCAAACCAGTTGGTTTTAGGGTACTGGGTGTTGAGACACCATTAAGAATTTACTTGCCTAGGTCTCTTCTTGACACATCTTCACCACAAGCATCTACTTAGGATCATTGATTCTTTTTGAGCTTTTTAATGTTTCTTTTTTTTCTTTTCTATCCCAGTAGTTGATGCTCAGAACCTTGGATCTTTATTGCTTACTACTTCTTGGTTCTATGGATATTCAAGGAACACCCGTTAGTCTTTCCTTTGTTATACCTTCTAAGACTAGTTCTCTCCATGATTCATTTTCTTTTTAGTTCATCCAAGGTTCTACACTTAGCTTCTTGTTTCTTAATTTGTTTGATGATCTCTCTTGGCCTTGGTCTCTCTTATTATTTTTTTGCACAACTCACAATAACTCTTATGGAGACAAACTCTACTTTTATTGAAGTTGTAAAGAAGACTTGAAATACATGGCATTTTCTTTCTTAAAAAAAAGACTCATAAAAGCTTTAAACAGGAATTGGAAATAAGCATAAAACATAAACTATCCTAGTATGATTATTCAAAAAGTAAATAAAGCAAAAGCTTAAACAGAATTCAGAAATTGGAGAGTGTCAACCATGGGACTCAACAACCTTGAGCAGCTTCATCTTCAGTTCATTGGCCCCTTCCTTTTGTCCTTCTTCTTGGGAGGGGATGAGCCACCTTCACCTGGCTTGGATGAACCTTCTTGAGCCTTGGTGTCCTTGGGCTTCAGCTTCCAATATCCTAGCCTCCTCATATAGGATTTCACATTCTCCTTGTGTTGGTATGCTATTTCTTCTTGCCTTGAGCTGAGTTCCTCCAACTTCTGCATATAGGTAGGGTAATTGGGGTTCATGTTAGCCATTGCATTGCACAAGTAGCTCAACTTTGTTTGTGAATAGCAATCATATTCTACTCTGGCTATAGTCCTTGCTTTATAAAGGTGTCTGAATTCAGCAAGGCTCCCTATTTGTTGTAATTGTCGCTCCAAAATCATTCTTAGGCTGCCTTGCATTTCTCTCTAATTAATCTAATCTTGCTGTTCCTTGAGGTTCTCAAAACCCCTTTGGAGTTGTTGAATGTTTTGGTTGACTTGGCTCCATTGTTGTTGCTAAGCCTCCTTGAATTGGTTAACATCCTCCCTTAAGTGGTGTAGGTCTCCCCTCATTTGGTGTACATCTCCTTGCATTTGTTCTCAATTGAATCCCTCTAGAAATTGTTGATATTGATATTGTGGTGGTGGGGGTTGAAGTGCTAAAAATTGAGGTTGTTCTTGTGCCTCCCCCTCTTTTTGTTGTTGTTGTTGTTCATGAGCATGGGCTCTTCGTTCTCTAGCCCTGTTGAGTGGGTGGATAGCCACCTCCTTTTTCCATCACACAATCTTTGTATGAGGCTGGGGAATGCCAACCTAGTGTTGTCACTGGTGCTTTTCAGCACTTTGTTGATGTTGTTGGCAATCATCTCCCCCATATTGATGTTCTCTCCTCTCATGATGCTGTAGATGAGCACAGCTCTCTCCTTGGTCACCTCCGAAGTGTTGGATGTGGGGATTAGGGACCTCCTCACAAATTCTAGCCACCCTCTAGCTTGGGGGCTCAAATCTCTTCTCCTCAATTGGTTGGGTATCCCATCCTTGTCATTGATCCACTGCACGTTCATCACACATATTTTGTTCAAAATTTCCTCAAACCCAGGGTCTTGTTGCTTCATTCTCTCTTCAATGCTCCGAGTGGAGCTTGTCCTCTTCACCATTAGCATTCTTTCTATCCTAGAGGGGCTGTAGTCAATAGATTTACCCCTCACATAGCTAATGTAGCCATATTGTTACCCTGGTTGAGGTACCGCGTTGGCATAAAACTCCCTCACCAAGCTTTCTACCACTTTCCTTGGTGGGTTGCATAGAAGTAACCAACCCCTCTGTTCAATCTCAATGTTGATTTTGATATGTTCATTCCTCCCTAGTTGGAATCCAACTTCTGGAATGATTTCTCTCTCACTCACCCAACCATAAAATTGGTTTTGGTTGAATGTGGAGAAAAACTTGTAGGTGTTGAAAGAGCTTGAGGATCTAGAGGTTGGTGCCCTGGTTCTTCTTTTCTTTGAGCCTGAGCTTTTTGGTGGTGCCATTAGGTTGGGAGAGTGTGAAAAAAATAGGGTGGGTGAAAGAAAGAGAAGGCAAAACAAGGTTTTGCTCCAACACCAAACTTAGGACTTGATTGTCCCAATCAATAAAAATAAAGAAAATAGGGGATAGAAAAAGAAGAAAGGATATGAGAAGGTGAGTGTTGTAGGGGTTGTTGAAGTGGGAGAGGAGATAGGGAGTGAGGCTTTTATAATGGGTGAATAATGTTGTTCGAAGGTGGGAAATAAAAGGGATTAAATATTTTCCCACATTGGGAAGTGGCGCCTAGCGTGGGAAGAGGCGCCAACTCTTTTCTCACTGTGTCTTCTGCGTGTGTTGAGTTCCAAAGTGCAAGTACACTTTGACTTCCTTATTTTGTGAGTTGTTTACCATGTGGGCCCCATTTTCTCTCCTGAAATTGAAACTGAACCCATTAGTGATGATAAAATAACTCCTTCACATTCCTACTTATTAAGAATAAAATGGGTTGCAACTGATGGGTGTCCCTTGGGACACCAAACTTAATTCCTTGGCATCTTAATAAATTGATTTCATCACTGTGTATTTAATGTGTTCATGAGAGTGGAATAATATCAATCTTTTCATTTTCTTTTGATTCCAAACTCCTCTGAACTCATTAAATCACGTTCATTACCCAAAATATTAAGTGCTTTCAAATTGGGTGATTTGGGCTGCTATGTTATCATTGGTGGTGGCCAAACCAAACTTAATCTCTGGGCTTACTCTTTAAAATCAAACTTGTTATTTGTTTGTAAGCCTAGATTAAGTGAGTGAGAGGCCACACCAAATTTAGCACTTTAGCTAGTTCTCAGCCCATTCACTCATCATTAGTTATGCATTCATCAAGTTGCAAATATCAAATAAAAAGAAACAAAAGAGTGTAAAGAAGATATAACTATCAAAGCTAACATCAAACTTTCTAATCTACAATTATAAACTAATTCCTAATTACTGAAAATTAAGCTATCTAATTCACATAATTTAAACTACATCTAAGAAAAGCAATTAAATAAAAAGGATAAAGTGTTGGGGAGCCTCCCAACTAGCGCTTCTTTATTGTCATTAGCTAGACATTCCATCATCTTTAGCTGAGCTTGTAGCTCACTCTCTGCTCCTCTAAGGAGCCTCCCAAGTAGTGTTTGAGTCTATGTCCGTTGACAGAAAAAGTTCTCTGGGTCTTGTCTTCCATGAGCTCCACATGACCATAGGAAAACACCTTGAGTATGGTGAAAGGTCCTGACCATCGAGACTTAAGTTTTCCAGGGAAGTACTTGAGTCTTGAGTTGTAGAGTAACACCTTCTGCCCTTCAGTGAACTCTCTTCTTGCTATCTTTTGGTCATGCCACCTTTTTGTGTTTTCTTTGTAGATTTTTGCATTCTCATATGCTTGATTTCTAAACTCTTCCAATTCATTGAGTTGCATCAATCTCTTCTCTCCAGTAGCTTTCTCATCAAAATTCAGTAGTTTTAGAACCCAGAAGGCTCTATGCTCTAGTTCAACCAGTAAGTGTCAAGCCTTGCCAAATACTAGTTGGTATGGTGACATCCCAATGGGAGTCTTGAAGGCTGTCCTGTAGGCCCATAGAGCATCGTCTAGCTTCCTAGACCAGTCTTTTGCTGAACTTCCAACAGTTTTTTCAAGTATTCGTTTCAGCTCTCTGTTGGAGATCTTAGCTTGCCCGTTGGTCTGTGGGTGGTATGGAGTTGCCACTTTGTGTTTGACTCCATATTTGAGAAGGAGTGCTTCCAATTGTTTGTTGCAGAAATGTGACCCTCCATCGCTAATGAGAGCTCTGGGAACTCCAAATCTGCTGAAGATATTCCTTCTCAAGAAGCTTATCACAATCTTGTTGTCATTTATTGCAGTAGCTATGGCCTCTACCCATCTTGAAACAAAATCAATAGCCACTAATATGTAGCTATTTGAGTAGGAGGTTGGGAAAGGTCCCATGAAATCTATTCCCCATACATCAAATAGTTCCAGCTCTAGTATGTATTGCTGCAGCATCTCATTCTTCTTGGTTAGATTACCAGCCCTTTGACATTCATCACATCTTGACACCATTTCCTTGGCATCCTTAAAAACTGTTGGCCAGTAAAATCTGGATTGGAGCACTTTTGCTGCTGTCCTTTCTCCACTGAAGTAACCTCCATATGCTGACCCATGGCACTGCCATAATACTTCCTGCCCTTCTTCATGGGATATACATCTTCTTAGGAGACCATCAGTACACTTCTTGAACAAGTAGGGGTCGTCCCAGATGTAGTATTTGGCATCCTTGATTAGCTTCCTCCTCATGTGCTTATTGATGTTAGTTAGCAGCTCCCCAATAGCCTTGAAGTTAGCTATGTCTGCAAACCAAGGGGCTACTCGAGTCATCATCAATTGTTCATCAGGAAAGCTTTCATTTACTGCTACTTGCTGCATTTCTTCTTTTTGTGGAATCCTTGAGAGGTGGTCAGCTACCTTATTCTCTGCTCCGCTCCTATCTTTAATCTCAATATCAAATTCTTGGAGTAGCAGGATCCACCTTATCAATCTGGGCTTAGATTCTTGTTTGGTAAGCAAGTACTTGAGTGCTGCATGATCAGTGAACACAATTACTTTTGAGCCAATGAGATATGATCTAAATTTATCAAAAGCAAAAACCATGGCCAAAAGTTCTTTCTCTGTGGTGGTATATTTCCTTTGATTCTCATTAAGGACCTTGCTAGCATAGTAGATTACATGTACTAGCTTGTCTTTCCTCTGTCCTAGGACAGCACCAACAGCAAAATCAGATGCATCACACATTAGTTCAAAGGGAAGATCCTAATTTGGTGGTGCTATAATAGATGCAGAGGACTGTCTCTTTTTGAGTTCATCAAAGGCTACCATGCATTCTCTATCAAAAACAAAAGGAGTATTTGAGACACGTAGGTTGCTAAGGGATTTCGCAATCTTTGAAAAATCTTTAATAAACCTCCTATAGAACCCAGCATGTCCCAAAAAGCTTCTGATTGCTTTGACATTGCAAGGTGGAGGTAATTTTTCAATTACTTCCACTTTTTCTCTATCTACTTTTATGCCATCTTTTGATATCTTGTGACCAAGAACCACCCCTTCAGTCACCATAAAGTGGTACTTCTCCCAATTTAAAACAAGGTTGGTTTCTTGACACCTTTTAAGCACAAGAGAAAGATGGTATAGACAATCCGAATATTAGTCCCCAAAAACTGAGAAATCGTCCATAAATACTTCTATGAACTTCTCAATCATATCTAAAAAAATAGAGAGCATGCACCTTTGGAATATGGCAGGTGCATTGCACAATCCAAAGGGCATCCTCCTATAAGCAAAAACGCCATATAGACAAATAAATGAAGTTTTTTCCTGATCCTTAGGGTCTATAACAATCTGGCTGTAGCCCAAATACTCGTCCAGAAAATAGTAATACTCATGTCCTGCCAATCTTTCAAGCATTTGGTCCATGAAGGGCAGGGGAAAGTGATCCTTTCGTGTGGCTTCATTAAGATTTCGGTAGTCAATGCACATATGCCATCTAGTTACCGTTCTTGTGGGTATTGGTTCATTCTTCTCATTTGCCACAACAGTGATCCCTCCCTTCTTAGGAACTACTTGCACTGGACTTACCCAAGGGCTGTCTGAGATGGGGTAGATCACCTCTGCTTGCCACAACCTCAACACTTCTTTCTGAACCATTTCATTCATAGTTGGATTCAGCCTTCTTTGTTGCTGTCTTGAAGGTTTGGCATCCTCTTCAAGTAAGATTTTATGCATGCACATTGAAGGGCTGATCCCTTTTAAATCTGAAAGTGTCCAGCCTATGGCATCTTTATGTTGTCTCAACACTTGAAGAAGTTCCTCTTCTTGTTCCTTACTCAGGCTTGAATTTATGATTACTGGGTATGTGTTGTTAGCACCCAGATATGCATACTTCAAGCTGGGTGGTAAGGCTTTCAGCTCTAGCTTTGGTGACTCTGCATCTTTGTTGTCTGTGGTAGTTGGCATGATTGAGTTCCTCATGGTTTCTTGTGGTAATTTTCCTTCTGATTCTTGCTCCAGCTCAATATTTTCTTCGTATTGTTCTTCTCCCATAACTTCTTGAACTATCTGTTCCATGGTGTCTACCAGCATGCATTCTCCTATAAGTTCCTTGGGGTAACTCATTGCTTTGAAGACGTTGAATACCATTTTTTCTTCATGTAATCTCAAGACTAATTCCTCTTTCTGCACATCATTGATGGCTCCAGCAATAGCTAGAAATGGTCTTCCTAGGATAATTGACGTGTTGGCCTCTTCTTCCATGTCCAGCACAACAAAATCAGCAGGGAAAATTAACTCCCCCACTTTCACTAGTAAGTCTTCCACCACCCCATGTGGAAACTTAAATGTTCTGTCAGCCAATTGAAGTGCCATTCTTGTTGGCTTGACTTCCTCAATCTTCATCCTTCTCATCATAGTTAGAGACATAAGATTTATGCTGGCTCCCAAATCACACAAAGCTTTCTCAATAGTGATGTCCCCTATGATGCAGGGGATTTGAAAACTCCTTGGGTCTTTCAACTTTTGAGGCAACTTCTTTTGTATGATGGTGCTACATTCTTCAGTCAATACTATGGTTTCTTTTGCCTCCCAGTTCCTCTTTTTGGTTATAAGCTCCTTCAAGAACTTGGCATAGAGTAACATTTGTTCTAATGCCTCAACAAATGGTATATTGATTTGGAGCCTCTTGAAGATCTCTAGGAACTTAGAGAACTGGCCATCCTTCCCATCTTTTCTCAATCTTTGTGGGTATGGTGCCTTTGGCACATAGGGCTTCAAAACTGGTTTTGGTGGAGGTGAAACTGGGGTCTCCCCTTCATCATCGTTTCTATGTTTTGGTGCAACCTCTTCATGATGATCTTTGCTTGGGGCTCCTTCCTATACAACTTTCCCACTTCTTAGAGTTATGGCTTTGCATTCCCCTCTTGGGTTTGCCATGGTATCGCTGGGAAATGTGTGTGTGAAAAGTGGAATTTGTTTGGACAAAATTCCCACTTGTGCTTCCAACTTTGAGATTGCTGCACCTTGATTTTTCAGATTTGACCTGTATTCCTCTTGATTAGCGTCTATCCTTCTGTCAGTTTGTGCTTGTCTGTCCATGAGGGAGGAAACTGCCCTTGAAATCTGGGATGATAGTTGTGCTATTACAGCCTCCATCCTCTCAAAGTTGCTATTGATTTAGCATGGTTGCATAGTTGAGGGTGGTGCATCTTGATTGAGATTGTTGTGCATGGGTTGGTTGTTATGGTATGATGTGTTTTGTGAGTTATGGTAGGGTCTATGGTTCCTTGTTTGATGGTTGGGGTTGTGGTTTTGTTCATTTGATGGATAAGGCTTGCTGTGGTCCTGGTTGTGGTTTTGTTGATTTCTCCATCCAAAGTTTGGTGGTTCTTCCAACATGGGTTGTATGTCTTAGAGTGTGGGTCATATGGTGTTATAGATAAATTGTGCACATAATTGACTTGTTCCCAGTTACCTTCAGATTCTGATGTATTTCCTTCTTGTTGAGGAGTTTGGTCTTGAATGACTGAGGCTTGGTTGACCTCTATCCTATTGGTTAAGGCTACTATTTGTGCTACAATTGCCTTGTTCTGAGCTAACAAAGCATCTACAGAGTTGAGTTCCAACACTCCATTCTTCTGAGTTCTTTCTGAGGCATAGAAATACTCATTTTTAGCTACAGTCTCAATGACATCTATGGCCTCTTCAATGGTTTTCATTTTGTTGAGTGAGCCTCCTGAAGAGTGATCCACTGCCTTCTTTGCTTCATAGGATAGTCCCTCATAAAAGATATGTAGTTATACCCATTCATTGAACATTTCTGGTGGGCATCTTCTTGTCAGATCTTTGAATCTCTCCCAGGCCTCATAGAGTGTTTCTCCATCTTGTTGTCTGAAAGTTTGCACTTCAGCTCTCAGCCTATTGATTCTCTGTGGGGGGTAAAATCTTGCAAGGAATCTGTTTACGACCTCCTCCTTTGTAGTTAGGCTATCCTTGGGGAATGATTCCAACCACTTTGCTGCCTTATCTCTGAGTGAGAAAGGGAACAAGAGAAGTTTGTAGATGTCGGGGTGTACCACGTTAGACTTTACGGTATCACATATCATCAAGAATATGCTGAGATGTTGATTAGGATCTTCTTGGGCACTTCCTCCATATGAACAATTATTCTGAACAAGTGTGATGAGCTGAGGCTTCAGCTCAAAGTTATTGGCATGAATTGTTGGCTTTAGGATGCTGCTGCCACAATTCCTTGGGTTTGGGTTGATGTAAGAGCCTAAGACTCTCCTTTCTTGCCCATCATGATTGATTGGGCCTCCTCTGGCATGGTTATGAACTTCTTCCTCATGGTGATTCTCCATATTCTCCTCCATGCTTGTTTCAAAATACTCTTCCTCTTCCTTAGCACCAACGACTCTCTTTCCTCTTGTTTCCTTCCTTAATCTAAAGAAGGATCTCTCAGGTTCAGAATCAAAGGAAGTTGAAGCTCTGCTTCTCCTACCTGTCATACAACCAATCAAGACAAAAATCAAGAAAGAAAGAGGGTGAATGAATTACTTTGTTAGAGTGGCTGTTAGTGTGAGTGGTGTAAATGATCAAAAGTTAGAAGGATGGGAATGTGGATAATCAAAGAAGAAAGAAATAGAGCTTAAAATAAAATAATAAAAAAATGCTAAATAAAAGAAATTAAAATAACAAGGAAATTAAATTGCTTAATCTAGCTCTCCAATCAATTTAGTCACTGTCAAATTTAAGCCAATCCCCGGCAACGGCGCCATAAAACTTGATGACTCCGGTTCACTACCCCTTTTTAAAAATTTAGTGAACGAGTTCTTTTGGCAAGCGCACCAAAATTATCACCAAGTAATAACCCACAGAAGAGTGGGATCGTATCCACAGGGATTGGCAAATCCAAGCAATTTTAATTGATTGATGAATTAGTCAAGCGGATCAATAAGATTGTGAAGTGCAGAATTGTAAATGACATAAATGTAATTGACTAGAATGTAAAGAAAAGCAATAAAGTGAATAAATGGAAATTGCTGAATATAAAGTGCTGAATCATAAATGACTTGAATGTAAATGGGAATGGAGAATTGTAGAATATAAAATTAAACTATAAAGAAATAGATAGATAAGAATAGGGAAATTCATTGAGATTGGGAGATATTGTCTCTTTGGATCAAATCTAGCTTAGATCATCTTCAATCATGCAACTCATTGACCTCTTGGAAATCATGATTGCTTGAGCCCCAATCCCTTGGTGACTCAATCTCTCAGATCTTGATCAATAGCCAATTCCTTGGTCTAATTGCTCATGAAGAGAGATATGCTTGGTCTCTGATTATACCACACACCCTTGTAGGTCCAGGTAGAGGGGGATTATATGTCACGTATCCCATCACCAAAACCCAGAATCTACTCAAATGTGAGAAGAGATTTCAAGCATGGTTTCATATTTCCTTTCCCAAGGTTCCCATGGAACCCAATTGCATTCAATCTCTTTCCCAAGATGATTGAACACTAAGCATTAAGAACGAAATTCCTCCAAGCAAATCAAGAGAAGATGAAGAGAAGAAGAATTTCACTATTATCAATCCATCAAGTACAACAGAGCTCCCTCTCTCAATGAGAGGGAAGTTAGCTACTCATAGCTTAGAAAGTACTCAAAAGTGGAATGTAAAAGTGGATCTAGAACTAACTGCTTAACCCCACTTCAATACTCTTTGGGGGTATTTATACTAATACTAGTGAAAATAAAGAAATTACAAAAGTGAAAAAGGGAAAATTACATTTTGGAGGGAAAGAAAGCACTCAATAAACGTGACTCTTTAGCTGGCGTGTGGCTGGCACTCCATCAGCGTGTCACGTGCCCTTCAAAATGGCTTGGTGTGCCATGCTCAATCCTTCAAATGGCACACTCGTCCCTTGTCAACCCTGGCGTGCCACACCCTCGAACTCAAGTGGCATGCCATAGTGACATTCTTGTATTGGCGTGCCACGCCTTCGAGCTCAAGTGGCGCGCCCTTTGATTTTTCCACTTCATTTGCCTCTTGAAACTTGAACTAGCGTTGCACGCCTAGGGTCTGGCGTGCCACGCCCTTTGTGATGTGCTTGGCTATGCTCTCTGGAAAGTTACACTAGCGTGGCACGCCCAGGGTCTGGCGTGCCACGCCCCTTTGTGAGTGGGTGGTTCCTCTGTTTGGCGTGCCACGCCACGAACTGAAGTGGCATGCTCTAATGATGCTTTGGCCTCTGAATGACACGGGCGTGCCACACCTAGTTGCTCAAGTGGCACGCCTAAGTGAAGAATAGTGATTGGCATGCCACGCCTTCGATACCAAGTGGCACGCCCCATGTAATTGGCCTCTTCCACCCTCTCTGAAAACTTATACCAGTGTGCCATGCCTAAAGGTTGGCGTGCCACGCCTATGATCTTGTCTCGCTCCAATAAGTAGTGTGCCACGCCTTGGCCTTCAAGTGGCACGCCAAAGTGACTTTTTGGAACTGGCGTGCCACGCCTTCGACACCAAGTGGCACGCCCAGTCCTTATTTGCCTTCAGCCCCTTCTCTGGATCATTGTACCAGCGTGCCACGCCATGTTGCTCAAGTGGCATGCCCATGTATTTGCGCAATCTTCAAGCTTGGCGTGCCACACCTAGGTCTTCAAGTGGCACGCTAAAGTGACTTTTGGAGCTGGCGTGCCATGCCTTCGACACCAAGTGGCACGCCCAAGTGAGGTTGAGGGGTCAGGTGTGCCACGCCCAACCTGGCGTGCCATGCCCCTTTTGTGTCCACCATTTTGCTCTCTGATATTTTGTACTAGCGTGCCACGCCTAGTCCCTGGCGTGCCACGCCTAGTCCCTGGCGTGTCACGCCCACATGCATGCTTGGATCTCCTTTCTGGAATTTAGTACTGGCGTGCCACGCTTAGCTCCTAGCGTGCCACGCTAGTGCATTTTTGTGGCGTTTGCCCCCAAGTGACACGCCAGTCTCACACGCCCAGCTTCTTGTTTGTCTTCTTCCCATTTTTGACACCTTTTTCACCTGCAATTCAGCACAACTCATCTCAAAGTAGTGTACCATAATATTCATCAAATAATGCATGAATTGTACTGATCAAATGAGATTTTTGCTCTTTTATGGTCTTCTTTATGCAAGAAAGAAGGGTATATGATGCAAGTCATCACTACCTCGCACCCCACACTCTCAAGCATCGTGGTAAAGAAGGTGTCGGCTCGACCAGCTCTTCGGCCCTTTCTTCGTGTGCGTCCTCCCTCCCCGGCAATGTAAAAGAAGAAGAAGAATAGGTTAGTGGTGTGAAGGAGGAGGGTTGGTGGTGCTTTTTAACGTCACCGGAGCTTTCTGCCACTTTCGGAGCTCTCTGCCACCGTTGGAGCTCTCTTCCGACGGCCACATTAGTATTTTCTGTTCACTGTGATGTCATTTTTTCATGTTACGGGTGATTTTTTCAAATTTTAAAATCTTTCGTGGACTATTTTGTCAATAACAAAAGTCAGGTACCATTTTCTCAACGTCAAAATCTTTCGATTACCTTTTCTTTATTTGTACTAATTTCCTCAATTGATACGGTTTAAAACTTTGTAGGAGAATGAGATTAACATCATAAGCAAATAGTATTCAACAATATGATATTTTTATTGTAGCACATTATAATATAATATGGTACAATAACAATATCATATTTGTTTAGAAGAGAAAGGAGGTCGCGACAAAGAAGAAGCACAAGCAGAGAGAGGATGTCGCGACTGAACAGAGGCTGGCGAGGCTTTGTTATATGCTACTAAATGTACCTTTCTGTAATCTGATGGTAAAAATGTACTCTTTTTTTTGTATTCAAACAAGTCTACAAGTGGTTTTAATAACTAGGTCACTTCTTAAGGTAGTCTATATCTGAGTATCTGGCTGCTGAGGGAAGAAAGTTATATTTTATTCTCTATTCTTTCTTCTGAGTGAGTGAGTATGAGTATGAGTATGAGTGTTACTATGAGTATGATGTAGTGGATGCCAATTTAGAACTGTAAATTTTGTTTGTTTGATTCTTCGGATGATTGATGGGACTGGGAATCTTATGTGTGATTGCCAGAAAAAATTATTTTTTGAAGATACAATTTTTTTTTGAATAAAAGAGCTCAACACAATAAGTGGAGCAAGAACAACAACAAGCAAATAGAAAAGTTAAAAAAGAAAAAAAAAACATTACAAAGAAACTCATCAACTATTTTTTGTGCCCCTCCTTCTTATAATGTACTCCTGATTTTGTACTCCTAATTTTGTACTCGGAAAAACATCTTTAACCACTTGAATCTTATTAAAACTCTGTCAATCCAATTGTAAGATCGCTATGCAAAAGTCCACCAGTTGCATATCTTCTTTTATCAATTCTTACTAAAACTCTGTTAATCCGACAACATCCTTTCTCCCCTCCACCTACACAATCTCGTTGAAGTCTCCCATAAAGGCTGACATAACTCTGCAATATAACTCAATTTCTCCCACACAACAAATTTCTCTTCTCTTGTATGAACTCCATACACCACAGAAAGCATAATTGAAATTATTTTTAATAAGACCCCTTCAACACACAACCAAAACTCCGCTTTATGACAACGACTCATTTTAAACATTATTTCATCCCAAATTAATAGTAAACCACTTGAGGCACCCTCCGACTCAACATATTCTCATCCCGCAACATCACTCTCTCAAATTCTTATTACATCAAATTTCGTCACTACCCGCCACTTAATCTCAAACAAGCTCAACATATTCAACTTAAATTTTTTTCTTGAGGTTTTTGAGCATGCTTAATATTCCATCACCCATTAACCCCTACCATTCTAAGAACAAATTATTTTAATAAATTATTACACACCTTTTTTATTTTTGGGCCTGCAGCGTCTTTCTTTCTCTTTCTGTTTTGCCAATCTTTTTTTTTGAGCAATTTCTTCATTTTGTGCTTGGAGAATAGCCATAATATCATCTTCTTCATTGTATAAAATTGCACCTGATTCCAATGCTAGATCCCAAGTTTTTTTATTTTCAAGCATCTGCTCCTCCAAAATATTATTTATGTTTCCCTCACTTCCTTCATTATTGTCTGAACCACCATCATCAACCACCCTCTTCCCAACTACTTTTTCATCATGTTCCGATAGCTCTCCCTGTCTCTTTGTCAATGTTGTTCCCTTTGTGCCGAAACCCATTCCTCTATTATTCACAATGCCATCCCTATCACGTGTTTCTTCATCAACGTCTTCTATACCATCATCATCAACATACACACCCAACCCACCAGTCCCTCCATTCAATGTCACTGCAGGGAGAGTAGCGGCTTGGTTCTCCGCCACCAACTTTTCCTCGATCTCATGACCCAACATAGGTGGCGTTAGGGTTGCGCATTTTTCTTGCCATATTAAACCTCCTTTTCCGCAGTCAGTCTTTGACTTTCCTCCTTCAACACCGAGTCGGTCTCCCTCAATCTTCTTTAGGACGGTTTCTAGCGCAAGTTTTGCAGATGCAGCTTCCTGCACACTTGTCATAGACCCTTCTCTAGCGTGCCCATCCCTATTGTGAAAATCATGCTCTATTTTCATCAAGCCTGACTCAAATTCTAGACCCAACCCAACATCACCGAACCGGTTGATTGAGGAAGCCGGGTCTAAAGATCCTTCTCTATCTTTTTTGGACATCTTTGAATTGTTGGGTCTAGCACTAAGCCTACAATGAACCTTCTTTGTCTTATTACTTTTGCCCCTCCTTTCTAATCCATTAAAGTTACCATCATAAATCCATGTTACTGTATCTTCAGAATCAGCTTCATAATTAATATGATCACATCCCACACAATCCGCTCTCCCTTCAATTTCTTCATAAATTGGTTGATATGTTACCGTTTTTACCTGATTTTGTTTTGAATGATCATTAATCCACTCATTCAAAATAATTTCAGGAATTACCAACTTGCCCTTTGGTGGGCGAAATTGTGATTTATACTTTCACACAACTTGAATAATATTCCTCGGTAATGGCTCCAAAAACTTGGTACACAATACCATGGTCTAAAATTAACTTCACAGTCTCGCTCAACTAACCAGCAAGTGCACTGGGTCGTCCAAGTAATACCTTACGTGAGTAAGGGTCGATCCCACGGAGATTGTTGGTATGAAGCAAGCTATGGTCATCTTGTAGATCTCAGTTAGTGAGTGGAATCATAGGGTCAAATGGAATTAAATTGGATAAATAAAATAAATAAAACGGATAGAAGTACTTATGTAATTCAATGGTGGGAATTTTAGATAGGTGTATGGAGATGCTGTGCTCCTCTTGAATCTCTACTTTCCTCATTGCTTTCATCCGATCCTTCTTACTCCTTTCCATGGCAAGCTGTTTGTAGGGCATTACCGTTGTCAATGGCTACATCCCATCCTCTCAGTGAAAATGGTCCTCTGCGGCTGTCACTCGCATGGCTAATCATCTGTCGGTTCTCAATCAGGTTGGAATAGAATCCATTGATTCTTTTGCGCTTGTCATCATGCCCAGCCTTCAGGAGTTTGAAGCTCGTCACAGTCATCCAATCCCAGAATCCTACTCGGAATACCATAGACAAGGTTTAGACTTTCCGGATTCTCAAGAATGCTGCCATCAATTCTAGCTTATACCACGAAGATTCTGTTGGGGAATCTAAGAGATATGCGCCCGGCCTAAGGTAGAACGGAAGTGGTTGTCAATCACGCGCGTTCATAGGTGAGAATGATGATGAATGTCACGGATCATCACATTCATCAAGGTGAAGTGCAACGTATATCTTGGAATAAGAATAAAAGAGAATTGAATAGAAAGTAATAGTAATTGTATTGAAACTTGAGGTACAGCAGAGCTCCACACCCTTAATCTATGGTGTGCAGAAACTCCACCGTTGAAAATACATAAGTGAAAGGTTCAGGCATGGCCGAATGGCCAGCCCCCAAAACGTGATCACAGGATTCAAAATACAATCCAGGATCAAAACCAAGATGATAATATGATAGTAAAGAGTTCTATTTATAATAAACTAGCTACTAGGGTTTACAGAAGTAAGTAATTGATGCATAAATCCACTTCCGGGGCCCACTTGGTGTATGTTTGGGCTGAGCTTGGTCTATCCACGAGCTGAGGCTTTTCTTGGAGTTGAACTCCAAGTTATAACGTGTTTTGGGCGTTCAACTCCGGATCATGACGTGTTTCTGGCGTTTAACTCCAGACAGCAGCATGTACTTGGCGTTCAACGCCAAGTTACGTCGTCAATTTCCGAATAAAGTATAGACTATTATATATTGCTGGAAAGCTCTGGATGTCTACTTTCCAACTGCGTTGAGAGCGCGCCATTTGGAGTTCTGTAGCTCCAGAAAATCCATTTTGAGTGCAGGGAGGTCAGATTCCAACAGCATCAGCAGTCCTTTTGTCAGCCCTTTTCAGAGTTTTGCTCAAGTCCCTCAATTTCAGCCAGAAATTACCTGAAATCACAGAAAAACACACAAACTCCTAGTAAAGTCCAGAAATGTGAATTTAACATAAAAACTAATGAAAACATCCCTAAAAGTAACTAGATCATACTAAAAACTACCTAAAAACAATGCCAAAAAGCGTATAAATTATCCGCTCATCACAACACCAAACTTAAATTGTTGCTTGTCCTCAAGCAACTGAAAATAAAATAGGATAAAAAGAAGAGAATATACTATAAATTTAGAATATCAATGAATATTAGTTCTAATCAGATGAGCGGGACTTGTAGCTTTTTGCTTCTGAACAGTTTTGGCATCTCACTTTTTCCTTTGAAGTTTAGAATGATTGGCTTCTCTAGGAACTTAGAATTTCAGATAGTGTTATTGATTCTCCTAGTTAAGTATGTTGATTCTTGAACACAGCTACTTTTTGAGTCTTGGTCGTGGCCCTAAGCACTTTGTTTTCCAGTATTACCACCGGATACATAAATGCCACAGACACATAACTGGGTGAACCTTTTCAGATTGTGACTCAGCTTTGCTAGAGTCCCCAGTTAGTGGTGTCCAGAGCTCTTAAGCACACTCTTTTTCTTTGGATCTTTTTTTTTAAATATATTTCTTTTTTTTTTGCCAATTAATTTTTTTATTTTTTTTTTCACAAGCTTTTGCTTTTTCACTGCTTTTTCTTGCTTCAAGAATTAAATTTATGATTTTTCAGATTGTCAATAACATTTCTCCTTGTTCATCATTCTTTCAAGAGCCAACAATTTTAACATTCATAAATAACAAGATCAAAAGACATATGCACTGTTCAAGCATTCATTCAGAAAGCAAGAAGTATTGTCACCACATCAATATAATTAAACTAAATTCTAAGATAAATTCGAAATTCATGTACTTCTTGTTCTTTTGAATTAAAACATTTTCTTTTAAGAGAGGTGAAGGATTTATGGAATTATTCATAATCTTTAAGGCATAGTTACTACATACTAATGATCATGAAGTAGAGACACAAAATATAGATAAACATGAAGGATAAAAACCGAAAAAACAGAGAAAATAAGAACAAGGAATGAGTCCACCTGAGTGAGGGTGGCGCCTTCTTGAAGATCCAATGGTGCTTTTTGAGCTCCTTTATGTCTTTTCCTTGCTTCTGTTGCATGATCCCTAGTGATTTTGGTGTTTTTATCCTTATTTGCTCCCAATAGTTGTGTGGAGGATAATTTATCCCCTGAGGTATCTCAGGGATCTCTTGATTTGCAGTCAAATATTCTACCACTGAGCTATAAACCCTTTAGATAAGTCTTTCCATCTCCCATGACTCGGAGGTGGAAGCTTTTTGTCTTTCCTTTTTCTCTTTTTTTTTTCTTCTTTTTTTTTTTGAGGTTTCTCTGAATTGTTGATTTTTAGTTTCTCTTGACTTCCTCTTCAGAGTCCTTTCAGGTTCATGATCTTCTTCAATAAGAATGTTCTTGTCCTTACTCCTGCTCATATAGGGAAGAAGAGAACAAGAAAAGAAAGAGGAATCATCTATGTCACAGTAAAGAGGTTCCTTATTGTTAGTAGAAGAAGAAAGGAATAAAAGTGGAGAATCCAATCACAATGGTGAGGATAGAGGCAGTGATTGGAGATGAAGAGAAGTGAAGAGAAGTGTTATTAAATAAATAAAATAAATAGAAAGAGATGAGGGGGAGAGAAATTCGAAAATAATTTTGAAAAATGGGTTAGTAATTTTCGAAAATTAAAACTAAAATTTGAAACAATTACTTAATTAAAAAGAATTTTTGAAAAAGAGGGAGGTATTTTCGAAAATTAGAGAGGGAAAAGTAGTTAGGTGGTTTTGAAAAAGATAAGAAACAAACAAAAAGTTAATTAGTTAGTTGAAAAAAGATATTAAAATCAATTTTGAAAAGATAAGAAGATAAGAAGTTAGAAAAGATATTTTAAAATTTTTTTGAAAAAGATAAAATTTTGAAAAAAAATATGATATAAAAGATATGATTTAAAAAGATATGGTTTTGAAAAGATAAGATTGAAATTAGTTTTGAAAAAGATTTGAATTTTAAAATCACAATTAATGACTTGACTCACAAGAAATCACAAGATATGATTCTAGAACTTAAAATTTGAATCTTTCTTAACAAGAAAGTAACAAACTTGAAATTTTTGAATCAAAACATTAATTTTTGATGCAATTTTCGAAAATATGATGTAAAGATAAGAAAAAGATTTTGAAAATATTTTGAAAAAGATTTTTGAAATTTTCAAAAATGATGAAAAAATGGAAAAGATATGATTTTTGAAAAAGATTTTAAAAAGATAAGATTTAAAAAGATAAGATATTTTTTTGATTTTTGAATTTTTTTTGATGAGAGAGAAAAACACTAAAAATACTCAATGCATGAAAATTTTGGATCAAAACACATGATGCATGCAAGAATACTATGAATGTCAAGATGAACACCAAGAACACTTTGAAGATCATGATGAACATCAAGAACATATTTTTGAAAAATTTTCAAGAAAAGAAAACATGCAAGACACCAAACTTAGAAATTTTTCATGTTTGGACTCTATGAATGCAAGAATGCATATGAAAAATACCATACAACACAAAACAAGAAAATATGAAGATCAAACAAGAAAGTTCATCAAGAACAACTTGAAGATCATGATGAACACTATGAATGCATGAATTTTTCGAAAATTTTATGCAAGAAAAAGATGAACATGCAATTGACACCAAACTTATGACTTGACACAAGACTCAAACAAGAAACACAAAATAGTTTTTATTTTTATGATTTTCTAATTTTTTTGTATTTTATTTTTATATTTTTACGAAAACATATAGGAAAAATAAAATAAGAAATTCTAAATTTTTAATATGAATTCCAGGAATCATGCAATGTTAGTCTAAAGCTTCAGTCCAGGAATTAGACATGGCTTACTAGCCAGCCAAGCTTTTGTAAAAGCTCCGGTCCAAAACACTAGACATGGCCAATGGCCAGCCAAGCTTTAGCATACAGCTAATAATCAAATTAGCTTGCCTCTATGAAGATGGTTTTGAAGCCTCAGTCCAAAAGAATTTAGACATGGCTTTACAGCCAGCCAGGCTTCAACATGCTTCATGAAACTCTAGAATGCATATTAAAAAATTTTTTGAATAATTTTCGAAAATAGGGAGAAGATTTTGAAAAGATTTTCGAAAATTTTTTTTTAATAAAATAAAAATTACCTAATCTGAGTAACAAGTTGAACCGTCAGTTGTCCATACTCGAACAATCCCCGGCAACGGCGCCAAAAACTTGGTGGGCGAAATTGTGATTTATACTTTCACACAACTCGAATAATATTCCTCGGTAATGGCTCCAAAAACTTGGTACACAATACCATGGTCTAAAATTAACTTCACAGTCTCGCTCAACTAACCAGCAAGTGCACTGGGTCGTCCAAGTAATACCTTACGTGAGTAAGTGTCGATCCCACGGAGATTGTTGGTATGAAGCAAGCTATGGTCATCTTGTAGATCTCAGTTAGTGAGTGGAATCATAGGGTCAAATGGAATTAAATTGGATAAATAAAATAAATAAAACGGATAGAAGTACTTATGTAATTCAATGGTGGGAATTTCAGATAGGTGTATGGAGATGCTGTGCTCCTCTTGAATCTCTACTTTCCTCATTGCTTTCATCCGATCCTTCTTACTCCTTTCCATGGCAAGCTGCTTGTAGGGCATCACCGTTGTCAATGGCTACATCCCATCCTTTCAGTGAAAATGGTCCTCTGCGGCTGTCACTCACATGGCTAATCATCTGTCGGTTCTCAATCAGGTTGGAATAGAATCCATTGATTCTTTTGCGCTTGTCATCACGCCCAGCCTTCAGGAGTTTGAAGCTCGTCACAGTCATCCAATCCCAGAATCCTACTCGGAATACCATAGACAAGGTTTAGACTTTCCGGATTCTCAAGAATGCTGCCATCAATTCTAGCTTATGCCACGAAGATTCTGTTGGGGAATCTAAGAGATATGCGCCCGGCCTAAGGTAGAACGGAAGTGGTTGTCAATCACGCGCGTTCATAGGTGAGAATGATGATGAGTGTCACGGATCATCACATTCATCAAGGTGAAGTGCAACGTATATCTTGGAATAAGAATAAAAGAGAATTGAATAGAAAGTAATAGTAATTGTATTGAAACTTAAGGTACAGCAGAGCTCCACACCCTTAATCTATGGTGTGCAGAAACTCCACCGTTGAAAATACATAAGTGAAAGGTTCAGGCATGGCCGAATGGCCAGCCCCCAAAACGTGATCACAGGATTCAAAATACAATCCAGGATCAAAACCAAGATGATAATATGATAGTAAAGAGTTCTATTTATAATAAACTAGCTACTAGGGTTTACAGAAGTAAGTAATTGATGCATAAATCCACTTCTGGGGCCCACTTGGTGTATGTTTGGGCTGAGCTTGGTCTATCCACGAGCTGAAGCTTTTCTTGGAGTTGAACTCCAAGTTATAACGTGTTTTGGGCGTTCAACTCCGGATCATGACGTGTTTCTGGCGTTTAACTCCAGACAACAGCATGTACTTGGCGTTCAACGCCAAGTTACGTCATCAATTTCCGAATAAAGTATGGACTATTATATATTGATGGAAAGCTCTGGATGTCTACTTTCCAACACCGTTGAGAGCGCGCCATTTGGAGTTCTGTAGCTCCAGAAAATCCATTTTGAGTGCAGGGAGGTCAGATTCCAACAGCATCAGCAGTCCTTTTGTCAGCCCTTTTCAGAGTTTTGCTCAAGTCCCTCAATTTCAGCCAGAAATTACCTGAAATCACAGAAAAACACACAAACTCCTAGTAAAATCCAGAAATGTGAATTTAACATAAAAACTAATGAAAACATCCCTAAAAGTAACTAGATCATACTAAAAACTACCTAAAAACAATGCCAAAAAGCGTATAAATTATCCGCTCATCACCCTTATCTTCTCCGTCTTCCCTCAGCTCTCCCACCACCACATCGGCAGCTTGGTCGTTGAATACTGCCAATTTTGTAGCTCGTGCACTCCTTAAGCTCGTACCCACACACTCCCTTTCCGCAACTATTCTTCGTTGTTCACAGCTATAGTCACTTTTTTCATTAGCTTCTTCATAACAATTCAATCCAAAAGCCTCACGTCCTACTTCTTTAACTAGCACATCAAATCTATTGATACCTATTGTGATATGGACCCATTCATTAATCATATCCATGATACAAGTATCAATTTGTACTCGTCCAACACTAAAAGACATGCACGATTCTATCACTTTGTCACGACCGACTACTTCCCCCATTGGCCTCCTAACATACTAAAGGTATCTGCTGACCACGCATGTAACGGAACTCCGTAACATTCTAACCACACTCTTTGAGTTTCACATCGCTCTATCTCATCCCATCTCTATATACTATAGAAGAATTGCAAGAGACTATGCATTTTAAACATATATGCTTCTTCCGCATTCAATGCAGAATCAAAAGTCAAAAGAACTTTATATGCTCTCAATTTCCATACTTAGACAACTTGAGGCAGGTTTTTTCCAATAATCTTTTTCAAGGAACTTAAATCAATTGCCTTCGTCGTACTGCCGACCAGACTTATCTGTAGCCATTTCAGATTTTCTTTCACCACTGATACAATTATCAAAGAATAGAATGGTTTAATGTTTTGATCTGTCATGCTCATGAGACTATATTGGCTGCATTGTCTACATCTCTAGCTATATTTTATTTTTGTTATGGTTTTGGTCTACAATAAATCAGTCTTATACCATCCCTTCTAACTTGTTAACAATATATTATACTTTTACAACTCTATCATTTAGCTCATTCGTTATTTTGAAATATAAAATACTGTTCTGGTAGAGTCATCACTTGATAGAGTCGTTTCCCTTTTTGTAGCACATTAAATATCACAGACTAATAAAAACTTTTGGGACTATATTGTAACTTCCAACCTTTAGGATATTTTGACTCTATACATTGCATAAGTTACATTACTTAATTGATGGATTTCAATTTATTGTTACCAATCATATCTATTGCCAATTGCATGTCAGATCCAGATTATTAAAGGTTATGCCATATTTATTTGAGAGAGAAAGAACCATTCAGCAAATATTTAAGAAGAAGAGGTCAATCGATGCCAAATTCAAGAATGGTAGCTAAAGTTCAAATCTGTATCTATCAAGACCATAATTCATAAACTCCTTGAATCTTTTATTCAGTACCTTCTTGATGACTCTGGGACATTTTTGTTGCCTGTTTTTGTGTTGGAAGAAGATGCCTTGCCGAATAGAATTCATAATTTAGATGATGAAGATTTTCAGGTGTCAGAAGGAACTGCTGATGAAGCAGAAGAACCTTCTCCACTGCCTTCATTTTCAGAACTTGAGTTGAAAATTAAGGAATCCATTGAGTCCCTTGGGGGTGCAGTCTTCCCCAAGTTGAATTGGAGTGCCCCAAAAGATTCGGCTTGGATAAATACTTGTGGCAGCCTTCGTGGCACCTCTTTCAGTGAGATTGCACTCTTACTCCGCGCATCTGACTCATTGGTGCATGATTTGTGCCACGCTTATGACTCTTGCTGAGATAAATCTTCGTCCAAAACCTAGAGTTTTTTTCTTGCCCTTCAAAAATGGTATCCATCCCTTCAACCTGACATGGAGTTTCGTTGCTTTTTGCGAGATCGAAAATTACTTGGAATTTCTCAGCGAGAAGTTACTACCTTTTATCCTCCTTCGCTTGAAAAGAAGAGGAGCTTCCAATTGCTGATACAGGGATTTTTCAACAGTTATGTTGGAGATAGATTTGAGTCTCAAAACTACTCATTTGATGTTTATATTACAAGGGACGAGAGAGTTAAGGTCATGGACTTTAACCCTTGGGTTGCCTTTACCAGAGAAGGAACCTAGAAAGTAAAAAAAAAAGGGAACTATGTATTCTTAAAAACTATTTCGACAACTGATAACAGATGAGCAATAAACATAAAGAAGTTTAACCCCAAGTATGTTGGGTCATTTGATGTATTAGAACAAACTGAACTAGTAGTATCTCAAGTGTTTTTATTACCGTACTTTTGAACTTGTGCAATGTATTCCTTACCTCGCAGCTCTAGAAATGTATTTCTCCATGCAACTTATGTCCGAGAACCTTAACCAGTTCAATTCAAGAAGATCTAGAATTTCGAGTGACTCCAATTAGGATTGATGATGTCAACATTAAGAAACTCCGAAGATAGGAGGTCTCATTAGTGAAGGCGACATGAGAATCAAGTCAAAGAGGACAAGCATACCAGAGGATTTGAACTAGGATGAGAGAGGACTAACTGTGCTCAGTCGTAAGTAGTTAAATTTGGGAGCAAAATTCTAAAGTAGGTGGGTAAGATGTAAAACCCGCAAAATTAGTAAATAATTAGCTAATAAATTAATTATTAATCAAAAAAATTAGAAAATGGGATTCTATAGTTTAATGAGGTAGAGCAAATTAAAATAAGAATTTTGACATTAATTTTAAACAATTTAGCCCAAAATTGAGCCGAACGAACCGAACCAATCGAATTAAACCCAAACCGGACCTGTGGGCCCAACCAACTCCTTTAAGTTAATGAGCATCCGTTTATTCTTCTTCTTCTTCTTCAATGAAGAACCCGTGGAGCATACAAGGAAATGGGGGAAAGGTTCCAAACCCTTGGCATAGATTCAAACTCACGTAACTTTTAATCTGGAGCTCTGATTGATGCATCGTTTACGGCCACGCATCCACAATGACGAGCTCTACGAAGTCCGATACCTTTCAAGGAGAAAAAATCACATTCCTAGCTATTACTCTCTCTTCTTCGGTTTGAAAATGTTGAGGTTTTGAGGTATTGATATTTTGTGTAATTTTGGTGTTTAGGATCAAATTATCTTGGTGGACTTACCGAGTCTTGTCCCAATTTCCCGTTGGTAAGGTAAGAATTCTAGAACTTTAGTTAATTCCCTAATTTTGTGTGTTGGGTATTAAATTTGGATATGTTTATGTGTCGTGATGACTTGCATCATCTACCCTTTTTTCTTGCATAAAAAGGACCATAAAAGAGGCATAATCTCATTTGATCATTACAATACATGCCTTAATTGATGAATATCATAGTACATTACTTTGAAATGATTTTGTGCTGAATTTTAGGAGAAAAGGACATCAAAAATGGGAAGGAAACAACAAATCAAATGGGGCGTGTGAAGCAGGCGTACCACTTGGAACAAACGCCACAAAATTACATTGGCGTGGTACGCCAAAAGCTGGGCGTGGCACGCCTGTACAACTTTCCAGAGAGCGACAATGAAGACCATTGAAGGGGCGTGGCACGCCAGAGGCTGGGCGTGGCACGCCAATTCATCATTTAGAAGGGTTAATCACTAGGGAGTGCCACTTTGGTTCGAAGGCGTGGCACGCCAGCTCCAGAATTCACTTGGGCGTGCCACTTGAGGATCAAGGCATGGTACGCCAAGCTTAAGAGACCTACAATTAAATGGGCATGCCACTTGAGCAACATGGCATGGCACGCTGGTACAAGAATCCAGAGAGGAGGTTGAAGGCTAAATGAGGTCTGGGCGTGCCACTTGAGCAACCAGGCGTGGCACGCCAATGAACAAGAAGGCAAAGCAAAGCTGGGAGTGCCACTTGGTGTCAAAGGTGTGGCACGCCAGCCCAATAATTCCACTAAGGTGTGCCACTTGAACAACATAGGCATGGCACGCCAATGCACAAAGAAGACCCAAACCAAAGCTGGGCGTGCCACTTGAAGTCGAAGGCATGGCACGCCAGCTCACATATCTCACTTGGGCGTGCCACTTGTATGACCAGGTGTGGCATGCCAACACTCAAGGAAGCCAAGCAAAAGCTGGGTGTGCCACGTGGTATCGAAGGTGTGGCATGCCAGCAAAGGAATCTCACTTTGGCGTGCCACTTGAACGTTCAGGCGTGGCACGCCAGCTCTTGGAACCAAGGCTAGTGATGGGTGTGGCACGCCAGTCTCATGGCGTGGCACGCTGGTAGTGTTTTCCAAAGAAAGAGATAAGAAGCCAATGAACTGCGCGTGCCACTTGAACGATGAGGCGTGGCACGCCAGACCATGGGCGTGCCACGCTGGAACAAGTTTCCAGAAAGTATGAAGATGAGGAAATGGCATGGGTGTGCCACTTTGTATCGAAGGCGTGGCACGCCAGGCTACTTGAGGTTATTAAAATGGCCTGGGCGTGCCACTTTGGCTCGAAGGCGTGGCACGCCAGGTTGCAAAGGTCAATTAAAATACCCTGGGCGTGCCACTTTGGCTCGAAGCCGTGGCACGTCAGGGATGCAATGAAGGAGGGCGTTCCACTTGGATGATGAGGCGTGGCACGCCAAGCCAGAATCCAAGGAAGCATGACACGCCAGTGAAGCGCCAGTCACATGCCAGCTGGAAGATCACATTTGTTAAGTTTCTTTTCCCTCCAAATTGTAATTTTCTTTTCACTTTTGTATTTTCCTTTATTTTTCTAGACCTAGTAGTAGTATAAATATCCCTTGGAAGTATTAAAAAGGGAGATCTGAGTAGTAAGGGGATCGTGGATAGTTCTCGTTGGATTCACTTTTCACTTTTTACACTTTTTCTCTTCCACATCTTGTACTTTCTCTCTGAGCTATGAGTAGCTAAATTCCCTCTCATTGAGAGAGGGAGCTCTATTGTACTTGATGGATTAATGATAGTGAATTTCTTCTTCTCTTCATCTTCTCTTTGATTTGCTAGAAGGAATTTCGTTTTTCATGCTTAGTGTTCAATCATCTTGGAAAAGAGATTGAATACAAAATAGGTTTCATGGGAACCTTGGAAAAGGAAACATGAAACCATGCTAGAAATCCCTTCTCACACTTGAGTAGGATCTGGGTTTTGGTGCTTGGATATGGTGACATATAATCCTCCCTCTACTTGGACCTATGATGATGTGTGGTATAATTAGGAACCAATCATATCTCTCTTCATGAGCAATTAGACCAAGAAATTGGCTATCGATCAAGATCTGAGAGATTGAGTCACCAAGGGATTGGGGCTCAATCAATTATGATTGCCAAGAGGTCAATGAGTTGCATGATTGAAGATGATATAAGCTGGATTTAATTCAAAGAGACAATATCTCCTGATCTCAATGAATCCCCCTTATTCTTATCTCTCCTATTCTTTTATAGCTTTCATTTACATTATGCAAATCCCCATTCCCTGTTTACATTCTTGCCATTTCTATTTCTGCACTCTATTGCCTTTCGTTATTCATTTGCCATTTATGTTTCTGCCATTTATTATTCTGCAATCATAACTTATTCTGTTTAGCCTGACTAATTCACCAATTGATTAAAAATTACTCAAATCTACCAATCTCTATGGATACGATCCCACTTCACTTTGGGTTATTACTTGACGATAATATTGGTGCGCTTGCCAAATAGCGAATTCACCATTTTTATTGTGGGGAGTGAATTCAAACTCATCGAGTTTTATGGCGCCGTTGCCGGGGATTGGTTTGAATTTAACAATGATCAAATTGATTGGAGAACTAGATTAAGCATTTCATTCACCTTGTTGCTTTTCTTTTTTTGTGATCTTTAATTTCTTTTTCTATCCTGGTTTTTTTCTTTTTTTTTTTGGGATCATCTTAACTATTCACTGCTCATATTTTCACTCTTCTAACTGTTTGATTTATTGCATCAACCAAGCTAATCGCTAATCTTAACTGAGGCTATTTTTTTTACTTGCTCTCTACCTACTGTGTGTATGACAGGTAAAAAGGGGGAAACTTCATCCTCTTTTGATAGTAAACCTGAGAGGACCTTCCTTAGATTAATGAGGGCTAGAGGTAAAGGCATAGTTGGAGAGAAACCAGGGGAAGAAGATCTAACCACTACCATGGATGACGAAGTGCAAGACAATGTTGAAGGAGTTGCTGGCAATCATGCTGGGCAAGAGAGGAGAGTCTTAGGCTCCTACATCAACCTAAATCCAGGAAACTGTGGCAGCAGCATTCTCAAGCCACAATTCATGCTAACAACTTTGAGTTGAAACCTCAACTCATCACACTTGTCCAGAATAACTGTTCATATGGAGGAAGTTCCCAAGAAGACCCAAATCAACATCTCAACACATTCTTGAGGATATGTGATACTGTAAAGTCCAATGGGGTACACCCTGACACCTACAAGCTACTCTTGTTCCCTTTCTCACTCAGAGATAAGGCAGCAAAGTTGGAAGCATTTCACAATGAGAGCGTAACCACGTGGGAGGATGTTGTAAACAAATTTCTAGAAAGATTTTACCCTCTACAAAGGATCAACAGGCTAAGAGCTGAGGTGCAAACTTTCAGACAGCTAGATGGTGAAACACTCTATGAGGCATGGGAGAGGTTCAAGGATCTAACAAGAAAATGCCCACCGGATATGTTTAATGAATGGGTGCAACTTCACATTTTTTATGAAGGACTAACCTATGAATCAAAGAAGGTTGTGGACCACTCTTCAGGGGATTCACTCAACAAGAAGAAGACCATTGAAGAAGCCATACATGTCATTGAAACTGTAACTGAGAATGACTACTTCTATACTTCAGAAAGAGGCTAAAAGAAAGGGGTGTTGGAACTCAACTCTGTAGATGTCTTGCTGGCACAAAACAAGGTCATTGCAGCACAACTAGCAGCCTTGACCAAGAAGATAGAGAACAACCAAGTTGCAGTTATCCAAGCTCAAGCACCACCCCAAGAAGGAGATGCACTAGAAGTTGAATGTGAGCAAGCAAACTATGTGCACAACCCCTCTCGACCACCATATGACCCCAACTCCAAGACATACAACCCAGGATGGAAGAACCACTCAAACTTTGGGTGGAGAAACCAACTAAACCACAACCAAGATCATAACAAGCCATACCAATCCAATTAGTACCAAAATCACAACCCCAACCATCAATCAAACAACAACAGACACTACCACAATCCACCTAACACGTCATACCGTTCCACCCAGCAAACACAAAACAACCACCATCAAGACACATTAAGCTCAACCATACAACCATGTGAGATCAGAGGCAACTTTAAAGGAGTGGAGGCTGCAATCGCACAACTATCATCACAGATCACAGGGGCCATTTCCACCCTTTTGGAGAGACAAGCACGGGCTGAAAGGAAGATAGATGCCAATTGATGAGCGGATAATTTATACGCTTTTTGGCATTGTTTTTAATATGTTCTTAGTATGTTTTAGTTAGTTTTTATTATATTTTTATTAGTTTTTTGTTAAAATTCACTTTTCTGGACTTTACTATGAGTTTGTGTGTTTTTCTGTGATTTCAGGTATTTTCTGGCTGAAATTGAGGGACCTGAGCAAAAATCTGATTCAGAGGCTGAAAAGGACTGCAGATGCTGTTGGATTCTGACCTCCCTGCACTCGAAGTAGATTTTCTGGAGCTACAGAAGCCCAATTGGCGCGCTCTTAATTGCGTTAGAAAGTAGACATCCTGGGCTTTCCAGCAATGTATAATAGTCCATACTTTGCCCGAGATTTGATGGCTCAAACAGGCGTTCCAAGTCAGCTCAAGAATTTTGGCGTTTAACGCCGGAACTGGCACAAGAATGGGAGTTAAACGCCCAAACTGGCACAAAAGCTGGCGTTTAACTCCAAGAAAAGTCTCTACACATAAAAGCTTCAATGCTCAGCCCAAGCACACACCAAGTGGGCCCGGAAGTGGATTTTTATGTCATTTACTCATCTTTGTAAACCCTAGGCTACTAGTTCTTTACAAATAGGACCTTTTACTATTGTATTTTCATCTTGGTTCTTCTGGTTACCTTTCTGGGGCCGAAGCCAATGATCACTATTATCACTTATGTATTTTCAACGGTGGAGTTTCTACACACCATAGATTAAGGTGTGGAGCTCTGCTGTACCTCGAGTATTAATGCAATTACTATTGTTCTTCTATTCAATTCGGCTTATTCTTGTTCTAAGATATCACTTGTTCCTCAACTTGATGAATGTGATGATCCGTGACACTCATCATCATTCTCACCTATGAATGTGTGCCTGACAACCACCTCCGTTCTACCTTAGATTGAGTGGATATCTCTTGGATCCCTTAATCGGAATCTTCGTGGTATAAGCTAGAATTGATGGCGGCATTCAAGAGAATCCGGAAGGTTTAAACCTTGTCTGTGGTATTCTGAGTAGGATTCAAGGATTGAATGACTGTGACGAGCTTCAAACTCCTGAAGGCTGGGCGTTAGTGACAGACACAAAAGAATTAATGGATTCTATTCCAACCTGATTGAGAACCGACAGATGATTAGCCGTGCTGTGACAGAGCGCGTTGAACATTTTCACTGAGAGGATGGGACTATAGCCACTGACAACGGTGATGCCCAACATACAACTTGCCATGGAAAGGAGTAAGAAGGATTGGATGAAGACAGTAGAAAAGCAGAGAGACAGAAGGAACAAAGCATCTCCATACGCTTATCTGAAATTCTCACCAATGAATTACATAAGTATCTCTATCTTTATTTTATGCTTTATTCATAAATCATCCATAACCATTTGAATCTGCCTGACTGAGATTTACAAGATGACCATAGCTTGCTTCATACCAACAATCTCCGTGGGATCGATCCTTACTCGCGTAAGGTTTATTACTTGGACGACCTAGTGCACTTGCTGGTTAGTTGTGCGAAGTTGTGATAAAGAGTTGAGATTGCAATTGAGCGTACCATGTTGATGGTGCCATTGATGATCACAATTTCGTGCACCACCAATCAAGAAGAATATAGATCAAATCTGAAAAATTAAGGCGCAGCAATCTCAAATCTGGAAGCACAAGTGGTGATTTTATCTAAGCAAATCCCAATGCCTACACACATATTTCCCAGTGACACCATGGCCAACCCAAGAGGGGAATGCAAGGCCATCACACTTAGAAATGGAAAAGTGGTAGAAGAGGCAACCCCAAGCTAAGAAAATCATGAAAAGAAAGCTACAGAAAAGCCTGAAAATAAGAAAGAAGAAGATACCCCTGGCCCATCTTCACCGAAGCCAGTCTTGAAGCCTTATGTGCCAAAGACACCTTATCCACAAAGGCTAAGGAAGGATGGGAAGAATGGCTAGTTTTTTAGATTCTTAGAGATCTTCAAAAAGCTCCAAATCAATATACCATTTGCTGAAGCACTAGAGAAAATGCCCCTCTACGCTAACTTCTTGAAGGAACTAACGACAAGAAAAAGAAACTGGGGAGAAAAGGAGACTGTAGTGCTACCTGAGGAGTGTAGTGCTATCATACAAAAGAAACTTCCCTAGAAAACAAAAGACCCAAGAAGCTTCCAAATCCCCTGCATCATAGGGGATATCAATATTGAGAAAGCCTTATGCGACTTGGGAGCTAGCATCAATCTCATGTCCTTGAACATGATGAGGAGGATGAGAATTGAGGAAGCCAAACCAACAAGAATGGCACTCCAACTGGCTGACATAACATTCAAGTTCCCACATGGGGTAGTGGAAGATTTATTGGTAAAAGTAGGAAAATTCATTTTTCCAGCTGACTTTGTTGTGCTGGATATGGAAGAAGAGGCTAACACTTCAATTATCCTATGAAGGCCATTCTTAGCTACTGCTGGAGCCATCATTGACGTGCAAAAAGGGGAACTAGTCTTGAGATTGCATAAAGAAAAGATGGTTTTCAATGTCTTCAAGGCAATGAGTTACCCCAAGGAATCCTAGGAGAATGCATGAGGTAGACACCATGGAATAGATAGTTCAAGGGGTTTTGAAAGAAGAGCAATGTGAAGGGACTATGGAATTGGAGCAGCAAACACCAAGTGGAGAACTACAACAAGAAACCATGGAGAGTTCAATCATGACAAACCACAAAGACAGCAAGGAAGGAGAGGCACCAAAACTAGAGCTGAAAACCTTACCATCAAACTTGAAATATGCATATTTGGGTGACAACAAGACTTACCCAGTGATTATCAACTCAAGCTTGAGTGAGGAACAAGAAGTGGAACTTATCCAAGTGCTGAAACAACACAAAGATGCTATAGGCTGGACGCTTGCAGACTTAAAGGGGATCAGTCCTTCAATGTACATGCACAAGATCCTACTTGAGGAGGGTGATAAGCCCTCAAGACAACAACAAAGAAGGCTGAACCCAACTATTGAAGTGGTCCAGAAAGAGGTGTTGAAGTTGTGGCAAGCTGGGATGATCTACCCCATCTAAAACAGCCATTGGGTGAGCCATGTGTAAGTAGTCCCTAAGAAATGAGGGGTTACTGTTGTACCAAATGAGAAGAATGAGCTGATACCAACAAGAACAGTGACTGGCTGGCGCATGTGTATCGATTACAGGAAGCTCAATGAAGCCACCAGGAAGGACCACTTCCCCTTACCATTCATGGACCAGATGCTTAAAAGACTGGCCGGACATGAATACTATTGCTTCCTAGACGGTTATTCGGGTTACAACCAAACAGTTGTAGACCCCAAGGACCAGGACAAACCTTCATTTACTTGTCTGTATGGTGTCTTTGCTTATAGGAGAATGCCTTTTGGATTGTGCAATGCACCTACAACATTCCAAAGGTGCATGCTCTCCATATTTTCAGACATGATTGAAAGATTCATTGAGGTGTTTATTGATGACTTCTATGTGTTTGGTAACTCATATTCTGATTGCTTGTATCACTTAGCCTTGGTGCTAAAGAGATGCCAAGAGACAAACCTTGTTTTAAATTAGAAAAAATGCCATTTCATGGTTACAGAGGGGGTGGTCCTTGGTCATAAAATCTCAAAAAGAGGCATAGAATTGGACAGTGCAAAGGTGGAGGTGATTGAAAAGTTACCCCCCACCCTGCAATGTCAAAGTAATTAGAAGTTTTCTAGGACATGCTGGCTTCTATAGGAGGTTCATTGGAGACTTCAAGGTTGCCAAACCTTTGAGTAACCTACTCGTCTCTAATGTACCCTTTGTTTTTGATAATGAATGCATGTTAGCTTTTGAAGAACTTAAGAACAAACTTTCCTCTGCACCTATCATAATTTACCCTTTGAGTTGATGTGTGATGCATCAGATTTTGCTGTGAAGGCTGTTTTAGGACAGAGGAAGGATAAATTGGTGCATGTCATTTACTATGCCGCAAGGTTCTTAATGAGAATAAAAGGAACTATACCACTACAGAGAAGAAATTACTTGCCATTGTCTTTGCTTTTGATAAGTTTAGATCATATCTCATTGGTTCTAAAGTAATTGTATTCACTGATCATGCAGCACTCAAATACTTGCTTAACAAACAAGAATCCAAGCCCAGACTAATAAGATGGATCCTACTACTCCAAGAGTTTGACATTGAAATTAAAGACAGGAGTGGAGCAGAGAACAAAGTGGCTGACCACCTCTCAAGGATTCTACAAGAAGAGGAAGAGGCACACCATTTTGCAGTAAATGAAAGCTTCCCTGATGAATAATTGATGATGATCCAAAAAGCCCCTTGGTTTGCGGACATAGCCAACTTCAAGGCCATTGGGGAATTACTAACCAACATCAACAAACACATGAGGGGAAAGCTCATCAAAGATGCCAAACACTACATCTGGGATGAGCCATATTTGTTCAAAAAGTGTGCTGATGGAATCTTGAGGAGGTGTGTATCCCATGGGGAAGGACAAGAGGTGCTTTGGCAATGTCATGGATCTACATATGGAGGCCATTTTAGTGGCGAAAAAACAGCAGCCAAGGTACTCCAATGTGGATTCTACTGGCCAAGCATTTTCAAGGATGCAAATGACTTAGTGTCAAGATGTGATGAATGCCAAAGGGCTGGCAATCTACCCAAGAAAAATAAGATGCCACAGAGGTTTATAATGCAGTTAGAACTATTTGATGTGTGGGGAATTGACTTTATAGGACCTTTCCCATCCTCCTACTTAAACAGTTATATACTTGTGGCTGTAGATTATGTATCAAAGTGGGTGGAAGACATGGCCACTGTAACAAATGACAACAAGGTTGTAATAAGCTTCTTGAGAAGGAATATTTTCAATAGATTTGGGGTTCTCAGAGCTCTCATTAGTGATGGAGGAATGCATTTCTACAACAAACAACTAGAAACACTCCTTCTCAGATATGGAGTCAAGCACAAAGTGGTAACTCCTTATCATCCACAGACCAATGGGCAAGCAGAGATTTCCAACAGGGAGCTTAAAAGGATTCTTGAAAAAACTATTGGAAGCTCAAGAAGGGACTGGTCTAAGAAGTTGGATGATGCTTCATGGGCCTACAGGACAGCCTTTAAAACACCCATTGGGATGTCCCTATACCAATTGGTATTTGGCAAGGCTTGCAATTTGCCAGTTGAGCTTGAACATAGAGCATTATGGGCTCTAATATTGCTAAACTTTGATGAGCAAGCTGCTGGAGAAAGAAGGCTAATGCAACTCAACGAGCTGGAGGAGTTTAGGAACCAAGCATATGAGAATGCAAAAATTTACAAAGAAAACACAAAAAGGTGGCATGATCAAAAGATAACAAGGAGGGAGTTCACTGAAGGCCAAAAGGTGTTATTGTACAATTCTTGACTCAAATTCTTCCCTGGGAAGCTTAAGTCTAGATGGTCAGGACCCTTCACCATCATCAAAGTGTTCCCCTATGGTCAAGTGGAGCTCATGGAGGACAAAACACAAAGAACCTTCACTGCAAATGGCCATAGATTGAAGCATTACCTAGGGGACTCACTGGATGAGAGGAGAGTGAGCTACCACCTCAACTGAGAAAGGAAGAACGTCAAGCTAGTGACGATAAAGAAGCGCTAGTTAGGAGGCACCCCAACACTTTATATCCTTTTGATTTATTGCTTTCTTAGAAGTAGATTGTAAATATTAGCTTATGAGGTTTAATATCAGTTTTGGTAGTTAGGATATCTTTATGATCTATCTTCTCTTCTATTTTGGGAGTGCAACTAGATGAATGCATTTACTGATGATGAGTGATTGGGCTGAGAACTAGCTAAAAAGCTAAGTTTGGTGTGGCCACTCACCCACTTAATCTAGGCTTACAACCATTTGGATAAACTAATTTTGAAGAGTAAGCCCAGAGATTAAGTTTGGTATGGCCACCACCACACAAGGATCACCGAGCAAGCCCAATATCACTCAATATGAAAGCATTTAATATATTGGTAGAAGCCTGAATGTGGGTTTTAATATGTTTAAAAGAGATTAGAAGCAAAAGAATGTGAAAAGATTGGAATTATTTAGCCTCCATGAACACATTAAAAACCCAATGATGAACCCAATTTATTGAGATGCAAATGAATTAAATTTGGTGTCCCAAGGGACACCCATCAATTACAACTCCATTCACTGGCATTAAAAAGGAATGTGGAGGATTCTTTTGTCATTACTAATGGGGTTTCGGTTTTATTTTCAGGAGGATGAGTGGGGCCCACATGATTGATAGCAAAGAAGTAAAAGTGTACTTGCACTTTGGAACTCAACACATGCAGAAAGCAAGTGAGATAAGGATTGGTGCCTCTTCCCACGCTAGGCGCCACTCCCCAAGTGGGAAAATGTTAAACCAATTCCACTTCCCACCATTCAAACCACGCATTTCATCCCCTTTAAAACCCCTCACTTTCCCATCTCCCTCCCACTTCAAACCCCACTCCACACACGAAAGAAACCTGCACAGTTCCTTTCTTTCTCTCGTCCCTTTCCTCTTTTTATTCCCTTTCTTTCCCTACTTCTCTTTCTTTACTTGATTGCGACAATCAAGTCCTAAGTTTGGTGTTGGAGCAAAAACCTTATTTTGCTTGCATTTCCTCGCAACATCCCCTTACCATCTCAGAATCCTCAAACACACTCTCTCAACCCAATGGCACCACCAAAATCCTCAGCTTCAAAGAAAAGAAAAAAACCAAAGAACCAACTTCTGGTTCCTCAAGCTCAACCTTCAATGAATACAAGTTCCTCTCCGCATTCAACCAAAACCAATTCTATGGTTGGGTGAGCGAGAGGGAAATCATCCCAGAGGTTGGCTTCCAATTGGGAAGGAATGAGCACCCTGAGATCAACATTGAGATAAACAATAGAGGCTGGACAATCTTGTGCAACCCACCAAAGAAGGTGGTAGAAAGCTTGGTGAGAGAGTTTTACGCCAATGCTGTGCCCCAGCTAGGACAGGCCTATGGTTACATCAGCTATGTGAGGGGGAAATCTATTGACTATAGCCCCTCTAACATAAAAAGGGTGCTGATGGTGAAGCGTACAAATTCCACCCAAAGCTATGAGGAGAGGATGAAACAACCAGACCCAGGATTTCATGAAATCTTGAATGAAATTTGTGTGCTCAATGTGCAATGAATAAATGACAAGGATGGGAGACCCAACCAGCTGAGAAGAATGGGACTTGAGCCCTCAAGCTAGAGGATGGCTAGATTTTGTGAGAAGATCTTTGATCGCCACATCCAACACTTCAGAGGTGACCAAGGAGAGAGCTGTGCTCATATACAACATTATGAAGGGAGAGAATATAAATATTGGGGAGCTAATTGCCAACAACAACAACAAAATACTGAAAAGCACCAATGAAAGCACAAGGTTGGCATTCCCGAGCATCATACAAGAGCTATGTGATGAAGCTGGAGTTGAGAAAATAATTGATGAGGTGCTAGTGAAAGAAGACAAGCCTATAACTGCCAAGAAAATGGCCAAAGTGTTGGCTGTCAACCCACTTCAGAGGGCCAGAGAGCATAGAGCTCATGCTCATATGCCACAACAACAACAACAACAACAACAAGAAGAGGCAGAGGAGCAATCACAGTTCCTAGCACTTCAACCGCCACAATATCAGCAATACCATTAATTTCCTAAAGGAGTAAACTGGGAGCAGCTGCAAGGAGATGTGCATCAAATGAAGGAAGATTTGCACCAATTGAGGGAAGATTGATAAACCACTATTTTATGATTCATATTGTGTTTAATTGTGTGATTTTATCAAGTCTTTGCCCACTTATTCATATGATTTGCATGTAATTACAATTCCTTCCTAAAAATACTCTATGATTGAAAACATGCTTCTTTAGCTTTTATTTTCTTTTATTTAATCCTCTCTTATTACCATTAGATGCCTTGATATGTGTGTTAAGTGATTTCAGGAATTACAGGGCAGGAATGGCTTAAAGGATGGAAAGGAAGCATGCAAAAATGGAAGGAACACAGAGAATTGAGGAGATAACCAGCGAGAAGTCACACGGTCGCATGGCTAACACGACCGCGCGAAATGGAAGAAATAATAATGACGCGCTCGCGTGCCTGACGCAACCGCGCGGATAGGAAGCTGCATGAACGACGCGAAAGGGTGGATGATGCGTACGCGTGGTACGAGAAACGCTGAGTGACGTGAACGCGTGGACGACGCGGCTGCGTGACGTGCGCGATCTGCAGAATTTCAGAAGTCGCTGGCAGAGTTTCTGGGCTGGATTTCAACCAAGTTTTTGGCCCAGAAACACAGATTAGAGACAGGGAACATGCAGAGACAGAGAACAACATTCATTCCACATAATTTTTAGTTTTTAGATCTGAATTTACTTCTCCCCTAGGTTTTACTCACTTGGATATTCATTAGGATTTTGAAGATTTTGGCTTTAGCTTTTGAGAAGAGTCTACCTCCCGTACTAGTCATTATATTCTGTTATTTACTTTTCATTTATTCTTCCATATTCCTAATTCCTCCAGAGTTGACATTTGATTATTTTCACAAGTTATTAATATAGAGTATTTTTATTTTCAATTAATCCCTTTCATTATTATTTATCATGTCTTCTTTTATTTTCCCCATTGATTCTGTGAAGTTTATAATTATGATGAGTGAGTAGTTCTATAACTTGATTGGGAGATGATTGAAAGGAAACCTTGAGTTGAATAACTCAAGAGAGAAATTATAATTGGGTTTATTGTTGGAACCCTCTAATCATTGACACTAGTCCTTCCCAAGGGAGAGGGTTAGGACTTGTGACTTGAAACAGCTTTCCAACTTGCTTGACTTTCCTTTACCTAGTAAGGGATAACTAAGCAAAGCAACTTCCAATTATTAATTAATCTTGAAAGTACTTCAACAAGAATAGGGCTTCCAACTAATCTACTCCCAGTCAAGGCTTTTATTTAAAATTAATTAAATTCTCTAAATTAATTTCCTGTTTATCAACTCAACCATTTTTGAAAACACCTAATTGATAAAATAGCACATCTTTCTGCAACTTGTTGGGAGACGACCTGGGATTCATACTCCCAGTATTTTAATTTCAATATTATGACAACCCTTCTAAATTGATAAGCGGATTTTCAGTTGGTTAAGGACTGTACTTGCAACGTATTTCTATTAATAATTTCTTAACTCGCCAATTTTCGCCACGTCAATTTCTTAACTCGCTAATTTATTGATTGGCATTTATTTATTTGCAATTTCTTCTTTTTATTTTGTCACTCTGAGCTGTACGTTTCTTTCGTTAAATGACGCGTTCACTTCCTGATCCAAGCTTACTAGTATTTGACCCTGAGATTGAAAGAACTATTTCACGTATAAGGCAAGCTCGGTGTCGGCGAGTCCTCTCTGAGGACGAACCTGAAACATCATCTAAGGAAGAAACAAGCTCCCCCTCTACTAATCCAGTTGATTTACGTGCAGGTGACATGGCAGCACCTAGGAGAGTCACTATCCAGGAGGAAGGAGCCCCTGATTTTACACTACAACCATTCCAGGCACACCACCCAGCAGTGGCTGTGGATTTCGAAATAAAGTCTTCGCTACTCAACTTGATGCCCAAGTTTCATGGCTTACCTGCTCAAGAGCCTATCAAGCACCTTAGGGATTTTCAGACTGCTCGTTCTACTGTTAAGCGTGATGGTACTGATGAAACTTCTATTCTGTTAAAAGCCTTCCCATTCTCTCTTGAGGGAACGGCAAGAGAGTGGTACTACACTTAACCCGGAATAACTGTTTCTAACTGGGATACGCTTAGAAGAGAATTTTTGGAGAAATTCTTTCCAGCTGAGGTTGCCGATAAACTGAGGAAAGACATGTCCATGATCATTCAGGATGAATCTGAGACTCTCTATGAATACTTGGAACGCTTCAATAATCTTCTAGAAGCATGTCCCCACCATATGATTGACAAGATAGTGTTGCTTGGCTACTTAACACAGGGCATGAAATCTCAAGATAGGACCACATTGGAAGGTGCTAGCAATGGGTCTATGAAAAAGTACAAGACTAGGAAGAAGCATGGCAATTGATCAGCGACTTAGCTGAATCTACTAGGAATCATAGGCAGAAACAAAGTTAGTCAAGAACTGTTGTAGAGGTATTGGTGGACGAAATTGTGATCCTCTTTGTATTTGCATGAGATTTAAAAATTGGCTCTATTGGAATTTATGATCACAACTTCATTCAACTTAACCAGCAAGTGTACTGGGTCATCCAATTAATACCTTACGTGAGTAAGGGTCGATCCCACAGAGATTGTTGGTATGAAGCAAGCTATGGTCACCTTGTAATTCTCAGTTAGGCAGATTAAATTGGTTTATGGGTTTCAAAAATTAATAATAAATAGAAAATAAAAAAGGGATAGAAATACTTATGTAAATCAATAGTGGGAATTTCAAATAGGTGTATGGAGATGCTAGGATCCTTTCGAATCTCTACGTTCGTATTACTTTCATCCAATCCTTCTTACTCCTTTCTATGGTGATGAGCGGATAATTTGTACGCTTTTTGGCATTGTTTTTAGTATGTCTTTAGTATGATTTAGTTAGTTTTTAGTATATTTTTATTAGTTTTTAATTAAAATTCACTTTTCTGGACTTTACTATGAGTTTGTGTGTTTTTCTGTGATTTCAGGTATTTTCTGGCTGAAATTGAGGGACCTGAGCAAAAATCTGATCCAGAGACTGAAAAGGACTGCAGATGCTGTTGGATTCTGACCTCCCTGCACTCGAAGTAAATTTTCTGGAGCTACAGAAGCCCAATTAGCGCGCTCTCAACGGCGTTGGAAAGTAGACATCCTGGGCTTTCCAGCAATATATGATAGTCCATACTTTGCCCAAGATTTGATGGCCCAAACTGGCGTTCAAAGTCACCTTCAGATTTCCCAGCGTTAAACGCCGGAACTGGCACCAAAATGGGAGTTAAACGCCCAAACTGGCATAAAAGCTGGCGTTTAACTCCAAGAAGAGTCTCTACACGAAAATGCTTCATTGCTCAGCCCAAGCACACACCAAGTGGGCCCGGAAGTGGATTTTTATGTCATTTACTCATCTTTGTACACCTTAGGCTACTAGTTCTCTATATATAGGACCTTTTACTATTGTATTTTAATCTTCTGATCTTTGGAAACTTTTGTTCTTTAGATCTTTTGATCACTTTGGGAGGCTGGCCTCACGGCCATGCCTAGACCTTATTCTTATGTATTTTCAATGGTGGAGTTTCTACACACCATAGATTAAGGTGTGGGGCTCTGCTGTACCTCGAGTATTAATGCAATTACTATTATTCTTTTATTCAATTCCGCTTGTTCTTATTCTAAGATATTCATTCGCACTCAAGAACTTGATGAATGTGATGATTACGTGACACTCATCATCATTCTCACTGATGAACAAAGTGACTGACAACCACTCTTGTTCTACAAGCAAACAAGGCTCTAATGTTTATCTCTTGGGTTCTTTAACCGGAATCTTCGTGGTATAAGCTAGAACTGATGGCGGCATTCAAGAGAATCCGGAAGGTCTAAACCTTGTCTGTGGTATTCTGAGTAGGATTCAATGATTGAATGACTGTGACGTGCTTCAAACTCCTGAAGGCGGGGCATTAGTGACAGACGCAAAAGAATCACTGGATTCTATTCCGGCCTGATTGAGAACCGACAGATGGATAGCCGTGCCGTGACAGGGTGCGTTGAACATTTCCAATGAGAGGATGGGAGGTAGCCACTGACAACGGTGAAACCCTACATACAGCTTGCCATGGAAAGGAGTAAGAAGGATTGGATGAAGACAGTAGGAAAGCAGAGAGACGGAAGGGACAGCATCTTCATACGCTTATCTGAAGCTCTCACCAATGATATACATAAGTATCTCTATCTTTATCTTTATGTTTTATTCATCATCTATACCCATTTGAGTCTGCCTGACTAAGATTTACAAGGTGACCATAGCTTGCTTCATACCAACAATCTCCGTGGGATCGACCCTTACTCGCGTAAGGTTTATTACTTGGACGACCCAGTGCACTTGCTGGTTAGTTGTGCAAAGTTGTGTAGTGATCACAATTTCGCGCACCAAGTTTTTGGCGCCGTTGCCGGGGATTGTTTTGAGTATGGACAACTGACGGTTCATCTTGTTGCTTAGATTAGGTATTTTTTTTTCAGAGTTCTTAAGAATAAATTCTAGTGTTTCATGATGATCTGTTGAAGTCTGGCTGGCTGAGAAGCCATGTCTAATCTTATTGGACCGAGGTTTCAACCTATCATCACAAGAGCTTGTTGATTTCTATCAATCTTGCTATTGGAGCAATGATCTGCTAAGGCTTGGCTGGCCATTGGCCATGTCTAGTGTTTTGGACCGAAGCTTTCTTTGAAAGCTTGGCTGGCTGTGAAGCCATGTCTAATTCCTGGACCGGAGTCTTAGACTAGCATTGCAATGATTCCTGGAATTCAAATTAAGAATTCTGAAACCTTTATTTTCTATTTTCATATAATTTTCGAAAAAGCACAAAAAAATTTACAAAATCATAAAAACCAAAAATATTTTATGTTTCTTGTTTGAGTCTAGTGTCTAATTTTAAGTTTGGTATCTTGCATGCATTGTTTATTTGATCTTGGTTCTATTTTCAAGTCAATAGTACAGGGAACTGAAGATTCAGAACATGCAGCAGAGGAATTACACAAAAAAAGCTGGGCGTTCAGAACGCCTAGTGAAGAAGGACAAGACTGGCGTTTAAACGCCAGCCAGGGTGCCTGGTTGGGCGTTTAACGCCCAAAAAGGTAGTGCATTGGGCGTTAAACGCCAGAATGTGCACCATTCTGGGCGTTTAACGCCAGGATGGCACAAGGGGGAGGATTTTGTTTTCAAAATCAATTCTTTAAAGTTTTCAAAGTTTTTCAAAATCAAATCTTTTTCAAATCATATCTTTTCAATCAAATGTTTTCAAAATCAATTTCTTTCCTTTTTCAAAGATACTTACTAACAATTAATGATTTGATTGAACATTTTAAGTATGTTGCCTTTTCTGTTGAGAAAGGTTTAATGTTTGAATCATATCTTTTCTTGTTAGGCAAGTCATTAATTTTTAAAATCAAATCTTTTTAAAATTGTTTTCAAATCATATCTTTTCAATCATATCTCTTTAAAAGCATAACTTTTCAATCATATCTTTTTAATCACATCTTTTTCAAAACAGTTTTTAATCATATCTTTTTGATTTCTAATTTTAAAAATCTTTTTCAAAAATTACTTGATTTCTTTCCTACTCTTGATTTTCGAAAATTAATTAAATTTTTTTCAAAAATGTTTTCAAAATATTTCACTTGATTTTCGAAAATTTCTTCCTCTCTTCCTACATCCTTCTATTTATGGAGTACCACTCCTTCTCAATGCACAATTCGAACTCTTTCTAATTAAGTTCGAATTCTTCTACCTCTTCTTTCTATTTTTCTGTTCCTCTGACACTTCAAGGAATCTCTATACTGTGACATAGAGGATTCCATATTTTCTTGTTCTCTTCTCTTTCATATGAGCAGGAACAAAGACAAAGGCATTCTTGTTGAAGCTGACCCTGAACCTGAAAGGACCTTGAAGCAAAAGCTAAGAAAAGCTAAGGCACAACTCTCTGTAGAGGACCTGACAGAAATCTTCAAAGAAGAAGAAACCATGGCAGCCGAAAACAACAACAACAACAACAATGCAAGGAAGGTGCTGGGTGACTTTACTGCACCTACTCCCGACTTCTATGGGAGAAGCATCTCTATTCCTGCCATTGGAGCAAACAACTTTGAGCTTAAGCCTCAATTAGTTTCTCTAATGCAACAGAATTGCAAGTTTCATGGACTTCCATTGGAAGATCCTCATCAGTTCTTAGCTGAATTCTTGCAAATCTGTGACACTGTCAAGACTAATGGGGTTGACCCTGAGGTCTACAGACTTATGCTATTCCCTTTTGCTGTAAGAGACAGAGCTAGGACATGGTTGGACTCACAACCTAAAGAAAGCCTGGACTCATGGGAAAAGCTAGTCAATGCCTTCTTGGCAAAGTTCTTTCCACCTCAAAAATTGAGTAAGCTTAGAGTGGAAGTCCAAACCTTCAGACAGAAGGATGGAGAATCCCTCTATGAAGCTTGGGAAAGATACAAACAATTGATCAGAAAATGTCCATCTAACATGCTTTCTGAATGGAGCATCATAGGTATTTTCTATGATGGTCTCTCTGAACTATCCAAGATGTCTTTGGATAGCTCTGCTGGAGGATCTCTTCATCTGAAGAAGATGCCTACAGAAGCTCAAGAGCTAATTGAAATGGTTGCAAATAACCAATTCATGTACACTTCTGAAAGGAACCCTGTGAACAATGGGACTAATCAGAAGAAAGGAGTTCTTGAGATTGATACTCTGAATGCCATATTGGCTCAGAACAAAATATTGACTCAGCAAGTCAATTTGATTTCTCAAAGTCTATCTGGAATGCAAAATGCACCAAACAGTACTAAGGATGCTTCATCTGAAGAAGAAGCTTATGATCCTGAGAACCCTTCAATAGAAGAGGTTAATTACCTAGGAGAACCCTATGGAAACACCTATAATTCTTCATGGAGAAATCACCCAAATTTCTCATGGAAGAATCAAAAGAGACCTCAACAAGGTTTCAACAATAATGGTGGAAGAAACAGGTTTAGCAATGGCAAGCCTTTTCCATCATCTTCTCAGCAACAGACAGAGAATTCTAAGCAGAACCCCTCTGACTTAGCAACCATGGTCTCTGATCTAATCAAAACCACTCAAAGTTTCATGACTGAAACAAGATCCTCCATTAGGAATTTGGAGGCACAAGTGGGTCAGCTGAGCAAGAAAGTTACTGAAATCCCTCCTAGTACTCTTCCAAGCAATACAGAAGAAAATCCAAAAGGAGAGTGCAAGGCCATAAACATGGCCGAATTTGGAGAGGAAGGAGAGGAAGTGAACGCCACTGATGAAAACCTCAATGGGCGTGCACTAGCCTCCACTGAGTTCCCCAATGAGGAACCATGGGAATCTGAGGCTCAAAATGAGACCATAGAGATTCCATTGGACTTACTTCTGCCTTTCATGAGCTCTGATGAGTATTCCTCCTCTGAAGAGGATGAGTATGTCACTGAAGAGCAAGTTGCTAAATACCTTGGAGCAATCATGAAGCTAAATGACAAGTTATTTGGAAATGAGACTTGGGAGAACGAACCTCCTTTGCTCACCAAAGAACTGGATGACTTGTCTTGGCAGAAATTACCTCAAAAGAGATGAGATCCTGAGAAGTTTTCCATACCTTGCACCATAGGCACCATGACCTTCAAGAAGGCTCTGTGTGACTTAGGATCAAGTGTAAACCTCATGCCTCTCTCTGTAATGGAGAAGCTAGGGATCTTTGAGGTACAAGCTGCAAGAATCTCACTAGAGATGGCAGACAATTCAAAGAAACAAGCTTATGGACTTGTAGAGGACGTTCTGGTGAAAATTGAAGACCATTACATCCCTGCTGATTTCATAGTCCTAGAGACTGGGAAGTGCATGGATGAATCCATCATCCTTGGCAGACCCTTCCTAGCCACAGCAAAGGCTGTGATTGATGTTGATAGAGGTGAACTGATCATTCAAGTGAATGAAGTATCCTTTGTGTTTAAGGCTCAAGGATATCCCTCTGTCACCATGGAGAGGAAGCATGAAGAGCTTCTCTCAAGACAGAGTCAAACAGAGCCCCCACAGTCAAACTCTAAGTTTGGTGTTGGGAGGCCACAACCAAACTCTAAGTTTGGTGTTGAACCCCCACATTCAAACTCTAAGTTTGGTGTTGGGAGGTTCCAACATTGCTCTGAGTATATGTGAGGCTCCATGAGAGCCCACTGTCAAGCTACTGACATTAAAGAAGCGCTTGTTGGGAGGCAACCCAATGTTATATTTTATCTATTTTCTTTTGTTATTTTATTTTTTTGTAGGTTGATGATCATAAGAAGTCACAAGATCAATTGAAAAAGCAAAAACAGAATGAAAAATAGGAAGAAAAACAGCACACCTTGGAGGAAGAACCTACTGGCGTTTAAACGCCAGTAAGGCTAGTAGTTGGGCGTTTAACGCCCAGTCTGGCACCATTCTGGGCGTTTAACGCCAGAAAGGGGCACCAGACTGGCGTTAAACGCCAGGAAAGGGCAAGAACCTGGCGTTAAACGCCAGAAATGGGCACCAGCCCGGCGTTTAACGCCAGATTTGGCACAAAACACAAATTTTCTTGCCACTTGGTGCAGGGATGACTTTTCCTTGACACCACAGGATCTGTGGACCCCACAGGATCCCCACCAACCCCACCACCCTCTTTCTTCTTCACCCACTCACCAATCACCTCAACACCTCTTCCCCAAAAACCCTTCACCTATCAAATCCCATCTTTCTCTTCACCACTCACATCCATCCTTCATAAAACCCCACCTACCTCACCTTTCAAATTCAAACCACTTTCCCTCCCAAACCCACCCATACATGACCGAACCATGAGCCCCCCTCTCCTATATAAACCCTTCTTCACCCCTTCATTTTCACACAACCTAAACACCACTTCTCCCCCTCTTTGGCCGAACACAAAGCCATTCCCTTCTTCCTCATTTCTTCTTCTTCTACTCTCTTCTTTCTTCTTTTGCTCGAGGACGAGCAAACCTTTTAAGTTTGGTGTGGTAAAAGCATTGCTTTTTGTTTTTCCATAACCATTTATGGCATCCAAGGCCGGAGAAACCTCTAGAAAGAGGAAAAGGAAGGCAAAAGCTTCCACCTCCGAGTCATGGGAGATGGAGAGATTCATCTCAAGGGTGCATCAAGACCACTTCTATGAAGTTGTGGCCTTGAAGAAGGTGATCCCCGAGGTCCCTTTTTCACTCAAAAAGAGTGAATATCCGGAGATCCGACATGAGATCCAAAGAAGAGGTTGGGAAGTTCTTACCAACCCCATTCAACAAGTCGGAATCTTAATGGTTCAAGAGTTCTATGCCAATGCATGGATCACCAAGAACCATGATCAAAGTGTGAACCCGGATCCAAAGAATTGGCTTACTATGGTTCGGGGGAAATACTTGGATTTTAGTCCGGAAAATGTAAGGTTGGCATTCAACTTGCCTATGATGCAAGGAGATGAACATCCTTACACTAGAAGGGTCAACTTTGATCAAAGGTTGGACCAAGTCCTCACTGACATTTGTGAAGAGGGCGCCCAATGGAAGAGAGATTCAAGAGGGAAGCCGGTTCAATTAAGAAGGCATGACCTCAAACCCGTGGCTAGAGGATGGTTGGAGTTTATCCAACGCTCAATCATTCCCACTAGCAACCGGTCCGAAGTTACTCTAGACCGGGCCATCATGATCCATAGCATCATGATAAGAGAAGAAGTGGAAGTTCATGAGGTTATAGCCCAAGAACTCTATAAGGTGGCGGACAAGTCCTCTACCTTAGCAAGGTTAGCCTTTCCTCATCTCATTTGTCACCTTTGTTATTCAGTTGGAGTTGACATAGAGGGAGACATCCTCATTGATGAGGACAAGCCCATCACTAAGAAAAGGATGGAGCAAACAAGAGACCCCTCTCATCATGAGATCCCTGAGATGCCTCAAGGGATGCACTTTCCTCCACAAGACTATTGGGAGCAAATTAACACCTCCCTAGGAGAATTGAGTTCCAACATGGGACAATTAAGGGTGGAGCACCAAGAACATTCCATCCTCCTCCAGGAAATTAGAGAAGATCAAAGAATCATGAGAGAGGAGCAACAACGACAAGGAAGAGACATTGAGGAGCTCAAGCACTCCATAAGACCTTCAAGAGGAAGAACAAGCCGCCATCACTAAGGTGGACCCGTTCTTTAATCTCCTTGTTCTTTATTTTCTTGTTTTTCGAAAATTTCTGCTTTATGTTTGTCCATGTTTGTGTCTTATGATCATTAGTGTCTATGCCTTAAAGTTATGAATGTCCTATGAATCCATCACCTTTCTTAAATAAACAAATGTTCTTAATTGAAAAAGAAAAGAATTGCATGAATTTTGAATTTTATAACAGTTTAATTATTTTGATGTGGTGGCAACACTTTTGTTTTCTGAATGTATGCTTAAACAGTGCATATGTCTTTTGAATTTGTGGTTCATGAATGTTGGCTCTTGAAAGAATGATGAAAAAGGAGACATGTTACTGAGGATCTGAAAAATCATAAAAAAATGATTCTTGAAGCAAGAAAAAGCAGTGAATACAAAAAAAAGAGAAAAACGAAAAAAAAAGGGGAGAAAAGAAAAAAAAAGAAATAAAGTTGTGATCCAAGGCAAAAAGAGTGTGCTTAAGAACCCTGGACACCTCTAATTGGGGACTTTAGCAAAGCTGAGTCACAATCTGAAAAGGTTCACCCAATTATGTGTCTGTGGCATGTATGTATCCGGTGGTAATACTGGAAGACAGAGTGCTTTGGGCCACAGCCAAGACTCAATAAGTAGCTGTGTTCAAGAATCATCATACTTAACTAGGAGAATCAATAACACTATCTGGATTCTGAGTTCCTAAAGAAGCCAATCATTCTGAATTTCAAAGGATAGAGTGAGATGCCAAAACTATTCTGAGGCAAAAAGCTAAAAGTCCTGCTCATCTAATTGATACTGATCTTTATAGATGTTTTTGGAATTCATTGCATATTCTCTTCTTTTTATCTTATTTGATTTTCAGTTGCTTGGGGACAAGCAACAATTTAAGTTTGGTGTTGTGATGAGCGGATAATTTGTACGCTTTTTGGCATTGTTTTTAGTATGTTTTTAGTATGATTTAGTTAGTTTTTAGTATATTTTTATTAGTTTTTAATTAAAATTCACTTTTCTGGACTTTACTATGAGTTTGTGTGTTTTTTTGTGATTTCAGGTATTTTCTGGCTGAAATTGAGGGACCTGAGCAAAAATCTGATCCAGAGACTGAAAAGGACTGCAGATGCTGTTGGATTCTGACCTCCCTGCACTCGAAGTAGATTTTCTGGAGCTACAGAAGCCGAATTGGCGTGCTCGCAACGGCGTTGGAAAGTAGACATCCTGGGCTTTCCAGCAATATATGATAGTCCATACTTTGCCCAAGATTTGATGGCCCAAACCGGCGTTCAAAGTCACCTTCAGATTTCCCAGCGTTAAACGCCGGAACTGGCACCAAAATGGGAGTTAAACGCCCAAACTGGCATAAAAGCTGGCGTTTAACTCCAAGAAGAGTCTCTACACGAAAATGCTTCATTGCTCAGCCGAAGCACACACCAAGTGGGCCCGGAAGTGGATTTTTATGTCATTTACTCATCTTTGTACACCTTAGGCTACTAGTTCTCTATATATAGGACCTTTTACTATTGTATTTTAATCTTCTGATCTTTGGAAACTTTTGTTCTTTAGACCTTTTGATCACTTTGGGAGGCTGGCCTCACGGCCATGCCTAGACCTTATTCTTATGTATTTTCAACGGTGGAGTTTCTACACACCATAGATTAAGGTGTGGGGCTCTGTTGTACCTCGAGTATTAATGCAATTACTATTGTTCTTCTATTCAATTCCGCTTGCTCTTATTCTAAGATATTCATTCGCACTCAAGAACTTGATGAATGTGATGATTATGTGACACTCATCATCATTCTCACTGATGAACAAAGTGACTGACAACCACTCTTGTTCTACAAGCAAACAAGGCTCTAATGTTTATCTCTTGGGTTCTTTAACCGGAATCTTCGTGGTATAAGCTAGAACTGATGGCGGCATTCAAGAGAATCCGGAAGGTCTAAACCTTGTCTGTGGTATTCTGAGTAGGATTCAATGATTGAATGACTGTGACGTGCTTCAAACTCCTGAAGGCGGGGCGTTAGTGACAGACGCAAAAGAATCACTGGATTCTATTCCGGCCTGATTGAGAACCGACAGATGGATAGCCGAGCCGTGACAGGGTGCGTTGAACATTTCCAATGAGAGGATGGGAGGTAGCCACTGACAACGGTGAAACCCTACATACAGCTTGCCATGGAAAGGAGTAAGAAGGATTGGATGAAGACAGTAGGAAAGCAGAGAGACGGAAGGGACAGCATCTTCATACGCTTATCTGAAGCTCTCACCAATGATATACATAAGTATCTCTATCTTTATCTTTATGTTTTATTCATCATCTATACCCATTTGAGTCTGCCTGACTAAGATTTACAAGGTGACCATAGCTTGCTTCATACCAACAATCTCCGTGGGATCGACCCTTACTCGCGTAAGGTTTATTACTTGGACGACCCAGTGCACTTGCTGGTTAGTTGTGCAAAGTTGTGTAGTGATCACAATTTTGCGCACCACATGGCAAGCTGTATGTAGGGGTATCACCATCATCAATGGCTACTTTTAATCCTCTCGGAAAAATGGTCCTATGCGCTGTCACTGCACGGCTAATCGTCTGGAGGCATCACCCTTGTTGATGGCTACATCCCATCCTCTCAGTGAAAATGGTCCAAATGCTCTGTCACAGCACGGCTAATCATCTGTCGGTTATCAATCAGGTTGGAATAGAATCCATTGATTCTTTTGCATTTGTCATCACGCCTAGCCTTCAGGAGCTTGAAGCTCGTCACAGTCATTCAATACCGTAATCCTACTCGGAATACCACAGACAAGGTTAGACTTTCCGGATCCCCATGAATGCCGCCATCTATCTAGCTTATACCACGAAGATTCTGTTGGGGAATCTAAGAGATATGCGCCCGGCCTAAGGTAGAATGGAAGTGGTTGTCAGTCACGCACGTTCATAGGTAAGAATGATGATGAGTGTCACGGATCATCACATTCATCAAAGTGTTGTGCAACGTATATCTTGGAATAAGAATAAAGAGAATTGAATAGAAAGTAATAGTAATTGTATTGAAACTTGAGGTACAGCAGAGCTCCACACCCTTAATCTATGGTGTGCAGAAACTCCACCGTTGAAAATACATAAGTGAAAGGTTCAGGCATGGCCGAATGCCCAGCCCCCTAAAACGTGCTCAATGGCCTCCTAAGATGAAGGATAAAACAAAACTGAGACCAAAGATGAAACGTGGTCAAAAGACGTCTAATACAATAGTTAAATGTCCTATATATACTAGACTAGCTACTAGGGTTTACATGAGTAAGTAATTGATGCATAAATCCACTTCCGGGGCCCACTTGGTGTATGCTTGGGCTGAGCTTGATCTATCCACGAGCTGAGGCTTCTCTTGGAGTTGAACTCCAAGTTATAACGTGTTTTGGGCGTTCAACTCCGGATCATGACGTGTTTCTGGCGTTTAACTCCAGACAGCAGCATGTACTTGGCGTTCAACGCCAATTTACGTCGTCAATTTCCGAATAAAGTATGGACTATTATATATTGCTGGAATGCTCTGGATGTCTACTTTTCAAAGCCATTGAGAGCGCGCCATTTGGAATTTTGTAGCTCCAGAAAATCCATTTTGAGTGCAGGGAGGTCAGATTCCAACAGCATCAGCAGTCCTTTTGTCAGCCTTTTTCAGAGTTTTGCTCAAGTCCCTCAATTTCAGTCAGAAATTATCTGAAATTACAGAAAAACATAAAAACTCGAAGTAAAGTCCAGAAATGTGAATTTAACATAAAAACTAATGAAAACATCGCTAAAAGTAGCTTGAACTTACTAAAAACTACCTAAAAACAATGCCAAAAAGCGTATAAATTATCCGCTCATCACAACACCAAACTTAAATGTTGCTGTCCCCAAGCAACTGAAAATCAATTAGGATTAAAAAGAAGAGAATATACTATAAATTCCAAAATATCAATGATATTAATTCT